>NC_044189.1:22942133-23283799 GCF_900880675.1 Sparus aurata | reverse complement strand
GTGTGTTTGTCTTTCTCTTTGTTGTGACGAACGAGACGTATCATGCTTCCTCAACTGAGAAACCTCGGCTTATTTGATGCGTTTGATTCGAATATTCCTACCCGGTGCGACGAAATACAGCTCTCACACAGCTGCAAACATGCCCAGCATCGGGTGACTTATTACTAACTATCCTTCTATACGTCTCTTGATCCTCAGTGCCACTGGTGGATTCATGGTAAAAAAAAAGCAACAAAAGTGCCCTTTTGAGTGGCCCTATGGTTGATAACATGTGATAAATTCCCCCCTCGCACTATACAGTAAATACACCATGACTTTCTGTCGCCATTCGAACATCCTGGTCCGCCACTGCTCAGTGCAGCTCCCCATTATGTCTACAGCTTCGCCGAGCTCCTTGTGTACACAACCACTTCATCTCAAACACTGATGTATCCTTGGCCATAACTTGCTCTACAGGTTGAGCTAGTTACGAATACCTTTCTTTCGCCGAGGCTGCATTATTTGCATGAGTCAGTGCTCCTGGCTAACAAGGTGGGGTTCTCTTGTGTGACATTTCTTCTTCTTCTTTTTAACCAGCTCTGCCTCTCATTCTCTTCCTGTCATGGGCACATATCTCGCCTTCTTACCTTCAACTTGACTTTTCCAAGGGAACACGAATCAGCCGCAGGAGCAGAGCAAAAGCAATCGGTGTGTGGTTTTATTCGCACTGCTTCCACTTATCTGTCTTTACGAATCTCATTCTTTGTACTCACCAGGGCTGAGCTCTCTCTGGGATCTTATGTGTCAAGATCTTGCCTCGTTGAATGACAAAAAAAAGGAACTGAATGAATGATATTCTAGCCCTTTTAGTGTCCCCTTTTATTTTTTTTTACACTATCTTGAATCCTTTCCAGCCGTCATCTGAAATTAAACTGAATTTCATCTACATAGCATCTATTTTTCACAAGCTAACACTGCTTTTAAACACAGACAAAGCCCCTTACCTTAGGCACAGAGAGCCAGTGTGAAAGAGGTGCTCCCTGACTGCCAAGCGCGTCCCAGCTGGCCTTGTGTCGATGCTTATCGACTCGCTCTCACCTGGATGTTTTGACGGGGGTTGCCAGAGAGGTGTGGACCTGCTACAAGCGTTCAGGAATAGGAGAATGGGCGGAGCATCACCATACACACTTACGTACTCACACATTGGTTATGCCAATTTTTGGACCTGTTTTGCATGAGCAGACCTGTCGCGGGCTTTTTCTTATGAGTAACAGAGGGATACGATCAGAGAAAGGAATGAAATACAGTTAAGGTGGGGAGAAACTTAGTAGACTGTAACAGGTGACAAGTCTGTATAATATGAAACAAATACAAATCAGTGCATTAGAATGTGAAGTGTTGACTGTGACGGAGCATGAGCACTCAAGTCCGTGCTCATTTCAGGCATTTAACCTTTAGATCCAGCCTACCGTCTTGGTCATCCACGTGTGCATTGTGATGATGACGCGCATGAAGAATAAAAAGGTGCTTCCTCAAAAATGAAGTTTATTTCTACAGTACACAAACCAAAGTGCTGAACAGGCTTAAAGTACAAATATAAAAGTGAAAAGCAGTGAGGAAAGAGAACAATGAACAAACAAATTGATCACATAACAGCAGAGGAACACAAAGTGTCAAGCACAACAGGAGGTGAGTGCCAATGAGACGTGGTGTGTCTACAGCGACGATGAAACATTTCTATGGTCTGCAGGTTGATCCAGGGATCAGGGGCAGCCATCGCAAAGGTTCCCGGGAATGTCCAAAAAGATCTGGTTGGTCCACATCAGTGCTCTGACTGGAGTATTTGATATACAACAATTCTACCAAGCCAAATAGGTTTCTAACCAGAACACAAAAAGTAGCATACATTTGTTTTGATAATAAATTATAATTAAAAAAAAAAAATTATATTGAAAAAGAGAACGGTTTTCAAAGACTCCAGGTAAACTAAACAGTAACACATACAAAGCAAATGTAAGCAGACATAAAGGAACAAGAAGAACATGAAACAAGTATAATACACGTAAATATATGCGCAACACGTAAGATAAGATAAAAATGAAATAGAGATAAGTAAAATCAAGAAAACTCAGATGTATGGACCAAGGTTTCAGGGTAGAAAGTTTCCAAACTACAAAAAAACTTATCACAGTTTTTTGCAATTTATTAACTGAGTTAATTTTTATTAATTGATTCGAGTTTAGTTGTAAAAGAAAAAAGTCACAAATTTGAAGAAAAAAATGATTTTAAGGAGAAACTGTAAAAATGTCAGAAAATATACAGCATCCTGTCCTGTATCACAGTCCTGTGTACTCTGCGTTCTTCGAACAAATAATCCCATGACAGTTAATCTGTCTTCTAATGTGTCTTTGTGGCAAACAATCCCAAACATTCCAGTGGCTAGTGGGTGTGCCAACCGATGCTGGCACACCCACCGGCTGTCTGCGCGATCCATGAAGGCAACAAATACAATAAGTGGAGGCAAAGAGGCTAACAAAGGTGCACATTTTAGAATAAAAAAGAAATGAACAAATTGTATGTATGTAATGTGTATGTGTATTGTATGTATGTAAGATGAAAACTAATACAAAATAATGTGAGGCTTGTTTTGACAATGCTGTTTCCATGTGTGTTAAAAGAGAAACAAACCTGACCGCAGGGTAATTACTAAGTTCTGCTAGGGTGTGACAGAGTGATGCAAAGCAGGTTTTCTCGTTTGGATCCTGTTTCATGTGAAACCAGTCAGCACTTTTAAAGAAAATTTCTAAAAAAGAACCGCACAACACTATCTCGAAATTGAGAGGAATCAGACAGGAAGGAAGAACAGACGGACAGAAAGTTTAATGCTTTTGTACACTGGTTATGTCATGCCCTCCACTGGCCTCTAGAGAATGCTGATGCTCCATCGTTTCATTACAGTGTTTTTTTTTTCTATCAGAGGGGGGGGGGGCAGGGGGCAGGGGGTAAGCAAGAGGAGAAATGTTAAATAGAACAGGAACTGAGGATCCCATCTCCCCTATTAAAACTAAGCAGCCACATCATCTGTGATGAAGAAAGCGGCAGCATCCAAGCAAAGCTACAGAGTCGGTTGTCAATAGTGATACAGCTGCCTGAGAACAAGCTATTCCAGATGACCAGAGATTTCAAACCCAAAACACCAGCAGCCTTGTGGTCAAACTAAAGACTGCCTATAGCTCTATGATCACTAATCACGTAAATCTTCATTAGGGCTTTCTTTACTCAGCCACCCACTTCAGCACTGTGAGTGTACACAAAACATACTCAGCCAATCAGAATGAGCCCATCTAACTCCTGAGAGAGACACACAAGGGATGCAACCCCGCTTTGCTCTTCTCATTATGTAGAGGGAGCTTAGAGACATCCGGCTGATTCATTCTTAACCCGAATGACCTCTGAGTAACAAAATCTCCCGCGCACTGTCAACACTTTACATTAACTGAACGGCTAGGTTTCGGTCAAGCAACCTTCTCATTATTTACTCTCCGACACACCTGTCTGAGCGCAGATGTGCGAAGATCACTTTTCTGAAAAAAGAATTCTAAGAATATGAAGAGAATGAAGAGAATGACAATTAATACGCAGGAACTTTCACCAGGAGACAAGTCCTGTGTGTGGCCAAGAATCAATGTTAACTTGTTGTGAAACTTAAGTAAACAATGTATGTTATGTTAGCGGTGTGATTTGAAGTTACTTAAAGTACCTATTTTAACCTATTACCCAAAACTAAGTTTTGTGCCTAAACCTAACCAAACCCCGACTGTAACACAACATTTATAACAGTCCAAAAGTCGCAATATGTCATATTATGTGAAGCGACTGTCAGCAAACTTTATTTTGAAAGTCTAACTGGATGATGCAGAATACATTTTACTACTAACTTGACCTGTGAGCCCTGCATGTGCAAAACTGACGCAAGAACGGAAAGTAAAGCATCAAAGTTGTGTAATGTGTAAGAAAAATCTATTTTCTGTGACATGTTGTTGGGTCCAAAATGATGGTTTTGTTTATTTGCTAGAATTCTGACTTATTGGTTCCAGCTTCTGCAAGGTATGTCAGCCAATAGTAAAACAATCTTGGTTTCACATTCACCTATCTGTGTTTTGTCAACATTGAGGGTCTTGGTAGTTGCCAGTTTGTGTAAAAAACGTAAAAATGGCCGAGTTCTACAGTGTGCCCCCAGCCTAACATTAGCTAGCATTAGCAAGGTTGATGTTAGCTAGCATTAGCAACATTAACGTTCGCTAGCTCGCGTTTTTGATATTAATGTCGTGAGCAAGGGTTAGCAAGGTTAACATTAGCTAGCTAGCGAACATTAGCAATGTTAGGTAGTGGCACAAACAGGAAACCCCGTGACGAGCCATATGATTCGAACAACGGTGTTGTTAATGCAAGAGAAGAGGGGAGATGGACTGCAACATTTAATGGCTGAATGTTATACGTAGCACCTTTTAGTTTTAAGCATTTCAATGTGGAAATATTTAATCTATAAGAGAAGCCGGCCTTGTAGGTTCACATGTGTTCTCAGGGTCTGTAGAATAAAAAGCAGCTCTCTGTGATGGATAGAGGAATATGGCACTGAATGTTTTCGTCTTATACCGGAGAAGAACATTTTTTAAGTGACGGTGGGTGAAAAGAAACCTTTCACACCTCATGAAAGTGCAGAGATTGGAGAAACGAACTGAACCAAATGAGAACATCACAACAAATACCTCTTTCCCCATTATGCAGGCTGGGTGGCCTGCACAATGTCTGCGGGAGGAATTCCTACATGAATCTGGTCTTGTTGCCTCTGTCTTTTTCCAACAGAGTAAATAGGCTCAGAATGAGTGGCTGAGCATGCACGTTCATATTCTTGTTATGTTGCGGCTACTAAATGAGTGTCAAAGCCCCATTAGAGATGTGTGTAATAAAACTGGCGGACAAGCTCATTATCTGCATGGGGAATCAAAGAAAATTAGGGCTTCCTACCAGAAAAGTTATTTATATAGAAAGATAGGGCCCTCACCAGGAAGGATGCAAGCTTCTGTCTCTCTGTACAAACTGCAAAGACAGAGGAGAAAGCAAAGTTCAAACAAGTCGTATGGAAAACATGGCTTTATTATTGATATAAACTCTGAATAATGATCAATCAACGCTGACAGTTCCTTGCCATTCTCTACATAAAATCATGATTAATGTGTTGATGACATACTGATGTTCACAGATGCCATGCTTTGCGTTTCACTTGTCAGGTCTGAACTGTTTTACTTCAGATATCCAAACAATGCCGTATCCATCCATGCTGATACAGTCATCCCGTCTGATCTTATGTCTTGTCTCTCTGATCATCTTCAACAAACCACCATCCCACAACTCAACCCTCCTCCCTCTCCTGTTTCCACCCTGCCCCCCACTTCAGCACCCATCCCTTTCCCAGGGACCTGTCCCATTACTGTCACAGTCATTGCTCCAGCTTGGGTCATTCCCCAGTGTGTCAGAGCTGGTGACACCGAGCCAGCCCCCCCTCGCTGTGTGTTGTGACAGCAACGTGTCTCCGCCGCCACTGCCGATGATGTCAGGATGCCCCCTCGAGGAGGTCACCATCCTCTATCTCTCTGTTTCTCTGTCCATTACACCGACTCCATGGGATGCTGTTCTGTTCTGTGCGGCAGAAAAGCTTTGACAGCATACCAGGGAATGTAAAGGCTTTACTGGAAAATACACAACTGTCTGTGAGATGATTAATGCAGAAAGCCAGTGATCACACTCAATCAAATAGCTGGTAATAACACTCATTATGTTCCACATAAAATGCACCAAATGAATATTTCTTGACTCCATATATACCTGTGGGACACCAATTAATTATGCTTTTAACAATCATATTTTTTTTCTCAACAGAATGACAGTGTTTGTTCAAACATGCTTAACTGTGCCTGCTGCACCTTTAAAGGAGCAGTCCACCCAAAACATTAAATGCAGGCATCTACTCAGATTGAAAGGAAGGCGAAGTTTTGTAGTCAACAAAACATTTGTGGAGCTTGACAGCTAAACAGTGTTGCAGCATTCTCCTTTACAACTCCAGTAGTATGGGACATCCCTCCCATAGAATGGATCCTGTGTAATCTGAATAGCCAGAAGCACTGAAATCCCAAACTGATTT
Source organism: Sparus aurata (assembly GCF_900880675.1). Lineage (NCBI taxonomy): Eukaryota > Metazoa > Chordata > Actinopteri > Spariformes > Sparidae > Sparus > Sparus aurata. The sequence continues at coordinate 23,277,618 of NC_044189.1, read as the reverse complement.
GAAAAGTCATTATTTTCATCCTCAACACGTTATTTTTCTAGAGCAAGTTCCCGTCTACTTCAGTTGTTTAGGAGAATGCTGCGACACCGTTTTGCTGCTAAGCCCAAGATCTGTTTTGTGGATTGCAAAATTTCACCTGACTTTCCATCGGCATGAGTTGATCATGACTGATTCTTTTTACTGCTTGGGGAATTTTTTCTTTAATATTTCCCTTATCTAACTAGCTCTACTTTGCAGTTCTGACAATGCTCCCCCTATCAGTTTTGCCCCGGGACCTCTTGATTTAGCCTCAATCTTTAAGCATTATACTGTATGTAGCCCAGTTAAAGGTTCAGTGTGTAACATTAAGTGGCATCTAGTGGTGAAGGTGCAGATTGCAACTGACAGGACAACTGTGTCTCTCACACCTCTTTCATGTGTGTGTAGTATAGACTTGGGGTGGGTTAAAAAGAAGGCAAAAAAATATGCAAAATTACCGTTCTAGCTCCAGTGTTTGGTTTGTCCATCCTGGGCTACTGTAGAAGAGTGGCAGTGCAACATAGTGGACTCCTTGGAAGAGGAGCTGCTCTCTTTTTAAATATAAAAGGCTCATTTTAAGGTAAAAACCCCCAATAATTTCACAACTTAGAGTGATTTTACACTAATTGAAATAATAATCTTCCAAAATTCTCCACAGTGGACCTTTAAGACCACTTTGCAGGCTTTTTGTTGTCAGCTGGAAACACTAAAAAGTGTGTTTACACTAGTCACAATTGATGAAATCTGCCTGTTCATGATAAAAGCCAGTTATTGGTCACAAATGAGGAACCTGCTTTTGTTTACTTCTGCGTTAAATCTAACACTAACATTTCGTGAGGCAAATCTGCCACAGTCATCACCAGTAAACTGGTGTAATCTGACTGCAATTGTCTTTTGCAAATTTGCTGTGTTGCTCTGCCATTTATTGTGTTTTTCTGCCGCTCCGAGCAGGTCAGGGTTTGTTATTCCAGAGAGCAACCGTTCCTTTATGTGTGCGGGTCTGGCAGTGATTCTGGTGTTTGAGGGAGCAGTGAGCTGCATGTAAAACTACACTACATTGTTTTGTTGTCTGCCATAGCAGGAGATTTGGCTTTTTGTGATCTAGCAGTGAGCAGTCTTGGATGTTGATTGTCTATTATTAATTGCCGGACCGTCAACTAAATGGTCACGATATATAATTGTTGACCTTGTTAAAGTAGGACATTCAAACTAAAACAATTTTTTTGATTTTTATTTCAGGTCAAGGAAAACTTGATGACATAAATGCGTGATGATATGCAGAATTATTCATTTCTTAGTTACGCCCTTAGCATGTGCCTGCATAACAATGCGGCGTGGGACGATGCCAAGTGAACGGACGGCATGCACAACAAGCGGTATTGTCGGTTGTTCTTATGCAGATTGGTTGCCGCTCCGTTGGGGGTTTCCTCTTCCAACCTGTGACTTCGAGACCAGTTCATCATCATTCCACAAAGACGCACTTATTAATCTCAGCCTACACCTTGTTAGAGGCCAGCTGCTGCCCTGCATGACAACACATTTCTGTTTTATGACATCTAAGGTGATAGTGAGGTTATCATTTCTATTCAATACATCTTGGGTCTGATTTGAATAATTTTGGTCATTATTGTTCGCCTCTGATGGTCTATTCAGTCGTGATTGACTTTATATTATTATAATAATTGCAGATGTCTAAAATCTGTATAGAAATCATCACAAGACTCAAAGGAATCCAGCCGTATTTGTCTGGAGCCTACTTAATGGATACATTGTTAACAGGAACTGCTTATAGATATACTTTAGCGTAATTTTGATGATGCCAATTTGCCAAAATGTGAACAAATTAACAGGTCTAAAAACGGACTTGAGAATTGAATTCCAGCACCTCCTATTGTTGGCATCTCAACGTTCCATATGATGAGCTTTTACAGGTTCTTGCTCTCCTGAAGGTTTAAATGTTTCTGCAGTCGTAATTGTTCTCTAATAAGCCTGGAGAAACATTACTGCCAGCATTCCTCCCTCTTTCACACAAAGTTAAATTTCATACTGAGCTGATATAGCAAGAAAAAAGTAGAGGTACAAGCAACTCTTCCCATGGCAATGCATCAGAAACTCACTCACAACACGAGGACATTTCTCAGGACAGGACTGAAATGAGAGGAGGTCCGGCAAATTCATAGACAATAATAGTGGATATTCAAGTTTGCAGAAAATCAGAATGTTGGTTCAAGTGTTTTTAGGTTTTTATTTCATGATGCTTCCATGGATGTACAAAAGGAAAAAACAGTGGCAGAGCAGTGACCTCACCAATTACCGTACAATGACACAACTTTAAAACTGGATCATGTTTTGTGGAGTCACGAGGGGGGCCCAATTGTGGAAAAATGCGCGCTAAAGTGCCCTCCTGGAAGCCAAAACGCACGCTGAAGTGCCCTCTTGGGAGCCAAACCGCGCGCTTAAGTGCCCTCTTGGTTGAAAAAACACACTAAACTGCCCCCTTGGGTTGTTAAAACATGATAAACTGCCTTCTTGGATGGCAAAAACCCATGCTAAAGTGCCCTCTTGGGAGCCAAAACGTGTGCTAGAGTGCCCTCTTGGGTGGCAAAAATGCGCACTAAAGTGCCCTCATGGGTGGCAAAAATGCGTGCTAAAGTGCCCTTATTTCCCTTCAAGAAGTCTGTGCACGCCACTGCTGGGGGCTGCTAGTCAAGGTGGTTATGTACATTCTGCGCTCCTGGCTGCTGCTAGTTTTTAACCATGACAAAAAACTAGCATCCTATTAGCGGTTTCATTGGGACTTTAAGATGCTGTTATTATGGATCCATCTGGATTTCTTGTAAGTCACACCGTACTCTGCTTCTGATCGACACTGATCAGAAGGAAGCCATGATGGCTTTGTGGTCCTGGTACTCGGTGCTACCACGAAAAGCAATAATGTTCAACTGATATGCCTTCTTCCCTTGTATAAATAATGGCAATCAGTTCCATAGTTGTTGAGATATTTCACTCTGGCAAATCATTCATACAGGCTTTAAACAATGCTCACTCTTATGTCCACATAAGAATTTTTTGGATAGTTTAATACATTTTTGGCTTGTGTAGAACATATCCAATCACTCAACAGTTTATGTTTCTTTGCCTGGTAGAACGTCAAAACTATCCTTAAAAAAGATGTGATGTTGAATTAAGTGATGCTTTTGTGGGTAATGTTATAAATATTCTATTGTGACAATAATCTCCAAGGATGGCTATTTTTATGAATTTATTTGTTTGCTTTTTGGAAAGCATTCCAATCAGGCATTGAGGCCAGTGCCAGGTTTGTACCTCAGCAGACTCCTGTCTAAAATATCCCAGGTTCTTTTTTAACAGCCACTCTGAAGGCAGCTTGCAGATTTTTCCTGATTCTGTCTGTGAGCGCTTCAGATTTGAAGTTGAAATAAGCTTGTGTTATTTGGTTTGTAAAAAAGACAGCTAACATATGGCTTGGTAGAGCTTCGTTGTCCGTCTATATTACAGCTTTGGTTATCTCCTGCAGAAATAATATGTGCACCTAGGCATACATGTACATGCACACACGGAGCGATGCCTTTGTAATTACCATGACAATTGAAATGACATGTCCAGTGGAGGCAGCTGGTCATACCGCCTTGATTAGATTGTACTACTAATGGTGTGTGAGTAAGTGAGAGAGCTAACTGTGCACTGTGGTGTGAACATTAAATTGATGGGTGAAGGTCAAGAGGAGTCGTGGTTAAGCGCTGGAAATGTGTCTACAACCAGACGACGGACAGAATTCGCTCAGACATGAAGGTAAAAGTACATCCCTGATCCACATTGTTGCCGAGTGTCAGAATGAAACCGCTCGCTCGGCATGACTCATTGCAGACTATTCAGAGGACCATTAAACGTGTCACTGGTTTGAGTCATGAGATCGACCTTTCACAGTTTCTAATGAGATGGTTGTAGCCAAAAAGAGAGAGCTTGAAATATCCATTAATCTAGCTTAGATGTTAAAACCTAAACTTCGACGCTCGTGTGGATCTTTGTCTGCAGTTAAGCTCCAGAACTTGGACGGCGACACGTTCCTGAATGTTTTGGCTTCATACAGTCTCTCTTATTACCACGGACGTGAGGTGACATGATGACAAATCTTAAAGCTTTAATTTGACTTTTGGCCACATCAGAGTAAGAATACATTTAGCGAGGGAGACATTTTTCTCCCCTTTTTCTTTTTTTGCTAAAACTTTGCAATGACTTTTAAAACTTTGCTGCTAATGAACACTGCCACTCTCTTCATATCTTTTGTCAGCCTCCCTATTTTTTCCCCCCCTAGTCTTTTTTGTAATGACTTTTTAGCAGTTCGGTTCGGTTCGCCTGCAAAATGACTCAGCGAGACGGCGTACGTGCAACAAAAAAGCTGCGTAGGGGAGAACAAGTAAACAGGAACTGAAGCTTTCAACCCAGTTTGAAGCTACAGAACTTTTGGATAGATGAGCACTGTGTCACAGATTGTTTCCACTGTGAACACCTGCCACAGAGGGAAGCATTAAAATTGTTTTCGTTTTTTTTTTATTTACTTTTCAACAGTGTCTGCTCAGGCAGTTCCACTCTGTCACGCCTCAGAACTAAAATAACAACTTGTCCATCAGTCAGTGTTGGTTTTATAAGACTTCTAATTAGAGTCGAACAGCAGTTTATGTAGCAGTTATTGCCATTTTTAAAAAAACTCACTTGTATAGGCACGATGGGATACCTCCATGTTGTTTTTATTCCTACACAATCAAAATAATGTTGCATGTTTTTGTAATGTCATAACATTGTAAACTCAGAAAAAAGACCAGAAAAAAAACCTACATGGAAGTTATCCTCTCTACCATATGGTTAATGTGAAACGGTCTTTTTGAACAAAAAACATCTTTTCCCAAGTATTTTGTCGCCTAAACCTGTGACAGACAACTAAAAAAAACAAAAATAATTAGTGAATAGTTTAACACTATGTTCAAAACAGAACACAAACTGTTGTCTCCTGGGTGAGCTCTTTTACATCGCCAACTCAGCCACAACCTTTGCTCCAAATATGGACTTTGTCACATGAACAGCGCCAACCGCTATGAATCAAAACAGCGTGACTGATCATTTGCGTTCAATGGTCCTGGATGGTCAGTGTCAGCAGAACAACACCAACACAACACGTTAGACAAACCGTACCCACAGACTATAACACGTATGACCAGCGCTTTCATTTCAAGCCGCTTCGGACTAATAAACAGAAAAATAAATGGGCATTTTCAATTTTAATCTGTGTAACCCCCCACAACTGCCAGCTCCATTGCAGAGGGCAGCAACCACAGCTGAATGCTGAAGACAACAATGAAGAACCTTAGAATCATCGTCAATCATCAAAAATGTTCATGGCTCATCCTGCACTCTGGTTTTTTGGTCTAGCCTCTGGCCCACTGTTGCGAGTATTGCAATATCTATGTATTTGCTGTGTTATGAACTGTGTGTCCGTCTCAACATTCCCGATAAGCTGCATCAAGTTACTGCTAATGCAAACTGAACATTTCCTACACCTCAGCTTCCCAGTAAACTCATTTCACTTGTGGAACACTGTTACAGGAAATGTAATGTGTTTGTCAGTATGTTCAAAATGTACGGCTAATGTTCATAAAAATTGCATCAGCAAAACAAGATAATAGGGCGGCGGTGGCTCAGGAGGCAGAGCACGTCGTCTAGTAGTCGTAGCTGGTAGGTAGCTGGTTCCAAAAGCGCTATAGAAATGCAATGAAAGTGGTGAAGTCTGTTTACCATAACGGTCATTTTCTGAATATGTTGACAGCAGATTTAAATATTACAGGTTGTAATAGAACAAAGAGGCGACACTCTGAGCTGCAGGCAACAGGCTGCATACAGTACCTCCAACTTCTCAGCAAGACAGCAGCGTCTTCCGCTGTGCCCTGCTGTTCACAGATTCATGCCGTGTGAAGCTTTAAATCAGATAATGATTGCTCACAGAATAATGTGAAAAGGCCAATTACTGCCTGACTTCTTTATTAAAACTGAAACAGTTTGTTTTGCTGCCCTCAGAATTCTGTGACCTATTGTAATACACCACATTTGCTGTTACCACCAAATAACACTTAACTTCTCAAAAAAATTAAGGGTCAGTTTATCTTTTCCTGCAACAACAATGTGCGTTGTGTTTTTTTTTTTCCTCTCATAGGTTACATAATATGTTGTGTCCCCCGAGTGAACGGAGTAAATGCAAAACCAGAACTCAATAAGTGTGCGAGTGTATTCATTTTATTCCTGAGTGTTGTCGTGCTCCCCAGCCTCCTTTGAGGGATGTGCTTCATGAAGAAAACAAGGCACCGTCTCTTTCTATGGATAAAGCCGTGCCATACCAACAGTTCTTTGTTGCTGTTTTTGTGCATGAACAATGTATGAGCTCATGTCTCTGCAAAACAACTCCGACATGTCAACCATGATGAATTTTGATTGTCAGCTTTGCAGGTCAAGCATGTCTTGTCAGGTAGAGCTCGACCTCTAGCCAGTCCTGCTGTAATACAACATGTGATATACTTTCCAAGAGATAATATATAATAAAATTAAAATCCACCTCCTGCACTTCGTCCTGAACCTCATAAGTCGGAGCATTTTTTGAGCACCTATGATAACATATAGTTTAAATATATAGCTGGGTACCTGACACATTTCAAATGGCACAGATGGTGCCAAAATTTACCAAAACATCCCTCCAAAATGGCACATTTGGAGATTCTGCCTGGGCAGGGGCAGTTCTAGGGGGGGGCCAACAGGGGCCAGTGCCCCTGTAACTCTGAGTCTGGGCCCCCTTGTGGCCCCCCTGACAGGGAGTCTGCATTAATAATACAATGACAGATTTCTTGCAATATTTTTGTTCTGAAGGGAAAGGCAGAAATAAAGTGTCTTACTACCCAATCAAAATTGCTGAAATTGTAAACACTGCTTTGTCTGAATGAGGGATTTATCCTTTTTTCCGGGTTGTATGTGCCCCAACCTGGCCCCCCTATTAAAACTGGTCTAGAACCGCCACTGTGCCTGGGTGCTCTGTACTAAAACCTCTCTAATGACTTTAGCATACAAGTTGGCAGAGGCAATGGTCAGATGTTTAAAAAAGAAATCTTTAATTAACGTTGTGTGCCAACTTAATTTGCTCAAACCCAGTGACATAAATACTTATACATCTGAACAAATATTTGAGGTGCTCTCTTTATAATGATACCTTAACCCCCTTAATTCTGCAAATAGACCTTGTGGTTGAGATACAATCATTTAATTACAGAGCAGCGACACAATATAGAGGCTAGTTTTTGTACACTGTGGCTCGGTCGGAACAAGCCAAAGCACCTGTATTTTATATACGTATATGCATATTTCTCCAGAATATCTTAAAGATTATATAGTTTTGCCTCAATTTTAGCAGTGCTCCTGATTACTTCATCTTCTTTTCTTGAACAATCAGTCACTGCAGACGAGCAGCATAAACACAGCAGTTATCTGAGCCTGAGTGGCCTGTGGAGCGGTACATAAAGCCACTCTGGAAAACATGTTGAAAACCATTCATTTCGAACCATTTCATATTCACGATGGCGTCTTTTCAATACCATAACATACTGTTACATGTTACTAATGTTGGTGATCCTCCTCTGACAGAGTCACACTCTCAGATTCTTCATCAGGCGTGATGGCTTTCTGAGGCGTCTCACCAATTATTGCGGCTATTCTGTCATCTATGAATGACACTGAAGTGGTACTCTGCTCCCCCACCGTGGCACTGACATCTCTTTTATGTTCTGTAATCTTTTTTTGCAGTCACTTCGGGTCAGTCCATCTTTTGTCGCTGTGTGCCTCCCTTCTTAAGCCCTTTTTCTCGTGGACAAGCCACTTGTGAACCTAACAGTTACGACGTTTTGCTTAAAAGTACTCCCGTTTAGGAGCAGTAACAGCCTCATGTCAGTTATGTTTGTCTTGTGTCTACCTTATTTTCTCAGTTCTCCAGAAACAAGCAGACTAATATTTAGCTTACTTGAGATTTAAGGGGATGCCATTTACCATATATTGCAATTTATGCATTTGACAGGTGGATGTAACATTCATTTGATCGAAGGGTTACTCAGGTGATTTATTGTACCTCAATGAATTTGGAGGAATTACAAGAAACAAAACAGCCGTCAAATTCGAAGCAGTTGAGGCCAAGATACCCATGACAAGTTTTGGTCAAGCCTTAAAACACTGGCTCCTATTGTACGTTTCCCATAATGCAGCTCAACAACATATTTTTCGGGCCGTGTTTGTGGTAACAAATGCTGAATATTGTTGACGAGAAGTCAGGACACATCCTGCTGTGTCTGTGGTGACCAAAGCTTGTATAATAAGCCAAAACACAATCTTTTCCTCACCCCAACTAAGTTGTTTTTGTTCCTTAATCCAACCTGAACATAATAACAGCATTGTAACAACATAGAAATGAAAATTCAACATAAAAAAAGAGAGAAAAGTTGCAACGTCAGGAGTTTTAGCATAGCCGTCATTCGTGCAGAAACATTGCTTGTGAAACATTTTTCTGGCAATTGGGAGGTATTGATGAGTAAACTGAATTTTCCCTGCAGAATCAATGGATTTCCCCTTTGATGCTGACTTTCTTGTATGTACAGGCAGTGATAACATGCAGCCTGGTTTTGTTTTGCATGATTTTATAATGATTTTCTAGGTTATTTCTTTCTCTTATGATCAACACTCAGCCGAGGCTTGAAAAGCTTTATCAAAGCTCAGCGTCCCCGCTGTCAATACACGCAGAGGCGGTCTTTGAGTGTGAGAGAACAGTCAAAGTAACATGTTTTAAGCACTTAATTAAATATCCATCTGTTGCTCGCTGTTTCCCATGTAATTATACCCCCTGATCTGTAATTACTTTGTGCATCTTAAGTGCTCTGTGTGCATGCACTTTGCAAATGCACATGAGAGCCCAGTGCACAGGGTGTTTCTTCATCCTAATAGGTGCAAACATGCACATATACACACACATCTATTCCAAAAGTGATTAAGGAGGGTGGCTGAGGTGGAGAAAATAGGTGTCTTGCCTCTCTTCCAACTTCTTTCCGGGCAAACAATCAATGATGGCCCCGCCACAATTGAGTTACAATCATTTAGTGTTTTCCGGCTATGCTTTGATGCCGTCTACTTCCAGACAAGGCTTGATGGGACAGGGAGGAGAATTGAATTAGCCTAAGTCACAAGGGGAGAATGGCACCTGAGAGCTTTGGTTATTCAATAAACCACCCTTCATTCACTTGCTCTCTTCCCTTTGCTTTTCGCCCTCCGTTTTAAACTCACTTTCCCTTGTGAGCATTAAACGCCTGGCGTCTTGGAGACAAGGTGAAGGGAGACACACAAGCAATGCATAAACAAAGTGTCTAATCCTCGCGACAGACCCGGAGTCTTCACCATGCTGTTTGGACTTGTTTGCTTTTGTGGACTGTAAATTGTCTTGGATTGCAAGTGTTTAAAAATCTTTAAAGGATTACACGGGTATTTCAAGCAATTTCCCTGACTGAAAACAGCTTTTGCTCGCTTGTTTGTTATTGCCATTGTCAAGGACTTTCAGTTCAATAACCGGGCTGTATAAAGTAATTATCCTACTCTCTTCAAATAGACAAAACCTTCAGTGGCTTAATTTAAAGTTGGGGCCTGATTTTAATGCCAAAAATGTGTTAACATCCAATTGTTGTGTTGTTTGTGGAATTAATAAAGTAGAAAGAATTCCCATGAGGGATGTGGTGTGAATTAATACAGATATGTTATTGGGACACGCTCCATAAACAGAGTCGTCGTTTGAATTGAATTTTGAATTTTTTTTGTTTAACCTTTATTTCATACCCTGCAGAGATTGGAATATCTCTTTTTTCCTGGATACAAATGGCATCCACACTGGAGCAGCTAACTGAGAGGCAGTCCAAAGGGGGCTTCACCGCAAACTAGAATCATGTGGTGCCCCTAATAAATCACACAGAGCTGTGTGCACCGTTGCACATTCATAAACACAGCGGTTGTGTAAAGCCACAACAACTAGGAGGGGCCACACAACCAGCGTGATGTTCACCTGTGTACCCCGAGAACATAGGGTGGACTATTCTGTTGTGTCTGCTCATTAGCGTGGCAATAAAAACCTAATACGCAACCCAGATGGCAAAATTGTTCTAGCACATGTCTGGCCCGCACCAGACACCTTCATGTGGCCCGCATACTGCGTGTAATGATGGCACTTGGGTGGTCCATTGCTGTTTGCCAGATCTGAACCACAAGCAGGCAATAGCATGGCCACATGTCAGCCAAGAGCAACCAGAATTAACCAGAACCAGGCCAAGTTTGGTCCAGATCCAGCCAAACCAGAATACAAATGACCTATAACCCAGATTTGGGCCAGTTCTGTTTCATTCTGTTTGCTCTTGTACAATTTTGCTATCTGGGATCTTATTTCAGTGAACTGAGTCAAGTCATTTTTCTTGCAACATTAAAGGCATGTATTGATTTCAAATGCATTAAAGTGAACATAGCCATAACAATTTTAAGCTGGCGGGCTGGCTGGAGAGTAATGGATGCATTATTAAGTTTAGCCGGGGTGGTTTTCGTCAGAACAAGTTTGATTTCTAACACGAGTAAGGACTGTGTAATTCATCAGGGCCAGCGTTGCTTGTTAATTAGCTGCCAAGGTGTTCTTGCAACAATAACTTCATTATGTTATATTCTTTAATTTTGATACCTTATATTAAGTTAATGTCTAAGTAGTTTCAGGTTGATCCTTCGCTTTTTTGCTGACATTTGGAGAAATTGCAGATATTTGGATAATGTTGATGAAATTGTGTTTGTGTGGCTGATAAATATGACTGGAAGAGACATATAACAAACTAAAGCAATATATTTCAGTATGTTTTGAAAAAAAAATTATAATCTAATATAAAGTCTATTCAAACTACAATCAATTTACTTTTCTCAGTGACAACTAGTGAAACATGTCCTGTGATTACATGTCTGTGATTAATTCTACTAAATAACTAATGTCTTGTTTTTATTTTAATTAAGTATTAAACACTGTGTAAAGAGGTGTATCATCATGGCCTCTGAGCCACCCTTCGTCTGTACTGTAACAAATCCTGAGGGGAGGGACTTGAAAATAAGTGAGCATTTGCCAGGCAGGGCAAGGGAATTGCATTATGGGAGTTTTACCGAAATACTGTCACTCGTTTGTAGAGCTTAACTGTTAATTCCTTACTGTGAAACAGCAGTCGGCAAAACAAAACTCCACTCAAGGTCAGTTTACTTGGTTGAGTTGCTCAGTCTCTCCATGATTCTGAGCACTTCTCACTGTTATTCATGTTGACTCATAAGTACTGCCAGCATAAATGTTGGCAATTCATGTTTGCACGGGTATGTTGAAGCTCGAAATCCTGTTGCAACACTGTGCCTTTGGTCCGGTTAGGTACCAAGCAAAAGTCGCTTGGTAGCACGGCTGGAAATTGTCCCAAAGACATAAAGGGGTTTCAGTGGAGACGCAGTCTCGAACTGCAGCCACTGACTCGTCAGCATTTTCGTTCAACTCCACCACCATCCATTACACATTCAGATGTGATGGTCAGGCCATTAACATGTAACGTGAATGTGACATGACACATCTTGCAGTAATGTCAGTATGGTAATTAGCCTGTGACATGTAAAAATGTGGACCAATCGGTCGTTTGCAGAAACCTTAACTGTCAACATTTCAGTTCATTAATTTTTTGGGATTTGGATGTAAAGATTGATGTTGTGGGTCCTACCTCAGTTCATTTCAGGTCTCTACAGATTCAGAAAGATTAGTGTGACTGTACAGTTGGTGTGTGCATGGTTGTGTGTGTGTGCTTGTTTGTGGGAGTGTATACAGTATGTGTTCCTGTGTGTATGGGCCACTGCGTCCAGCTCCTTCTTGCTCGAGCTCCAGTCTGTGGAGGTAATGAAGATCAATGAGAGGAACGGTGGAGGCCGGCTGAGATCCAGGTACTGTCTCCCTGTTTCAGGCCAAAGCTCTATCGATCCCCCAGTGCTCCACTCTGCCACTATCTGATAAAGGGGTTCAGTACACACACACATACACACATGCACACACACACTTGCACAGAGACTCACTCGTGTGCACGGCCGACGAAACACACCAAGTTGCCGTGCTTAGTCCCTAATGCTCGGGAAGGAGTTAAGCCTCCATCACCCCCTTTTACAGTTTTCTGCACTGTCTCAGACACCTGGAGGAAAATGTAGAGCTCACATTTCATCATTGTCAAATAATGCTAGCTGAGTATAGCTATTTTTCACACAGCAAATTGCCTTGTGGTGGTGCTGCTGCTGCCTTCAAGTACACTTTCGTGAGCTCCTACTTCAGAATGCAGACGATGAGAACGCAAGTATATCAAACATTCAAGTGCTGTTTTTGTTGGCTGTAATGAGAGAGTGGATCCTGCAATAAAAGCAGTCAATTTTTAATGGCAGTTATATTAGTTTAGAGATCAGTGGCGCCTGCAGCCTTCTGTCTCGTGGAATGCTAAACAAAAGGGGCAACAAACATTTATCCATTCGCACGGATACGTGAGCCCACATTTGTGCACAGACAAAAGGGCATTTTGGCAAGGTTATGCCTGTTTTTGTGCTGCAATTAACGCAGTTTGCAGTTTCTGAGTCATTCGAGCGTTAATCATCACTTTGTGTAACTCCGCACCAGTTTTCCACTAAACACAAAACGCACAAGATTGTTGCGTTGTCCAGTTGTAAGGTTTTTTGTCGACCATATTGTTGACCAGCTACTTGACGACTTGAGGGCGCGACTGCTACTTACTTTAACGAACCTGCTTATTATCCATCCATTCCATCCATTTTCTTCCGCTTATCCGGGGCCGGGTCGCGGGGGCAGCTGCCTGAGCAGGGACACCCAGACTTCCCTCTCCCCGGATACTGCCTCCAGCTCTTCCGGGAGGACCCCAAGGCGTTCCCAGGCCAGCTGAGTGACATAGTCACACCAGCGTGTCCTGGGTCTTCCTCGGGGTCTCCTCCCGGAGGGACATGCCAGGAACACCTCCCGAGGGAGGCGTCCCGGGGGCATCCGAAACAGATGCCCGAGCCACCTCAGCTGGCTCCTCTCGATGTGGAGGAGCAGCGGCTCTACTCTGAGCTCCTCCCGGGTGACAGAGCTCTTCACCCTATCTCTAAGGGAGCGCCCTGCCACCCTGCAGAGGAAACTCATTTCGGCCGTATCCGGGATCTTATTCTTTCGGTCATGACCCAGAGTTCATGGCCATAGGTGAGGGTCGGAACGTAGATTGACTGGTAAATCGAGAGCTTCGCCTTTCGGCTCAGCTCTCTCTTCACCACGACAGACCGATACAAAGACCGCATTACTGCGGCCGCTGCACCGATCCGTCTGTCAATCTCACGCTCCGTCCTTCCCTCACTCGTGAACAAGACCCCAAGATACTTAAACTCCTCCACTTGAGGAAGGAATGCTTATTATGAAAAAGTTAAAAAACGGACGACTTTTCAACTGTTCCCCAATTTCCAAGTGGTGTTATTGCTGGTGCCACCGTTGCAAAGACAACCAGACAACTTTCCGTTTTCCCCAGAACCTGGCAACTTGTCATGGTCATCTCATTTTAGTTCATGTGAGTCTTTTGCCTTTTTTTCCACCGTTCTTTTTTCTCTGCTCTTCAGCCAGATTTCACTCCACACCTGTCTTCTATCTGTTTAATTAGCCCAGCCCTGTTACCTGATTTCTTCCCCTGTCGGCTTTCACTCCACACCTGCACAGCATCTCTTTTATTAGCCTTCCCTCTTCCCAGTGTTCCTGCTGTTTCGCCCTTCATTACCCTCACCTGTGCGTCTCCGCCTCACTCCGTCTGCACCTCATCCCCTCGTTAGTTCAGTTCACATTCAAGTCCGTAGTTTTCATCAGTTACTGCCGAGCGATATGTTGAGTTTCAGTCATCCTGCTGCTGTTGTTTCCTGTTCCTGCTATTGTGTTTTCCTGCGCCTTGCCGTGTTTGCCTGTTCCATCCTAATATACTTCACCCGTTCTTCATCGTGACACAACTACCAACAGCACAGGACAGGCTGCATGGGTATCTACATTTCTGTAAAGAAAGGATCAACAATCGAAAAACAGAAAATAAGCAAGAAGCCAAATTTGGAGGTAAAGTACAATTTGTATTATTTAAGAGCAGAAACGAACAACTCCTCCACCCTCCATTTCTTCCTAACATTTTCTTGTGGTATTGCCGTGGCATTGCAGTCACAAAGACATGGAAACCGCTAGCAGCCTGGTTACTGTCCAAAGCAATAAACAACCTTAAGAACCTTAAGTCAGATTATATCATTCTTATTTCAGTGCTATGAGAAGGAAGGCAAAGTAAAACACTTGATATTTAATAAGTAGACAGGTGTTGTGACTTACTGGTCTATATTGAAGAATGCCATTTTTGAACCATCTCATGTCCTGGTGGTAAAGGGAGACACGTGTCAGTGGGGTAATGGACTTTGACAAAACACCGTCTCTCTCCATTCACTAAATGCCCGTCTGTTAACTCTTGTTTTACCTCCGTTGCAATCACTCTCCCTCTCTGCCGTCTCCGCCTCCTCCATCAGCGGGGTCCTTTTTTATCTGCAGCATAGAGCTTCCAGTTATTCCGGTTGTTCTGTTACTTGGGGATAGCCACCGGGAGAAACGATGCCTCCTCCTGTTTTGGCTGCGCAATGGCAGACTGCTTCCTTTTCACCGTAATTCAGCCTTTATTTTTCTGGATTGAATAACAATATGAAACACGGTTTATAGGGAATAGGGAATCTATACGCAAATATTTTTTTTATTGAATTTTTTTTTATACAGCCATTACACTGTACAATCTACATTTACTTCGCAATGAGATTAAAACAAAAAAATAGCCTATGGCAAAACTGATGAATTTCATTGGGTAGTGCTTCACACAAACGCGTAACGGAAGGGGGGGGGGTCATTCATTCACAGTGTCTCATCAGGAAAACCACCATATTGGTTGACTGTGAAAGCAGCTTGTTATGATCGACATGTACATTCCTTGTAAGGCAGTGACCCCTAGTGTCTCTAGTAATTGTTGTGGTAGCAAAGGAGGAATTGAGGTGAGTAGTGTAGAGGGTGACAAAGTCTGCGTCAGGAGGTCGGGTTGGGCGGTGGGGTTAAACGTATGGGACATTCATCCTCTCTTTGTTTCCACAGTCTATGTTTCCACAGTGAGTCCTTTTAAGTTTCTAACACAGGTAAGTGAGATCGCAAACAAAACTAAAGTAACTGAAGTTACAGAAGAAGCGTAGTTATTTTCGGCCCAAACACTTTGTTATCCTGAACCAAACCAAGCGGTTTGGCCGGCTAAATGCCTGTCGCTGGTACGCTACAGAGTCTTATTGTTCTGGTAACGGTGACATGTATATTGTTGTGGATGTCACTGCCAATCGAACTATTCAGCTCTTTGGGTATGAGGATGTATTGCTTAGTCTATAATTTAGACACGAAAGCAGACACAGTGAGTAAGTAAGTATAAAGGGAATCAATCCAACCCTGGTGTCATTATTCTATGGCCATTACGTTGTGCAATCAACAGTTACTTCTTAATAAGTTAAGCAAAACAGTTGACTCTTGCCAATCTAAATAATTTAGTTTTAAGAGCTATTAGAGAGCCATTACAGTATATAATGAAAATCAGACTGGAACAAATGTTGTAGTCCCTGAATGAAAGCATGCCCCCATAGTAATCTCCGTGTTCAGCTGTTGAGGAAGGATTTCACTATCTTTAGCAGCGGTGCCAAGCTCCAACTCCAAATCCTCAAGTGATCACATCATCCCTAAAATGCCTTTTGAAATTCGCCCAAAATCTGTCTCAGTACGTTCTAAAAGGTGCTAATTGTCTCAGCTTTCCCAGAGTTGTATCTCCAAGCGAAATAGTTCAAGAGAGATTAGAAAAGTGTAGTTCCCAGACAAATAGCCCCTTTTTTCCCCCCTCCTTCTTTATAGTGTTTCAAGCAATTAATAGAGTCTGTGAGTGCCAGAGCCTGGCTTTGGTACCTTTCACTCAAATGGGTGCTGGCTGATCCTGGGCCAGTTTAGCATGTCTCTCCCTGATGAGAAAGGTAAGTCATGCAGGGGAGTAAGCTGAGCCAAATTGTGGTGTATGAGCAGAAATTTGCAGACTCGCAATTAGCTTGACATTGCTGTTAATGCTCGGTGAACTGCACCAACTGCTCCATGATGCCAAACATGCATTGGATTAATTGACCCAATTAGCATAGCTGTGAGAAATGGAGCAGGCTTGTTTCCTGCATGGTGTCGTGCTACTTCATATTCACATCTCTTTTGGGTGATGTGTTTTTATACCCGCGTGTGTGTGTGTGTGGTGTGTGTGGGTGTGTGTTTGTGTGAGACAAAGAGAAAGATATATAAAAAGTTCAATAAAGCAGGCATTAGCTGTGGGCAAATGTTAGCCTAAGCCACCCTGTGTTTGCGTCTCCCTTTGCCAGAGTCTATTGTTCTGTCAAAGCAGACACTTCACTTTTCTTTCTTGTCTGTGTGAGCGAATGAGACAAGAAAGTTGACGACTTGTGGGCATTCTCTGGCTCCGAGCGGAGCAAGGAGGCATCTTTTCTTTTTTTTTTACCCCCCCTTCTTCTCGCGCTCTCCCGTCAGCCTCCCCATCTTGTCCTCACTGCTTTCCACGTCTCCTCGGGTGAAGCTCGGGGAGGCAGCGCTCTCGGATGGAAGGATGAGGGGATGGTGGGTGGACGGACAGGAAACACTTGTCACCCATTACAACAGAGGGGAATCACATTAAATGATTCGCGTGGCGTTATTTTTCCCTGAGGGGCGCCTGCCATACCCATCACGCGGCTCAGTCCACTTAGCGGTGATGAGCCGCCACTTGTCACATTCACGTCAACGCGTGAAAAGAGAAACCCCGGGGGGGAAACAGACAAACGGGCACGCTGGAGGTGTGAAATGTATGCATGCACACTCACATGCTACTTCTCGCCTTCTCAAGGTCACGAAACAGTGCAATTAAATGAACCCTTAGTATGTAAATGGAGCGAGCCCGACGGTGCTTAAGTGTAGTTCCTTTACGTGTAAAGCACAAACACACACACACACACACACACACACAGTAAGCTCAGCCCTGGTGTCATACACTACCTTTCAGCGCACCGATGGCGTTATGCATTTTTATGTTGGGCCGAGGCCCCTCTCTAAATAGGGGTGTCACGGGTGCGAGGTTCGGTAACCTTGTGCTTTATTGTCTCGGGGGCTGGAAAATGGGTTTTATTCCAGGCTGCAGATGAGATAAGGCTCTGTCAGGAATACTGGCCTCCCTGCCTCTTACCTTCACCGCTGGAGGCTTATTGCTGCAGAGAGGACTAACATTCCATCTCTCCCTCACTCGGTCTTCTATAGATTTTCCCCAACGCCACTTTCATTACATTTTTGGCGCTTTCTTTTCTGCTTTGACTTTCATGTTCTGTAACTCTTTCCCCCCGCACCCGCAGATTCACCCATCTTCATTACGCCGTCATTAAACCAGTTCTGATTTCATTGCAATCATTTATCATTCCGTTGCATGGATTCATTATCGGGATCTTTTTAGTGCTCGCTCTCCCCTCCGCCTCTGTCTTTTTTCCTCGGTCTGACCCTGCAATGAGATGGCCCCTGTGCATTGAGATTGTCCTCTTACTGCGAGAGCGTATGTGAGTGAGGTAGAAAGGACAGACAAGATGGGAAAAAAAGAAAGATTGAGCATTTTTCTCACATTCCAGACACCGCAGTGTTACTCTGACCACTACTTTTTCTGTTAACTCCAATCCACCCACTGCTGTCCCCTTGATGCCTTCCCTGGCTGAGGCCACGTCCCATGGGGTCACATCTGGCGACAGGCCTCCCTCCCCATAAATTGCAGCTAGTGGATAAATATGTGTGCAGCTGTTAGCCAGTGCTGACACTTTACCTCTAAGTGCCCCCTGTTGTCCGGGTTTTGCTGGGTGTAAATTGTCCCGGGCTGCATGACTGTATGATGGCCTCTGCGGTGAAAACAGATCCTCTTCTCTGTTACGTGCATTTATGAAAGAGATTTTCATGTCCTTTACTCAAGAATTCTATCTATACAACACCGTAAATCAGTGAAGTGGAGCTAGTCTGAACCACTCAATGCGCTCAGTTGTCAGGTTATTTGTTACACCTTGCTGAAACTAATGCAGCCCAATAAAACATTCCTGCTATAAATCCTACCTGCGTGATGGTTTTAATTTGTTGTTTTGCCGAACTGTTCAAGAGACGCTCGGATTCAACCGTGCGTCATTTTGTGGCAGGATAGCACATTGTGTTACTATTATTGTGTCCTCTTGATTTGATTCAGCGCGGGCTGTTCCTTCCTTTTACCTCCATGAACATCTGACGCAAGAATAAAGTTTTAAAATATGAACCTCATTAATTGAAATCACCTCCACCTGGACTGGCTGCTACTTTTTAATATAAAGTATAATTCAAATAGTAATTAAACTTCAATGAGATTAAGCATTTAGTCATTCAGTCGCAGTGTATTGCTGCCACTCCACAAAAAGTGTATTGTTATAACAAATGTCTTTTTCACATTATATAAAATAACTTTTTGCATTATTACATCATACAAACGTATCACATTATAACAAGAAGCGTCTGTTAGCCCCACATCTAAAGATCTGAACTGTCACTTTAACTCGATGTATTCCGCCAAAGTTTCATTTGCACGGTTTACCCGATTGCATGACTGAATCAAAACAAGCTCACCTGATTTCACTTCACTTCACTTGTGTGTCTTTGTGGTGACCCGCTGGGGAACACAGCTTCACTTCACCAATGTGTAACAGATTATGTGTAATTGGTATTATGTGCAGTAATCAATCAATTAAAGTTAAGTAACTATTATCAGTCCAGATTGCATTTGAGGAAATGTGCATATAGATCATTGTCACATTGTCAGGGATTACCTGACTACATTTTTGATTGTCTTCAAAATATATCAATTTTGAAATCTTTACTTTTTTCATGGTAACCAACCCTATATCGGCTCATGAAAAGTGCTTCTGGCATGCGGGGCATCATAGAAATGGGTTTCACTTTGTGTGTCGGACCTGGTTTAAAAAAACGAGAATGGTGTTCAGTCAAGATCAAGCAGATTCAAGCAGCAGCAGTCGCTCTAAAAGAACCTTTCATTCCTCTTTGTATCGCCACCACCTCAACTTAAAGAAGGTGCAACACAACAATATCTACGTGCAGAGCAATTTGTCCAAGGCAAAATTAGAATTGCTGTCATCCACAAAGAGCTGAACTTTAAGTCTGTGGAAACACTGACACTGTTATTTCCATTCAGTAACGGACTACGTTTCTGACCCCGTGGCTGCTGCAGTGTTACTGTCTTGGCTCTGTTCAGTTGGTGTTTGGTGTGTTTGGTAATATGCTAAGTGGTTGCTGAGGCAGCAGGCTGTTCGCTCTCACGGGCCGTTTCGTGGTCCGTATCACGATATCTACTAGCTGCTCACTTTTTGCTGTAACGTTGCCGGCTGCTATCATCTTGTGTGAATTCCTGTCTTATTTCGGTTTTGGTTGTTATTTAGCATTATGCTATCAAGATGCTAATTTATGCAGAAACGCAACATAAATATTCATGTCTGAGTATTAATTAAGTGCTTTTTTTCTCGAGTCATGTGAGGTTGTTGTTGTTTGAGGGGTTACCTGTTAGTTTAATGCAAGCTGTGGCTTTAGGAGTGTAACGGCATCACTTTTATCTTGTGCACAGCTCCGTCTGCTTTCAAACTTCCACAGGAAACTGAGGTCCTGCGCTTTTGTGGCACGTAGGGAAATCGGAGAACAACTTCAAGTTAAAGTGTATATGTGCTTGCTTTACTATTTTTCATATCATAATTGCATCTAGACGGCTGAGCTCCTCTGCTGCGGTTTACAAGGCTGCGACACTCAGCTGCGCACATTGCCGACGTTTAGCTCATACCCATGTATTGATGCTTATCATTGCAACACGGCGTTCCATAAGAAGACGCCGTCTGCTCGCTTTAAGCCGTAAAAATACCGCATTTAATTTGCTTAAGTTAATTATTCCTCTCTGCGTAAAGTGATGTGCTCCGGCCTGCTGTTGCATATCAGGCTGACTGCTGTGTGTTGGATTTATTATTTTAATTCTCACAATGGCTGGAGGTGCATCGTTGTGGAACGGCCACATGGCGCCTGATGCTCGCACATGACGCAGTCCAAATAATAGCTGACGTTGGGCTCCATGTGTAGTTTATCATTGTCTCGCCACAGTCTGTGCCGCGTAGGGCTGGCTGTATGCTTTTTGGGGAGCGATGAGGTCAGAGCCTAAAGGTCGGACGCTGAATAACTACTCTGCATCCACTTGATTTATCTGTTCCGCAACAATTGGCTGACTGAATGCACTGGTGGTATTGCCAATGCTTTAAGGACTAGTCTGGAAGACGGCATAGACACCATGAAGTCAAATTAATTAAAGACTTTTGGAAGCACTGGCCGGGTTCTGATACCTTTTAGTGATGGGAATTACATCTTTCTGAAGGGAGCCGGATCTAATGTCTTTTTATAGAGTGGTTCAAAATGCCTCTTTGTTCTTCCTTCTTTTTATCTAGGGGGCAGGGGTTACAAGATTCATCTTTGAAATAATCACTAAGATAATGATGAGAAGATTTCATGTCCTCTCAAAAGCTGATGTTACATTTTTTTGCCCCTGCCATTAAGCTTGTTTCTATCTCCTTGCTTTATGTGCTTTTACTTTGTGTTTTGCTTTATTAAAAGGAACAACTGTGATTGAAGGGTTTTTAGCAGTCTTTTATTCAGCCCGCAAAATGATCTCTTCTTTCTCGATAAAGCCGACCTGCTGGCAAAAAGCAAAATATTCTATAGACTCTATAGAATATTTTGCTTTTGTGGCAGCAGGTCTGCTGCTCACACTTATTTCTGATGGTCAACCTCTATAGTATAGAGGTTGACCATCAGAAATGAGTGTCATACTGAGGACATTTGGGGTATATTCATGTGTCCAACACCTCAGCAGCATTATCTGTTTTAGCAGTGTGATGAGCAACAGTGTCTGACGTCAAAGGAAGACAATAAGTCTGGATTTAATTGGTGTCATCACCTCTTTCAAAACACATAAATCAAATGTACCTATTTTTATTAAAGAGCCGACTTAATTAAGATAGAAGCGAAGGTCTGAACAAGCAATGCGCATTGCAGCAAAGCGCAGGAACACATCTGGCGTGTAAAGAGTGAGAGATGTCATCCGTGCAACATATCACAGGCTGTTATATCTCAGTGTCGTATGCTGCGTAAGGTTTATTCTCCCTGCTTGGAGCGATCAGTAGCGGCTCGGCTAACGGGTGCGTACATAAACGCCACAAACCAAACATTACCGGAACGCCAGCTTTCATCCCCCTGTGCAGAGAGAGGATGTTAATTGGTTGGACAGAGCTGCAGTTTAGCCCGACTGTTTGATCTGAAAAAGAACAAAAGTCTTAAACGCCCTGAGGGACCAGAGAAGTTGAAGCGAGGCTGGTCTATATCTGACATCAGCGAGAAGACTTCGAAAAACTCCAAACAGCAAATAACATGTTCTGACCTGCTTTTTGAAGTCTGTTGAAAGTCTGTCTGAATAGGTCTGAGATGAGTCTCATCTTGGCCGGATTCAGCGCAGCGCCCAACATGGTCCGAGCGCACAAATCACTTGACATTATCTGGAGTGGATGTGTCAGTGAGATGCTGTTGCACTTAGCTGCTGTTAGCCTTGATTGCTGGGTCTGATTTGATGCTCCTTGATACACAGAAGCCACCTGAGCTCCGTGGGCCACGTCACTCGGACTGAATATAAGTCGGGGGTCATTATCAGTCATTGAGTAATGCGCTGAGGACGGAGGCTCAGGGGACGAACCACTTGTCTTTTGTTGCCCACAGCGGGAGGCTCGGGCTGTAATTAAAGAAAGTTAATTTGACTTTTCATGTGGAATAAAAGGATCTTTTCAACGCAAAGACAATACGCCCTGCTTCTCGCCTGATTGATGCCGTAGGATAATGTGTGCTGGTGTGTATTTTGTGAGTGTGTGTGACCAATCTATTGTGCAGCAGTGAATGGCCTTCCTATGACACTCCTCTCCTCCATCTGCCTCAGTTGCCATGATACATCGCAGACGTGCTCGCATGTTGCCTCACCTCCCTTATCTCCTTTACTGTATTTTTTTTTCTGCAAGGGGGGCAGACTCAGTTATGATGCTGAAAAATACCAACTGCTATCTGGCTGAGGGTTATGAAAATGTTGTGCATTGTCAGCAGGCACCCCTTCGTCCACTTTAGCAGCATAGAAACTCATCTGTCGGTGAGATATGAAGCCGCCTGGACACGCTGTTTAACCCAGGTGTCGTGGGGAGGACAATCGGTATTAAGATTTACAAACAGCACTTGAAAGATATAACTTTTCAAAGTGTTTAATATAACTGCCGCTTGAATCAGTGCGAGCTGAAAGGCGAACATGATCACGCTTGATTTGCTGCAGAGGAACAGCATGTGTCTTTGATGCGGCCGACAAGTGCGACGCCAGCAGTCTTAGAATTATTCAAAAATTGTTTTCTCGAAGGGGTAGGGTGAACTTTTGATTGCTGCCTATCCTCCATCCTGGAGGAGCGGCGTTTCGCAGCACCACTTCGGTAAGTGGTGGTGGTGGTGGTGGTGGTGGGGGATGGAGGTACGGACGGTGCTACTGACAGAGTGAGTCTGCCGCCCGGCTCAGTGAAGCTGAGCGCTCGTGCTTGGATTCCCCCTCCTTCTGTCACCGCGCAGAGAGACTCAGCTCTCTGTCTCAGTGCTTTTCTAGGTCAGGACGATCAGAGCACTGCAGCAGCACACACACACACACACACACACACACACACACACACACACACACACACACACACACACACAGACAAGCCAACCACCCTGACAGACAGACACGACAGTGTACAGTAGGACCACAAGATGAAGTGCAGATGTTTACGCAGTTCACACACACACACACACACACACATACGGATAAATGAATACAGAATAAGCTTTAAGTGCATTTGATATATGCAGACACACGAACAGCAATTTGTTGTCTTGTCTAACCTGTGAGGCTTATGAAACTATCCTCTAACAGAGACAGAGGCAGCTCAATTGAATTGTTGCAATCACTAAAACCAGCACACAGCACAAAGTAATTTACACAAGGTCAGTGAGGATGTGCTCTAACACACCTGCTCTTTGATTCTCAAATTTCAGCACTCTTTACAAAAGGTGTAATATATGTGCATTGTGATTAATCAATATCCTCTCATCTAGTTCTGTTAATCATTTAACACCTTAAACACTTCAGATCAAATGATTTAAATTTGGAATAGCCTTGATTCCAGAAAGGTTTGTGACACTGCAAAGCAAAACATATAACGGAATAAAATGGTACGCCAATGCCTTCTCAGACAGGTCAAAAAGAGAATATAATGAATGTTTTACCTCTTCATTGATTCCCTACCCCTTCAGCAATGTAGGACATCAGGCAAATGTCAACAGAATGTTAAAAATCAATAGCTTTGAGATATCTACAAATGTTAGCTTGCTAACAGCTAGCCCTGGCACGTCCTCCCGGTAGCTCCTGCCTGCTAACTGCACAGCTAACTGAGAGAACTGTCTCGGTAGTTACCGGCAGTTTGCAGGTACTTTGGTGATATGCTACCTTCTAATTGTAGAATATGAATTCAAAATGGACAATTCTCACATATTGCACATTTAAATTTAACCAAGTAGTTTATTCATTTTTACGACAAAGGTCCACTATGTTTGTTGTTGGTACGCTGCAACATCCTTGTTTTGTTAGTCACTGGCAATCAACCTATTCAGCTGTTCAGGTATGAGGATCTGTTGTGATTGGAACATTCCACAGGTAAACAGGTTCAGTACTAGCAGGTGATAGTATCGTAATAGCTGTGATTTTATATCGAGTATCCTCGAAAGGCTCAGTCGTTCACAAGCAAGGATGGGTTTAGATGTTCAGATAGCTCTTTAGCAGCAAAAGACTTCTTAAACACATCACCATGAAATAATGGATATTACATGGGCCCAGGGAGGCTTAGAGAAACCATTGTCTGTAGACCCAGTTTGTTTGCGAATGATTACAATTTGTTTTAATTAGTGTCCTAATTCTTTTGATTCAGGGTTGTACCTTTTTAAAAAAATCAATTTTGAGTTTGTGAAAATATTTATGAAGTCTGATCATGAAATGTTTTCTGCATCATTTTCCACATTTTTCACTCAATAATTGTCACTTGCAGTTACTAACTTTGTTGTTAGGCGACATAAAAACTTGTGCAATGAAAGTTAAAACGAAGGACGTTTTGCATTTAGATAGTTTTAGCCAAACTAATGGGGAAGCATTCAATTAGATCTGACCACATTTACATGTGACACTAACAACAATGCTGCCGAAACTAAACCAATAATATGATCGCTTTAATTGGGTCTGGTGTGCGCTGAAGCACAGAAGTTTATGTGCTTATTTTGGGGCAGCCAGGTTGTGCATGATTGAGGTGAACAATGAATGTCTCAAGATGGCAGTGAGGATTCAATCAGCCGAATAGGAAGGCTGTGCGCACAGGTGGAGTGCCTGCTGGTTGGAAATGT
This sequence comes from Sparus aurata, assembly GCF_900880675.1. Classification (NCBI taxonomy): domain Eukaryota; kingdom Metazoa; phylum Chordata; class Actinopteri; order Spariformes; family Sparidae; genus Sparus; species Sparus aurata. Next base: position 23,252,783 of record NC_044189.1, on the reverse strand, counting down.
TAGAGGGTTTACCATTTGACATAACTTTGTAGCTATTGTGCATTTTTTTGTCAACTGAATGACACTTCTACACCCTCACCAGCATGATCTCGTTTGTCACTTTCAGTTAGGCTAGTGTGCCTTGTACACTGCACTAGGCATGGAAATATTTAAAGGACACATGTTATGGTTATTTTCAGGAACATTATTTTATGTTGGGTCAGGAGATAAGAGGTTTACATGCTTTAATGCTCAAACACATCATTTTTTTCTCATATTGTTTATTGTTCTAGCTCTTTATTCCCCCTCTGTCTCTCCAAGTCCTGCCCTCCAAAATACGTAGCTGCCCTGATTGGTTAGCTCACACACGCCTTACCCAGCACAGCTAACAGCAGCGTTTTCACGTGCCAAATTAGCTGCATGGTGACATAGTGTGATGTCATAAAGTCGCAGATAACAGGCGGGACTACTGACGAGGCGTTTCAGGAGCAGTGCTCTGTGGGAGAAAGGAGCTATTGTTGGTGTGGACTTTCTTAACTTTCAAGATTTATTACCTGCACAAGAACGTATATAAAACACTGAAGTTTGAGAGAGCAGAAAAGCACATTGTAAGGCCAACAAAAACTTGTTGCAGTTGTGCCACTTATCATACTGCCTATAGAGCTGAACAGTGAGTTCATATTCTGCATAGAGATTTCGATTATTGGCCATAATGTCGTAACCATCCAAAGTAGACTTACCACGAGCTATTGGATTTTGAAACAATGGTATATGATCCTGTAGAAGCCACAAGTCTGTATGATATCAACCTTGTTTTAAGAAAAACATGTTTTATTCACGATATCACGGAAAAGTACCACACTACCCACAATCCTATAGTGTAACAGCGACATATCTGATTGGTGGAGCTCGCTGTTACCATGGAAATATTTACCGAACCCGCAAATTTCATGTTCGCTAGTTACTGCTAACACTGAACTCTACGATCGTTTACAACAGAGCGACCATGATTTCACTTTCTGACCTACTGAGTTTTTTTAGAGATGAGGAGAAGAATGATGAAAGGGTTCACCCGAACATGAAATTTGCGGGTTCGGTAAATATTTCCATCAAGCTCCACCAATCAGAGACGTCGCTGTTACATTTGCAATGGTTTATGGGATGAGTAGTTCCTTTACTCTTAAGATAATTATGTACACAGTCTTGTACCTTTGCTTTTTTCTCTGTTTTCCAACATTTTTTTTGCGCTGAATTAAATGTTTTATGGTCATGATTCATCTGCTAGCTGATTGGCTTGGTTCCAGGCCTAAAACTCTTTATATAAGAATTTTATGAAAAACGTCAATGGAGTAAATGAATGGCAAAATCACTTCCGGAACCGGAGCCGTTAAAAAAGTGGGCGGTCGCTGTTGAGCTCTATAGACTGAGCTCCAGAGCTGGTGTGAGAAAGACGGATGGACACAGAAAGATTCAGGAAACATTCTGAGTAACTTCCTTTGAGAAGGAGGTTTGTTTACAGAAGGAACAGGCTGCCATTTTCCTAAATTAGTCAGCAAAGTGGTCAAAGAGCTCCTCCTAATTAATAGAAATGGGCTCGTCAGCCAAACTGACAGTGCCAGGCGCAAATTAACCATCAGTTCTCGAGATACTAATTGTACGCTCTCTGTAAACAAATTACATTATAAGGTTCACTCTTCTTTTTATGCTTTTTTTTTAAAACCTCTATACAAAACTGCCTTTCTTCATTAGCCAATGAGACTCCCTCATGAGAAAACAGCTTTTGATAGAGCATCCGGATGAATGGGAGAGGGGAGGAAGCCTCGGCGATTTGAACCCTCACTGATAAGTTGCCATGTCAGTGTTGGCACCGCGCAGAAGAACATTTTGAAACAGCTAGATGGTATGCATATCAAATGGCTCTGAGTGCGATATCACCGAGAGATGAGCTGACTCAGATGAGTCGACGCCGCTCGCCATTGAGGGATAAACAGGAGAGGAAGAATGGGGGGAAAAGCTAAACAAACAAACCAAAAAACACACAATAATGAGCATTCCCCTGACTGGTTTGATTGCATAACTCATCAGCTTTCACCACACTGTCTTTTTAGCAGCCTCCCAGGAGTACCTGCTGTGCAAAGTTTGCAAGCAGAAGTTTAGTTGTTCTGTGGGCTGTTTTTCTCGATACTGGAAGTTTTGAGGGGGGAAAAAATAGAGCTCGCAGATTATTATCGGTAGCGTCTGAATGTGTCCTGACAAGAGCGCCGCGGTTTTTCAAGCAGCGTGGTGATAAAGCCATGTTTGATCGCAGCTGAATGGGTGAAAGGTCAGAGATGTAGTGAGAAGCATGCAAATGAAGCAAATGTTTTCCAGCAGCTATGCATTTATTGTTTCCTGGTCGACACACAGGCAGCTGATGCACTGTTTAACACCGTGTGTTGTGACATCCCAGTCAAATCCATATGCTTCAGAGCTTTGTCCCTTGCCGTGGTTTCCACTGCAACATCGGTGTACGCCGAGATTTACTGAGCTATTCATCTGTTCATTTCTATTCCTCTACCTGTCAGAGGAGGTACACGACTGAGCCAAGATCAGTGTATGTGTGCGCTCGTAAATGTGGGTTTTGTCCTACCATAGCAAGCCACAGAGACCTAACAATAATGTGGCAAAGTTGCTCAACATGGCGTGAAATGACTTTATTGCATTTTTACATTAAAAGCACTGATAGAATACGTTTCTAATAAAAGGGCCACAGTGCCCCAGGGAGCCGGCATGGGCTCTGCCAGTCATGCGAGGTGACGTGCGAGTGTGTATTTTTTGTGTGTGTGTGTGAAAGAAAAGTGTGAGTGCGGGGAAAAGAGAGCGACGGTGTAATAAAAAATGGCACGGAGACCAAATGAAACATGTCAAATTTGCACTGTGACGGTCTCGCACACACACACACACACTCTGGAGACGTATCACTCCTGCGTAACGGTGCTAATCAGTGTTAGGTTGTCGAGGCAAACATGCATGTTTCCACAAAAGACGGATTACCTGTTAAACGTGTGACAAGGGGGTGATTGTGTGAATGATCAAGGAGCAATGAAGCAGGCTAATGGACAGATAGTATGGGTTTGCTATGGACCTGAATACTGACCAGACTCTGGGCTATAACGTCCAGACAGATGAACTCCTCAACCAAAAGAACTCCGTCTATTTTGGTATTTGGTTTCCAGTTATTTTGCTTCCTCTGAATGTGACTTAAATAATTGTTTTTGCTGAAATACTTGATTAGCTACCCAATGTACCCCAAGAACATGGCTACTTGAGTATTTTTAGTTGCTCTAATGGATGCTCCCCTTGAGGTAGTCAAATAGATTGTGAAAAATGCTCATGTAGCATCATTAATTCTTTTTTTTCAAGGTACAATTCTTATTTTTTCATTCACACAAGGTTGGAAAAAGAAAAACTAGTTGCAGTCCCTGCATATTACTCACAAAGCCAATATTATGGTCATGTTAATTTAACTATTATTTATGGTGCAGTGTGGACAGAAAATTGAGGAGGCTCTGGTGGTACTGCAGTGGATACCTCTGCATCATGGTAAAGACACTATGGTCTGGGAAGGCGCTGTATTTGAGTATATAGGCTACTGCTCACATCTATGAAGTGATTGTTTTCTACTATGAACAGTGCTGGAGGAAGGTCTGGCTATACTGATTGGAAATCTACTACAGTAGAAAAATAATATTTACATTTTTTAGAACGAATCACAATCATCTTCAGTGGTGCACAGCCTTACGAGGCAGCGACGGAGCCCCTGCAGAATAGTGTCAGGTGAACTTCTTTTGCAGGTGGGGATGTATTAGTATGGCTTACTCCCTGCGAAGGGAAATGTGAACAGCTGATGGCTTATTGTGGTTTTTGTACTGTTAGCAGCCAGGTTAGGGTGATTGCCATTTTCAGTGTGAAGGTCACTGGCTCAGAGGTTGTCGTTTCCTTCAGCAAGAGGGATTTTGTGCCAATGCCAGGCTTATAGCAACAATCAACACGATTAGTTTTTACGATGCAGTCCTTTGTTCACATCATTCATACGAGTCATCTCAACAATGAGAATGTCATGGTTTTGTTTTATTATATAGTTAGTCAGTTATTTCCTGTTTTATTTTGTGAGTTATATCCTCAAATCTCATATTTTACTTTCCACTTCCTGTCTTTGCTGGTTTTCCCTCCCCTTTTGTTGTTTCTGCTCACCTGTGTTACATGAGTTAATCATTCCTGTGTATTTAAGACTGGGTTTTTCTCTGGCTCTTTGTCAGTGACTAGTTACTGCATTTTTGTTGCCTGCATTTTGGATTTTGAGACTATGATATCAAATACCAAAGCTTTCTTTTTGTTTTTTAACCCCTCTTTCGCTGTGTCTTGCATTTGGGTCCTTACTAAAAACCATAACAAAAGAAGGTTGTTGTAAATTTACAAGATTTTTCAACAGGTGGTTGCATTGACTCGCCACCGGTTATAATCATAACTGTATAGATAGTGTCAAAAAACTTTTTGTACCTGCAATTATTTCTAAAAACATGATGGTCAAGTCTCAGTGAAGTTTGGAAACTGCGACTACAATCACAGGCTGAACTTCCAGCTCATTTTTCTGGGCAGTATTCCACAGTTCAGTCACTGAATTATAGCACAGACTTAAAAGCAGACTTGGAAAGAGTTGACTGTTACATGACACGAAGTTAACATTAAGGTTAAGGCACGATAGCCAGCTCCATTCGCTCCCGTTCGCCAAAATAGCAAAATTTGTTCATCTCTGGCATAAACATATATTTTATCAAACCCTTTATCAGTGATTTGTCTTTTTACTTGCAGAGAACAAACATTCAGGTGGCACACTTCTCAATTTCAGAGCTGACCATCATTTTCAATCGTTAAAATGATGGCAGGCAGGTTATATTATCTGGAGCTATAATTTAACACTTAATGATTTAGAATGCCATGTTACGACTGACTCAGTTTAAGACCAGCCGTAAGCCCTGTTGGTGCAACCGGACACAAATGAGGGAATATCTTTTTTGAGACTAGACCATATTCACACGAAAGACATTTTCCACATCACACTCAGGGTGGGGCTTTGAAATGCTGTACGACTATATACTAGGTCACTAGACTTGTGCACATAATCCAACAGTTTTCCAGAGACTCGTAGAATAACTGACATGGCAGACTGGCGCTGATCTGCTGGCAAATGCCGGCCCAACACCATACAGGACAACACAGGATGTTGTTTTTCCTTTAATTTTTCACCTGTCTGTTGCTTTGAGTTGCTCGAATTAAGTAGACTATCACTAAAGAACTGTGGTGTTTCTGGTTTCTTAAGCAACATAAAATATGTAAACTCAACGGTATCAGTTTATGACTGATGTTGTATTTGATACAATTCAATATTAGATAGATTTTTATAAAATGCTCTCATATCTGCGTAGGTTAAAAGCCACGTCTTTAAGTCCACGGTTGAAGCTGCCAGTGCTGTTTCTGCTGTGCTGTGCCTTGCTTACGCCTTTCTCCTACACACCGCCCAATATTAGCCTCCAGAGCTGTGATTTTGCCTGTCCACTTTGTGGCTGGACCAGCACTATTCCAGGCCTTCTAATGTTTGTAATCAACCCACACACGCCTCTGGCTTGCTTGCGAGTCCAAACAACACACCGGCTAGAATCTATCAGGCATTCAAAACCAACAAAAACGGAGATCAGCGCTCAAAAGACAACACCCTTGTCTGTGCCATCACCTGAGGAACGGGTCTTGTAGCTGAAGCTTTCTGAACATTAATGCCAAGGGAACAGTTGGTGTTTTTCCACCCTGATGTTTGTAATCACCAGTGGGCACTCACTGGGTACACACGATAAAAGCAAAAGAAAGGGGAGAATGGATGGGAAGTCAGAATAAACCCCATTTTGCCTTGGTCCAACATCAACGTATCATGTTTTCACACCCCCTCGTCTGACATGTGAAAAGGCTCCGAGCCCTCACCAGAAACAGCAATGTCAGACAAGCACTTAATCGCCTGGCAACATGTGTAAATAGCCCATCCTGTGGTGGGGAACAAGGCTAATTCGAGCTGAACCCCTGTGGCCGGAGGGACTCTAACGCGTAGAGTGACCCAGCAACAAAATCACAAGATGGCTAGACCTGCCTAATGTGTGAGCGAGTGTGATAGAGAGCGAGACAGAAATGGATGGCCAGATGAGAGGCAGAGAAAGACTGTGGTTATTATCATTACAAGGCTAATCACTAACATCTGCAGTGCACTGTGGCACGGGAGAAAGACACAGTACCATTTATTTGGTGCAGATTTGCATGTGTGGGCGCATGCATGCTGCTAAAACCAGAGGGTTATTTTTGGAAAGACTATCGGGGGCCAAGGCAAGTGAAGCAGCAGTAGGTGTGATTTGGGAAATTGCCAAAGGGCCAGAAAACCAACAAGTGCCTATCTCTCAAACGAGGCAAACTTCCATTACGGAATTGTCCAAATGGAACCAGATAAATGTGTTGTTTGCACAGTCTTCTCCATTACTGTCTCTATTACTTTTTGCTCTTAGTCCCTCTGCTGTCTTGTGTCACAGTCTCTGCTAGAGGACGCTGAAAGAAACCAACATAAAAAAAAAAAGAAGCAAAAAACACATTAACAAAGTTAGTCAGAGATAGAAAATCTAAACCAATCATTTGGCACTTTGGAATCATTTTGCATCAGAAAGAGTTATGTTGATGCATTCTCGCACCAAACTGAATGACAGCTGGCTGACTCCTTTACTCCTCCATGTCGGAAGAGGCTGTGTTCTGCCACTCCTGTTACTTTATGCAAATGATAATCCAAAATTCCCACGTTTAAAAGTGTCTTACATCTTCTTTTTCACTTGCCTTCAAAAACAAATGCACAAACTTACTAGATCAGGATCTTTAAAACAGGAGGCCGTGGTACCTATACAGCTTTTGTCCACAGGGGCCGCCAGAATCAACAAAAAATTAAAGTTCCCTGTAGCAGCTTTAAACGATACCTTCTGATGTGGTAGGACACCACGTCTTTTGCACTGCTTCTTTTCGAGTCTAACCTTCTCTAGATTGTAAAGACTCCTTTATTTGGATGCAGCCGTGTTAAACTTACCTTTCCTGTCTAGAGAGGATGTTGTTCTGGAAGAGAAGATTTGACCACAAGCGAGCATTTAACAGAGTTTGTATTGAGATCTTTCTCTTAGCTTTACTCTTGATCCGCCTACATTTTTCTAAATCTTTTTTTTTTTTTTTCAAATGGCAGGAACAGAAGAGAGACAGAGAAATCAATTGTCTGTTCACTTAAAAACAAGTGCACAAAAGAAGAATTGGAAATCAGAAAAGGAAATTCTGATGAGAGGGGCTCAGAACTTTACAAGGGTGCAACAGTCGTTTTTACTTTGGAGTTGGATTTGGGGTTAAAAATAAGATAAAGATCAAATTTAAGCCTGTCTGTTTAGGTGAAAGTGGTGTCTTGATTGTGACCTCTACAGATAATCTCCTGACACAGTCGACCATAATATACTACTGGACTGACTGGAAAACTGGGTTGGACTCTCTGGTACTACACTAAAGTGGTTTAAATCTTATCTAAATGAGAGAGATTACTTTGTGTCTATTGGTGACTACACATCTGAACGGATGAAAATGACAAGCGGAGTACCCCAGGGCTCCATTCTGGGGCCTCTACTATTCAACATTTACATGCTCCCTCTAGCTCAAATAATGGAAAACAATGAAATTTGCTACCATAGTTATGCAGATGACACACAAATTAACATAACCATATCACCAGGGGACTATAATCCCATACATACCCTGAGTAGATGCATCGGACAAATCAATGATTGGATGTGTCAGAATTTTCTTCAGTTAAACAAAGATAAGACTGAAATAATTGTTTTTGGATCCAAGGAAGAACGACTTAAAGTCTCTGCTCAGCTTCAGTCTGTAATGTTGAAAACTACAGACCAAGTCAGAAACCTTGGTGTAATTATGGACTCAGACATGAATTTCAGCAGCCATATTAAGACAGTTACAAAGTTAGCCTACTATCACCTTAAGAATATATCCAGGATAAGAGGGCTTATGTCTCGGCAAGATTTGGAGAAACTTGTTCACGCATTTATCTTCAGCAGACTCGACTACTGTAATGGTGTCCTTACAGGACTCCCTAAAAACTCCATCAGACAGTTGCAGCTGATTCAGAACGCTGCTGCTCAAGTCCTAACAAGAACCAAAAAAGTAGATCACATCACTCCAGTTCTTAGATCTTTACACTGGCTTCCTGTCTATCAAAGAATAGATTTCAAAGTCCTGTTGTTGGTTTATAAAGCATTGAATGGTTTCGGGCCAAAATACATTTCTGATCTGCTGCCGCGTTATGATCCGTCCAGACCTCTGAGATCGTCAGGTACCGGTCTGCTTTCAGTCCCCAGAGTCAGAGGTAAACATGGAGAAGCAGCTTTCAGTTACTATGCGCCACATATTTGGAACAAACTCCCTGAAAATTGCAGGTCTGCTCCAACACTCACCTCTTTTAAATCAAGACTTAAAACATTTATTTTTGCCACTGCTTTTAACTGAAGCAATTCAAGTCTTTGAACTGCATTATTACTCTGACTCTACAGTCTTGTTTCTTTTAAAGCTTCTCTATTTTAGCCTACTTGTTTTGATGTTTGTCTCTTAATGTTGTTGTGTTCTTAAAATGCTATTTTTATTTATTCTTCTTCTTCTTCTTCTTATTTTTTTATGCAATTTTTAATGTCTTTTAAATGAAATGTTTATGTCTTTTAATGTAATTTGTGTGTGCCTGTAAAGCACTTTGAGTTGCCTTGTGTCTGAATTGTGCTATACAAATAAACTTGCCTTGCCTTGCCTTGCCTTCACAGACGGCTAAGAAAAAAATTAAGTTTTGATTTGAAAACGACCCTGCTGTCAAATAACTAACTGCTATTATTTTAATATTTTAATTCCTGACATCTCATTGTTTCACTGAGACCGTCTTGTTCTCTAAGATGAAGGACAACTCTATCCTTCGAATGACAGAGAGACAGAGTTAGAGGAGTGTGTGATGTGACAAGGACGCTGATGGAATGAATGGGGAGGATCCCCACACACACGCTTGCTTTGCTGCCTGTACGGTGTGTGTGTTTTCTTTTGCTTTTGTTTTTTATTTGCTTTGGTTTAGCTTGGAGTGAAAATCACTGTGCAGAGTCTCTCCGCCAGTTGTGCTACCAGCAGCCGTTAGACAGTTATCAGGGCAGAGAGTGTGAAATTATCTCTCGCCATGGTGATTGTCCACTCACTCTGCACCGTGCTTTGCTGCAACATCTAATTAGCACCTTACTGATGCTCTGTGTCACCACGGAGATACTGTACAGCCAAAGAGAGACTGACAGTGAGGGGACTGAGTCTCTAGAAGCTGCAACACTGCATGCTCACGTTTGCCAGTCATACACTGTCACAAAGCATTTTGACCTTTTATCATCTTAACAAAAACACAGCTGTTTGATATTCTTTCAGGTATGTTTCTTTCAGTAGCGTAACATCATGGTGATAGGCCTCGGTGCAAACATTTTTTTTGTGCCTTCCACCCCCGCCCCAAACACAAGTGCATGCTTGGACACACACATGCACAGCCACTCCAGAGAACTGCTATCGCAGGGGTGGACTGGCCATCGGGAGCACCGGGATTTCTCCTGGTGGGCCGATCAATAATATTTTCATGTATTTATTTATTAATTTTTTCTGCAGCACCTTGCCTTGGTAACTATGATAACTCTCCCAGCCCGGGGAGAGAGACATGCATCGGCCTACAGTGCTCAGCTGCAGACACAGCAGAGAGGTGACGATTGGCCCAGTGGCTTGTCTGTCTAAAGGCCCCCACACACCGCCCCGACTCAAACCAACAGCCAACTGCCTTCATCCGACCACTCTGTTGCCTCTCGTCTGACCCGTTCGGCAGAAAAGTTGGATTGAACACACCGCTTCAAGATGTGTGAGATGCAATAAGTGGGTGATGCTACATGAAAACAGGAAATGACGGAACAGAATGCATAGAAAAACACAGTGCACACAGTATTCCGCCCCTCCCACACACTGCGCTGATTCGCTAACACACCGCCAATCAGAGAATCCAATGGCTCAGACGGCTGACAGCCAACCTTCTCAGACTTCGCATGTTGAATCGGAGCTGACAACGTCCATGCCAGGGCATGTGAGCGGAGCGGAGCGAGTGGGGAGCGGAGCATGCAAAATATAGTCAGAGCGCAGAGCAGGTTTTAATCAAAAGGCAAGAGCGATGGTTCCGTTTTGCTCCAGTTCCGCTCCGATACCGCTCCGATACCGCTCTCCACGAGTCTAGGGCATGCACAAGTCCACACAGAATCACATGTGCCTTCAAGGAGGTCATACGTTGAGGGATGGAGTTTTTTCGAAGCAGGCAGGCGCACCGTCAGCCGGGGGTGGGGGCGGCGTCCGTCCGTCCCCCGGCTCCTCACCATCAGCCTGGGGACGGACGGACGGACGAACGCTCATCACCATCAGCCGGGGGACGCTTTTTTTATGAGAAGACCGCGGCAGCCCACTAACACCCGCTATAAAGCAGCTAACATTGAAAATGAGTATAGTGGCGCTGAGCTAGCAGTATAGCGGCGCAGCGGCGCTGTTCCACCGTCTGGGAGGAACCCTGCAGGTCATATAGGTGCAACATCAGGAATTGCTCCCTCTTTTAAATTTGAGTGAGCGTGGAGTGAATGAAATTTTAGGTGAGCGCAGAGCAGTCTTTGAGCGGAGCTGTCTGGTATGACTTTGAGCAATGGAGCGAAGGAGCGAACACCCACGTAAGCCGGGAGCGGAAATTCTCGCCGCTCAGCTCCGCTCACATGCTCTGGTCCACGCAGTTCCGAAAGCTTCCAACGCAGCTGAACAAAATTGTTCCCGACCTCGTCCGAGTCTCCCGAACGCTTCAGACGTCCAACGGTTGGGCCAGTGTGTCCTGCTATACCAGCCACTCAGCAGCTGCAGCTGCACCGGTTGCACCGACGATACTGAGGCCACTGGTTTCTTTCAAGTTGTTAAACCAAACCCGAATTGTTGACTGTATCTTTGTGATGTTGAGGTATGACTCAGGCAAAATGAGGCACCCAGGGTGAACAAATATGATACAAAATAAAGCTTTTTTTTTTTAATCAAAACACCGCCCCAGATGAAACCACGAGGCGTTTCATCTGCTAATTAATTTATATTCAGCATAAGGTTGAAAGTGAAGCAATTCTAAGGAGCTGCTTACTTTGGTAAATGTGCTACAGCAACATAATGTAAAGTCACATACTGCAGGCGTGTTGGAGAGTACATCAAAGATCAAGTGATTTACAAGTGACAAACCAAATGGATACTTGAGTTCTACAGCGATCAGAGAGGTTTGCATATGAAGATCTTGTTTATCCCACGTACCATCGTCGCACTTGAAGCACTTCTGGCGAGTGAGCGGCGAGCTGTTTTCCTCAACTCTGTCACTTTTACTTCATAATTGATTTGAATAATTTTCTCGCAGTGTTCCAGCCTCTGACATTTACAGAAATTAATTACATTGTTATTCCTGATTCACCAGGCACAACGCCTGGCCAGAATTTTAAAAGACCGAATAAGTGCGGCTGTAAATATTTAAGTAAACACTGGCGAGATTACCTTAAAACAGGATGTAACTGGACTGCCATCACAGCTTTATCTCAAGGGCAGCTTGAGTTTAACATTAAAATTCTGTAACTGCTTTTGTTGCCGTATTCAATAATTTACACTGATAAATACTGTGACTCCCCCATGAATAAGTAACAGTTCACCATCATCAAAACCCTACCTCTCTTTTTTTGTCCATAGTACATTGTGTGGATTGCTTTTAGGATTGCTTTCTCATTTTTTAGTTCACAAGCAAAATGAAAGAGAGATGGGCATACTGGGACGATAACATTAGCCTCATAGAATGACAAAAAGTGAAGGACAAAAAGAGTGAGATTTGTACTATACAGCAAATTAATTGGAACAAAAATTAAAAATCAGGGACTGAGTCGTTTTAAAAAAAAAACAAAAAAAAACACAGCAGCCAGAATTTCACCCACTCATACACTGTATAACGACAAATTAATGACATAAACCAGCCAAAATTACATAAATTGGCCTCTCCAATCTGTAAAAAACAACGATATCCTCTGTGGTCGAGATATAAATAACAAATGTACTATGTCTGGTTACAAAAATAAAAAGGTTAAAAGTTTTTGGGAATAGAATTGCACTCAGGAGAGTGCTCCACCAAGGCTCAATAGTCCCTTTAAATTCAATCAAGCCTAATCACTTACCCAATAAAGCATATTTAAAGCCACAGCAAATATATTCACTCATAGATACCAGCAACCAAAATATGGCGGACACCATCTTCTCTCGCTTTGTTCAAGAAAGTGAGGAGAAATGTACCCTTTACCCAGAACCACACCAAAAGTTAACGGGGTCTTTTCTGGGCTGAGACCCATCCTCCATCCAAGACTCATGGAAATGTGTTCAGTAGTTTTTGTGTTATCCTGCTGACAAACCAACCGGCCAATTAACTGACCAACAAACAGACAAGGGTGAAAACATAACCTCCATGACGGAGGCACCAAAACTACTTTGTTAGGTTTAGGAAAAGATTGTGGTTTTTGCTTAAAAAAACAACATCTTCAAAACAATCGCCAATGTGCCCATTACTGCCCCCTGTTTGTACTGAATCATTGTTCACGCATGTGTTTTTCAGGCCTGGGAGAGCCAAACACTCATCACCCTAACACGCTGATGCTGAATGGTCGGGTTTACTGCAAGCTTTGGCATAAGACTGGGCTGTATGTGGGTCATTATGGCATGTTTCATCATTGGTTCAACACTTACAGCCTCTACCTGCTAAGTTTTTTGAGCAATGGGGTGAGTAACCAGACAAAACATTCAACAGAAGATGAGTCACCTTCCTTTCTTTTTCTGCCGAAGCCCTCTGCATCAGGCTCTGCAGACCGCTGTGTCAAAACAGCGAGGGTGCTGTGTTATATGAAAAAGCGCTTTTGTTGGTCCGAACACATCGACCATCAAATCACCGAGGTCTAGATTTGATTGCCTTCGCTGTTAAAAGTGGGGTGAGGTTGAAACCATAAATCAACTCACTTTTGGACACTGGATTCATTTTTCTCATCCAGTGCCAAAGTTGCCCCAAGCTCAAATTTAAAGCTTTATAACTGGATAGTAAAAGATGGCTTTAAGTTGGATCATTGGGCCATTCAGTCACTCAACTCAAACAGTATTACCAAATTGTGTTTTATAGTGTTTACTTAACATGCAGTTTTGAAGACGGTGTGTAAACAATTAGGAACCCTCTAAATCCATAAAACCTAACTGCCACTTAACAAGCTCCCTTGTTGAGTGACCCCACTGAGCTATACAGGAGAAATAAGCTTATTAAAATAAAGTACTAGAGTGTCACAGACAGATACTTCAACAAGATATGAAGACTCTGAAGAGGTTCAAGGGACTGACTGCAAAGGAACGTAGGCGAGAAGTTGGATCTGTAGAGCAATAGAGGAACTGAATTGAAGCCACCGAGAAGCAAAATGGAAAAGCAGGAGCGGCACAAAGCCACTGTAAGAGTGGAGAGAAAGAAAAGAAATGAGAAGAGGATGAGGCAGGATGGAAACAATCGGAAAGTGGAGCGAGGAGTGCAAGACAACAAAAGGCCTCAGCGAATGAAAGAGAGGCTCCAGCTGAAGATGACGGAAGGAAAGAGCGGCGCAAATGTAGTGACAGACCTCGAGAGGGGTCGAGAGTGGAAGCAGAGGAGGATGAGCTTTGTGTAGCACAAAAACACTCATCAGGGTTTGAATGTTGAACAGCCTCCTTATCACAAGGCCTCTATCCCAACATTAAGGCCTCAGCTAACAGATCAGACAGAAAATGACAAACTGACACTTAAAATGAATCTCTGATACAACATTCTTAATTGGGGATTGGGAATCTGTCCCTCCTCAGCCACTGAAACAGCTTCCTCGTGATTTTCAAAGGACATGTCAACCCCTTTTCCGTAATATTTTCCACAGACCTGTGAGCTCAGGGAGCCGCATTGGCTTTAACACTCAGATACTAACATTCAGACCGATAGTCTTGAATAGAATTATTTTGGCTGAAAATGAATAAGTCTAATTGGTGAATTTTGAGCTATAAACCGTATCAAATTTTCCATTTCTGAGGGAACACAGCGTGAGTGTTAATAATTCTGATTATGGCTCCATGTTGATTTGATGCCAGCATTTTAAGCTGTTGTGGTTACAGCTAAGGTATTTAGCACCAAAAAGCACATTTAATGGTATGTTCTTCACTTCCCATCCAATTTTTTTCCTCTTGCCAAGTCCAGCGCCGGTATATCATCAACCCCAAACTTGATTTTCTGGGTAGAAACATCAACATGTGTGCCCACAGGGAGACAGAATAAGAAAGTCGTGAGATGCTTGTGAAGGGTTTATACAGTCTGTCAATAAGACCATAGTACAGGCCTTGAGTTCTTCATTTCCTCCAGCATTGCGTCCTCTCACATCCTCTTCAAAATCTATTCCAACAAGCCTGAAGTGGTAGTGATGCATTAACACTGAATTTTGCTGCCTCAGAAACCATCAGCCACACACAAGACAGAGTGTTGGAGACGCAGAGAGGCCGCAGGGATCCAAAGAATTATGAATTCGGCCACCCCGCACCAACAGTAAAATACAGTATATGGCCTTTGGGATGTCAGTGTTCTCGATGATGCGACCTCCAACAACAAACTTTGTTTAAAGTAGGAAATGGGAATAAGAATGCACATCTACACCTGACAGCAGCAGCACAGAGCACTTGAACATACAAACAGACGAGGCATCGAGCACACGATATTGCAACATCACAAAAACATCACATTATTTAAACCATGGGGTGGTGAGCTGAAGAACTTTTCAGGTCGATTGTAGAGATTGCTGTTATTAATGCCCCGTCGCTTCTGTTTCCAAAGTTCAATAACCATTCGCAGTGTGTCCCCACACATAGAAGATACTTTGGTGGGCCATTAACAGCTACATATTGGATGGCATCTGCGATTGATTAACAAGAAATTTGCAGATTTTCACTCCGCTTGTATCACTACAAGTTAACAATATCAAACCTCTCTACTTTTCGCCTGCACCCAAAGCCCTCCTTTTTTTTGTCTGGGGTTTAGGGCTGTTGTGTCGACTTTTCTCTCTCTCTCAGATCAAGTAAGAGGCCTCTCACCAAGCTCCTATATATCCTAC
This sequence comes from Sparus aurata, assembly GCF_900880675.1. Lineage (NCBI taxonomy): Eukaryota > Metazoa > Chordata > Actinopteri > Spariformes > Sparidae > Sparus > Sparus aurata. Next base: position 23,237,445 of record NC_044189.1, on the reverse strand, counting down.
CACCTGAGATTATGTCACTATTCTGCCTATTTCTAAAATTCATTCATAAAATGCTTTTAGAAACAAATTTTAGTATACTGTTTAGCTGCAATTTTAGAATGATCGTGGACCCGAAGTGGCTGCAGTATCGTTCCTATATCATGAAATTGGAGGCTAACAAAAAAAACAGATCAAGGGGGAAACAAAGCAGTGCTGATCAAATATGAACCATGTTCATGTTCATTTCCCTTTCTAAAATGGTTTCAGGAAAATTTTTTGTGTACTTTGTAAACACAATATGATATTACTTACTGTTGCTTACTGTTTCCTGTTTCACAACAGAGCAAAAACCAAGCATCCCCTAACTCACACATCGGGCAGGGGAGTTTATTTGTCAGAGTGCATTCTGGTTCAAGATCCCCCCTCGCTCTACTCATAGTCTACTAAGAAACCTACAGGTTTTGCGGAGAAACCGAGAGAGAGAGAGAGATGTTCTCCAGTATGTTTTCTAAATGAACTGATTACGGTGCGAGATTTCCTGTTTAACTTGCGCCTTTTGTAGACTACAAGCCTGTAAGTGCACCTTGTTGGTGCCGATGTCATTGGGTATGTTGGTACCAGTCGCTAAGTCTTTAACAACAAGCCTCCGCCACACACAGTTCACCAGCTGTTGTGAAAATGGAATCGCTGGTGAGGAAAATCCAAACACAAAAAAAACATGTTTTGGGTTTTTTTTTGGTGCGACTTTATAAAACTGCTGAAAAGGAAATTCAATAGAGCAGGCACACAAAGCGAGGGAGAAACAGAAGGAGGTGAGGTGTGAGAACTGAAGGAAAAGTCGTACACACTGAAAATAGAGAATTAAAAATATTTCAAATGGTGAAAGAAGAAAATAACTCTAATGTATTGCTTCAAATATTTTTGGAAGAATAATTATTTCTCCAAACTAGGGCTGGGCGATAGGGCCAACGTTCTTATCGCGATATGTTTTTTTTTTATATTGATCAATGTCGATAATTATCACGATATATATTGAACAATAATAAAAATACTGTTAATGTATACAGTTTTAAGTACTCTGAGTATTCTCCTTAGGACAGAACCCTAGACAAACCAGAGGGTTAATTATGGTTATTTATTGTCAGAATGAAAATGTGAGAAAACGTTCAATAGAACCAACCAACCAACCAACCAAATGGCTTTATGTTTAGCACACTGAATAAATGAAATGATGAATATGTAAACAACAAATGCCTTGTTTCAAATGTCTCCAATACATTTTAGAGGTACTGTATATACTGAACATGGATTATATAGAACAATAAAAATGTAAACAATGATTCTGATCAAGTGCCTTGTTTTAAATGCCTCTCAAACATGTTATTTGGTATACTGAACTGAACATTGATTAAAGAAAATAAAATAAAAACTTAAATGTTGAGGATGATTATGCTGCTGTTTAATCCAGTAGAAAAAATGCACATTCTTGGCAACTTCACTACAAGTTTCTTGCAAGAAAGTCTAATCTGTCGACAGTGTCAGGCTTTAAAGTCGCCCGACGGCATCAAACAATGTTGCCACCTGTGCTAAAACGTGCTCTGAGGGGGAGCTGGTGGCAGGTATGTAAAGGTAACGTTTGGCTGGGCAGTTCACTCTGGGAAAGGATGTTACATTGATCTTCCACCACGCCAGGGGATCGGTCTCACTGTCTGCATCAGGAGCTTGCAGGTTACTTCCAACATCTCCGTCATGGCTCTGCTTTTTAGGATCTACAAGTGATGCCATGTCCAAGAGGTCATCAGTGATCACGTCATCGTATTTCTCGTTGAAAAATTCAGTGACTGTGTCTTGATGTTTTTGCTTAAGGTAGCATATACTGACATATTCTTCCCCAGAGAGGGCGTCGGTGAATCCTAGAAGTGGATTCAGTGCCTTGTGGAAAGATTCAAGGAGATCAATATCCTGCTATGTGGGAATCAAATGCCTGGTCTTTTTGTCAGCTGACAAGACTTGTGCGACGGCCTTCTCTTATTCCAGCACACTCTCTACCATCTTTTGACGTGAGCCCCATCTTGTAGGTGAGTCCGTGACCATCTTGTGCTGGGGTAGTTTGAGCTCCTCTTGAGCTGCTGCCAGGTCTCTCTTCTTTTTCCAAGAGTAGGAGAAGGCACTGACCGCTCTTTCACATAGTCCAACAGCCTTTTCCCTCTTGTCTCTCCCACCTCTCTGAAGATACATAGAAAGGCGATATAGAAATTGTGTTCAAGACAACTCAGAAACATTCACTGATGACATGAAGAAATAAAAAGAAAAATATCACAAAACTACGCTAGAATAGCCAACACTATGATTACATAAAACTAATAGCATTTTATAATACCGGGCAGAGGTAAAATAGTTGATGATGTCATCAGTGAATGCTGCCAATTAACAGGCTGGTCTACACTTACTAAATTCATTCACACACAATGTCATTAAGAAAACAATTAAACAACACAAGCATTATCCTTTAAACTATTGACACCATATTGAATAATACATGAGTAGGCCATTGTGTCCCCCCCAGTATATTTTGGGATGTTATTTGCATATTTCTCTGGCTATTTGAAAAGTCTTTGGTGACTTAGATCACCTGCAAGCTCACTGCTCTTCTCTTGATGTACCAATTTTAGCAAGTAGGTGACAGTGGCCTTACAGGGAAATCATTCACATGCCTTGCATAGATCTTAAGCCGCGAAAATGTGAACAAAATGTATAAAAGCAAAGTAGTAACTGCTTATGGCTGTGGTTATCTAAAACAATATCTCATGTTGTTGCTTGCAAAATCTTTTATTATTAGAAGATGGACACCTGAATCCTTGAAAATTTCATCATTCAAAGTATGCAACACCAATGGCTAGATGAAGCCGTTGGCCACTGCAGTCGTGTCCAGTTGTTAAGTGAAGTGGCCTTCACTATTTATGCACCATTGTCTGTTGTGATGCACACCTGGCGGTCCTCGCTGAGTCCCCATGAAGTGAGTGCTTCCACAAGCCACTGGGTAATATCTCCGCGATGTGGTCATCTGGAAAATATGCCGTTTGAAGGCATCTGCTTTGAAGTTTCCAATCCTCGTCCACGTAGAGCATGGCGAGACTCATGTATGGTTCGGACGTGCGACTAGACCACATTTCAGTGGTGGTTGCAAAGTACTTGAGATTTCTGAGCTGCTCCTCCAATCTTTATTTACACCCTGCATAGAGCTGAGGGAAAGATGTTTGGGAAAAGTACTCTCACCCAGGCAGAGTGTATTTAGCATCTTTCACTGTCATCAGCTTCTTGAGGACCTTATTTTCCAAATTGTTTATAGGCATCATATCTATGGGGTGGCACTTTTTTAGATCATGGAAGGGGTTGTTAGTGTTTCACCGGCGCATTTTTCATTTTATACTGGTCTGTGCTTTGTCAGACTTCAGGTAGCCGAACCATTTCCAAATGACCGGAGCGGTCTGACCTTTCTTTGGTACATTTTCGTCATCTTCCGCTGTTTCCTCACACTCGGTTTTGCTAGTTGGACGGCTCATTTCTAGCGTAGTCGAGACACACAGGTGGACGGGGGCCATTCCGAATTGTTGTTAGTGTGAGGGGCTGGAAACATGCATCCACCACACGTGCATTTGTTTCTCTGCTGTACGATTGACTGTTGGTGTGGTGTTTTCAACAGAGAGGTAAATGTATCATCGTTATCGCGGAAGATTTTATCGATATTATCGAGATCGTTTGATCACCAAGCCCTACTCCAAACTTACTCAAACATTTTAATTAATACGTTTAATTTGTTTTGCATCTGGTGCTGTGCATGTCTGCAGCTTGACCCCTCTCCAGCGGCAGGTGCTGCAGAACCCGCAGTATCCCTACTTCCCACGGCCCTGCTGCCAGCTCACAACTTTGCATTGCAGGGAGAGGGTGAAAGCAATCAAACGTGTTGCTTGTGTTGCTAATGGCAACATCCCATTAAACGGTGATGAAGCAGAGACGGGTCAGGGTCACACTGACCACCACATTTCTCCTCACCATTAAGCCGCTTCGAAGTAAAGACCACGTCATGCGGAGAGCTAGATCAAGAAACATGAACAGCATTTCACAAACAAACAGCGTTCGTTAGGGAAGAGAACGCTTAATTTTGGGGCAGCCTTGCAAGATTCTGCGAATCCCACATGCATCTGAGGACACTGGCCAGTGGTGGTGGATTGCGGTTACTATTTCTTTCTCTTTGTGAATATGTGGCAGGTCGGTTATTGCACATAGTAAGCTTGCTCACATCAAAGAGAATTTCGTGGTGCTGTTAATATCATTTCGTGATGAGGAGCTCTGGTGTTACCGTCTCAGAGGCCTGCGCTTTATTGGTTTTCTTGTTTGTGTCTTTCACTGTGGGGGGAAAAGAGACGAGGGTTAGAGAGAAGGGAGAGAAGGGCATAACTAGATTTTTGGAGATAGATGCTATGCAATTATTTTGAGTTATGCAGACATGTGTTTGCTGCATGACTCACAGCCGGTGTGGGTGGTGTTTTTCCATAGCCATACGAATGCAACCCAAAACAGAGCGTTCTGTCACTGTGTGCAATGGGGCCCCATAGGATGCAACCAAACCGCCGACTGCAGAGGGCAAAGAAAACAAATCAAGCAAATAATCACTGGAGGAAGAGATTCAATACAGATGAGTTATTCGCTGTTTTGTTTGTTTGCTGCTGCCCCTTGACTTGCTCGGTCTCACAGCTAGTTCGAAGATGTCGCATTTTGCGAGGGAAAGAAAATGAACCTCAGAAAAACAAAAGCTTGTTCTTCGTCTTTGTCTCAGCTTGCTGCGAGAACATTCACAATGTACTGTAGTTGAAGGGCATGTTCCCTCCTTACATGATTGATGTAAACATGGTGAGGCATAAAACTAGTAATATAAAATGTGCTTATGTGCACTTGTCATGGCTCTCGGTTGGCTCCGCATGTGCTCTTGGCACGGCGCACAGCTAACGCACTGTTCATACTTTACAGCGTAACTCAAACGAGGCCTTGTATCCGGCAACCTTAATCCAAACGGTGAACTGCTCTTTGATTTATACATGTGTCAGATGTGGGGCTCTTGGCACCGCCGTGCATGAACAAAGGTGGAAATTATGTGAGATGTAATTCATTAGGACGGAATGGACAGCCATAAAGGGATGCCGGTGGTGGCCGCTCAATGTGCTTCAGTGGGCCTCAGGGGGGAGTAAATAAAGGGACATGAGGTAACACGCCTTCTATGATTGCGTGTTATCTCAAAGACATACAGTACATGAGGCTTTTAATAGTCCCTGCACAGAGAATTGGACTCTAAGGGTGTCTGGAGGGCTAAAGACAGTGGCAGACTCCGAAAGTTTGAAGGGCAGGGGCAAGGAAATTGAAAAGGGCACAAGCATGCAGTGATATCTTTATCGTTAGGAGGGGCACTTCACTAGTTTCATCCACTGGAAGGGAACCCTAGAGGGCATTTTATCATGTTTTATCTACCAAAGGTGTATCAAAGAGGACACTCTAAAGAGGGTGTCGTTGCAACTGTGCCCACACTGAGCAGCACTTATTTGAGAAACTTTTAGCTCCTGCATCCATTATTCAGATCTATTTTAATCGCCTTATAATCGAGACATAAGGGTATAGATCGGAAACGAGTAATGTACCGGGAGCATCAGCAACTTTGTCCCGCAAGGAATTTGTTTTGTTATTTTAGAGTCGGTTGAGTTCTTTGAGTTCTCTTCGTCAGCATTCTTTCCTTTTATTGTATCCTCCTGGGTGTTATCTCAGTCTATTACACAAGCACAGCATGTATGTGTGTCGTGGCGTCTCAGCTCTGCAGCTGTGCCTCTGTGGTTTTTGACTCAGGTGTGGCCAACTGGCAGCATGTTGGCATTGTGGCACCAGTGTGTCCCCTGGTATTCAGCATGGTGTCCCTGGAGGCTGCGCACCGGCCAGGGAGTGTGTGCTGATGAGTGTGTGCATGTTTGTGTGTGTTTAACTTATTCAGATGAGCAAGCCCTAGAAACTGTATGTACTTGAATCTAAATATATTCATTGCTATCATCCGCAACATAGCCAAAGCTCGTTTTGTCTTAATGGTTCATACGCCTTTGAATTGTGTTTGAAGTAAAGCCTTTCCCAATGTTTAACTTGTGAATGCGTGCCCGTGTTTTCTCACTTGTCGAGCTCATCTACAGGCAAATATTTGCATCCTCATACTCACAAAGAAGGAGAAAGCAACTATCAGTATTTACCCAGTCTCACTCATCCATGCAAACATTTAAACAACGATATAAAGGCAGGAGATGGTAACTAAATTAAACAAGGAACAATAAAACTCTGATGCGAGCCACGATAAGGTTTCACCGAGGGAAGGACTGGAAGTTATGCCGGATTACTGTTCCAACCCCCTCAACAGAGAAGGGGCTGGTAGTGACGGACGAGCTCATACATCACACACACCACAGTGCTGACAGCTGCCACTGCCGCGGCTCAACTCCGACCCCACAGCTTCATTCCTCTGACTGCATGTGTGAACACACTCCAGGCAAGGGTTAGCTTCTGCTGACATGGAAACACAACTGCACGCACACACTTACACATGCACCACGTGTCGACACTAGCGAAGTCTCACATTTATCTGGCTGTGCATATTTATGGTTATGGTTGCAACTCATGCGTGCACCTTCACAGACGGAGGTATTCCTCCGGGCAAAATCCCCTTAGTCCCCATTTTCCCAGTCCAGTGGCACTGAGAGTGGGTTAATAGTGTGAGGGGGACTCTGAGAGACCCTCTGGCATTTGCTAATAGTGGGTACGTTTAGCGTGGAAATGCCACATTGACCCAACTCAGGAACCCTCATTACTCATTTCCACCTCTGCTCAAGTGTTCCCATATTTCCAGTATGGGTGTGTCTGTGTTGTTGTCCATAAGTCTTGATGTTTGTCAGTAAGTCTTTATGCAGTAAACCTGTTCACTTGCATGGTGGTAGCATATCATCTGGAGAAACTGATGGATACAACTGAAATGGTTTTGTTTTTTTGTCCGCATCAGCTCTACCTGTCTTCCATTTCATTTTCAAATGTATCTTGTCCTGCTAATGGAGCACATTCAGGTCCTGTTCTTGTCCCTAGTTGAAGTGGTGTACCTGAGCTTATTTTAACCGTACTGGAAGAATGACTCTCCAAATTGCAATGTTCATACCTTGATTGGCTGGTAGGTTGATTGACGACTTTGGTCCAAACTCAAAATATCCCAATAAGAACCGGAGAGAATTGCCATGAAGTGTTCATGGTGCCTAGAGGATGGATTACTTTGTTGATCCCTTGACTTTCCCTCTAGAACCATCAGCTGATCCACATTCTGATTTATACAGTGAAATACTGCTTCAGTAAGTGCTGTATCATAGGCGACTGGACTTGATGATACAGCACTTAGAAGTACCACGACCTGGATGACTGAGAACCTTCATCAGCATGTTTATTAACATCATGGATTGGCTCGCATTTTTGTACAAACAGTCATCATCTCTGTCGATTCCCTAATTTTGTTCTTTAGCACCACATTGAGGTTTCCGTGAAATGTTTTTATTTCAGACAATGAAGCCTGCCTCTGTCATGTAACCCTGCAGTCAGAAGGGATGAAGATAAATCATCCAAACACAAACCAAGGCACTACTATACACCAGGGGAACTCAAACTGTGTTACGAGATGGAAAGTCATTTCAGTTTTTAAATCAGTTTTATTATATTTTTCAATTAAATGCAATAGCAGCTGATTTCAGTGATTAGCACATATTAAACGGAAAGAGCGGGGAACTAATTAGCGGAATCAGCTGAAGTGTACTGTCGAGGTTGAGTGAAAAGCTGTAGACTCCTGGCTCACCATGAGACCTCAGGTTGAGATCTTCTGCTCTACGTATTATGTCCTGCAGTCAGCTGAAGCACCGTGGCGCGCTGGACTTCAGATGCGAATGAACTCCCTCTCCACCTGGTTATTACAAATCAAACCAATGACTATATTTATTGACTCTGCAAGAGCAATCAAGACTCGATAGAATCGAAGGACCAGATCACTCTCTGAGGCACTAGACTTAGTCTCAGCTGAGGCTCTGGGATCACTCCACAGATAATACATGCCTCACAGAGAACTCTTATTATTATTATTATTATTATTATAATTGTAAGACTCTGTTATGTACTTTGAATGCTGCAGGCCCTTATAAATCCAGCCTGTTTTCCTACTCAGCAGAGTGGCCTTACACATGAATAAACCCTGTACCCTGCACAGTGGTAAACAAAAGTTTACAGGCTTTCCTGTGTAAATAAAAGCTAATTTATCCAAACAAATTATAATAGATGATATTCAAAAAGGTTCGTAACGGTTTCTGAGCTGTATATGAAGACAAAGGCAAATAACATCTGCTAAGAATCTAAATGAAGAAAACACAAATAACATAAATAGAACAAAGTGTGTTTTTATGCTCCTCCAGCCATCACATAGACTTGTTAATAGTTTTTCTCCATTATTATTTATTTCCTGTATGTTTCACTGTTCCCAATTCACTACTTGCTGCTCCCTTTATCCAACACATGATCTACACTTCACAGAGCAGTCTTTTTATTTTTATCTGTTTCTGTATCCCTCTACCCCAGTTTATAAGACAATTCGGTTTTTCTTCAATGTTGAAGAGACTTCAAATAGAGGTACTGGGGTAAATAAGAGGAAGCTGTATATTCAGATAAATCACATCTTGAGCACGGTTTTAATATCAGGGTGTATTGATTGACAGGCAGAAAGTGCAATGGATGGGGTTTATATAAGGATCATTGCACACAATGAACTGGCAAACACAAAGAGACATCAGGGAAACTCAAGAGCAGGATTGGGAAATTCATCAGCAGGATTGGGAAACTCAATAGCAGGATCAAGGTAACTCAACAACAGGATCAAGGTAACTCAACAACAAGATCAAGGTAACTCAACAGCAGGATTGGGAAACCCAACAGCAGAATCAGGAAACTCAACAGCAGGATCAAGAAACTCAACAGCAGGATCGGGAAACTCAAGAGCAGGATGGGAAACTCAAAGGCAGGACTGGGAAATTCAACAGCAGGATTGGGAAACCCAACAGCAGGATCAGGAAACCCAACAGCAGGATCAAGAAACTCAACAGCAGGCTCAAGAAACTCAACTGTAGCATCAGGAAACTCAACAGTAGGATCAAGAAACTCAACTGTAGCATCAGGAAACTCAACAGTAGGATCAAGAAACTCAACAGCAGGATCGGGAAACTCAACAGCAGGATTGGGAAACTCAACATCAGGATCAGGTTTTATACCATAACAGGAGGAGGCTTAAAATCCCTGTTTTTGTTGCCATGCTTATGGATGAATGTATCTGTGATACATACGCCGTGAGCATGGCAACAAAAACAGGGATTTGAAGTCAAACCATAATGCCTTCTTAACCCTAACCAAGTGGTCTTTGTGCTGAAACCTAAACAGAGCATAGGCACAATGTTGTAATGAAAGAGAAAAAGAAAATTCTTACTTGGCTAACATTTATTCTGGCAAATTTGATTTGTGGCTGTAGATTCTTTAATTCTTGGGTGTAGGTGTACTCACTAAATTAAAGATTGTTCGATCTATGTTCTGTGGCAATGTACAATCTGATGTGTAACTATTGTAATTGTGTTGCAATTATTTCCCTTACAAATTTTTTTGTGTGGATAAAATAGTTTGCATAAGCGTGTTTGTGTGATAATGATGATGTCTAGAATGTGAAACGCGCTGCAGTCAACAGAGCCGAGTGTGAGCAGCAGTCTTGCCTTGTTAGTGTTGGATTTGAGAACAACTTGTCAGCTACAGTAAGTGACAGGGGAACACGCAAAAGCTGTTATTGTTGTGGCTGTCAGATAGAAATTCAGGATGGCACACCCATCCCTCTTCCAGACATTTATCCTTTCTTCCAGCTGCTTGACTTGAACCAAAACAAACACTGTGCGTATGATTGCTCTAACTTTTACGCAATTTTGATCTAGTATTCATCAGGAGACATGCCTCTGACTAGTGACGACAGCCGGTCTGTGTTTGCGAACCGTTGATCTGTACAACCAATCTCTTCCATGATGTCCTTGTTTAATACTTAAGAAAGAGAAATACTGCTTTCAAATCTCTTTTCTGCTGTGCTGTAAAGGTACCTGAGAGATGAGTCATGAGTAACAATCCCCAGACTGGGAGCACAATGGGCTTTATTTCTCCAGACATTCACTTGCTGCTTCTCTTGAGAGATGTCACCGTCACAATAGGTATGACTTTTTTTTCTGTCTCATAGCACAAAATGGCCACAGCTCTGCAGAGCTTTGATAAGGTTATTGATCAAAGCCAATGACTCAATGACTATGTTCGCACTGAAGCCGCCAGAAATACCTCTAATACGTCACTCTTCATAGGAGTAAGCCGACTAAATCCTGCAAAGTTCACCCACAGTTTGAGCATAAAAGAAGGTGACAACCCAGTAAGACAGGCGCATCCAAACACCACAAGGCCACAGCTTCTCTCTCCCACACCATCAGTGTCTCCTTGAGATGTACGGAGCATAATTTTAGGTGTAGAGATGTGCAACGCTTACATTTTCAGCTACTGTCTTTCCACTCTTGCTGTTCCTATCACATTTGTGTTCTGGGGTGTGAGTATGGGGTTAGATTTGTGTCTTTATTACATGCAAGAAAATAAATGATCTGAGCGAGAGAAAAACACATTTTTTAAAGAAAAAGTTATCACACTGATAGCAAAAAAGCATTTTGAGAGGAAAAAAAAAAATTTGAGATAAAAAGTTTTCATACCAATAGCAAAAAATAATAATATTTGAGACTAAAAAAAGTTTTGAGAGAAAGTATTTTCTCATAGAACATAAAAAAATATAAATTAGAAATTTTTACAATGATTTCTGAAAAAGAAAAATCTCTCTCAAAATACTTTTTTTTAACTCTCAAATATATATTTTTTTTGCTATCAGTGTGAAAACATTTTCTCAAAAAAAAAAATGTGTTTTTCTTCTCTCTCTCAAAACCCAAGCCTTTGCTCTCGGTGCAATTTCTTGCTCTCGTGTCAGGATTTTGCTCTCGCTGTGAAAATAATGTCATGGCCGGGGCCACGTTCCTATTGGCCAGTCGGGTGAGAATCGTCTTGGGAGTCGAACTGAATCATTAAACCATTGTTGATTCACCTTCATAGATGCGCTGCCTTACTTGAGCGCGGAGACTCCAATGTTTGGGTAAGATGATGACACACACAACTCGATGGGTAGCTAGCTGAGCAAGTTGGTAATCAAAATCATTCTCGTCATAGGAAAGACTGTCGAGCCCTAACATGACTTCTTTTTTTCAGCATGTTGTTCAGGTCACACTGTTAAAGGACACAACATGTTCCCCTGAGAGGGACAGATGTTGAATTTCATAAAGTCTCACCCGGGCAAACCTTGTGGTTTTCTGCTTCCCCCTTTTCTGCTTCATTATTTACCCAGAATGCATGTGTGTGTGTGTGTGCTGTGTGTGCGGTGTGCTCATGCGTGTGTGTATGCGTGAATGTGTGTGTGTGTGTGTGTGTCACTGTTCTATTTATTTACATGGGAAAAAGTTGCAAATGACATAAAACTACAGCTTCTGATCACAATCACATGAAATACATACATTTTGTTATTCAGTCTTTCAAAAGTAATCATGATACAGATTAAAAACGTTTGGAATCTTTCATGGTCATCGTGATCATCATGATCAGCATGTCACATGCTGATGCAACAGCTGACAGGACATCAACTAGTTCTGGCTGTGTTATGGACGTCCAGATCATGGCCTAGCAGAACGTCTATTTGCAACTCAATTTTGTTGTCATAGACGTCCAGAACCGGGTCAGGCTGGACTGTTATCGCAATGTCATTTATCAACCAGTTCTAGCTGTCATATAGACGTCCAGATCATGGCCTGGACAAACCGACGTAATACCAGCTTGTCTTGGACTTCCATAGACGTTGCTTGCTCAGTGGGTAAGAGCTGCACAATGGTTGATACGGCTATCAGACACATGCAATGGCGGCATAAATGTAGCCAATGATGACTCACTGTAAGTGCTGCGATTGCTGGGTTTTCATGAGCTCACCGTTTGCCACGTGTTGTTTGGGACTTGTGACGTGTTATTTCTCCCTCCTTTCTGCGGGCTTATACTCTTTCAAGCGGTTACTTTTGAAGCATACACAGAATTAACAAGACACTTTTTCAAGGCTATTTCTTCTGCTTTCAAGTTTTATTTGTTTGCGTTCAAGAAAAAAGAAATATCACTTTTGGTTAGGTAAGGCTAGCATAAGGACTGGAAAAAAAAGTCGGGAAATAGCCAGTCTGAGTCTGAACACGGAACTAAATATACCTTCCAGCACCTCCAAAGCTCACTAATTAACACCTTATATCTTGATTGTTAAATCCATACAAAAGTATAAAGACGATGTGCCAAACTGTTTCTTGGCCAGGAGCAATAACTTCCCTAATCTTTGGAGTCACCATGAGGTTGCCAGGCAACAGAGACTTCAGGAAATGAAATTTAACATTTTAATTAGCGAGCTTTAGAGACACTGGTAGGCAGATTGTGTTGGCACCTTTTGACACAGCCAGGTCATCGCCCACTGATTCCGGTCTTGATGCTAAGCTAAGCTAATCAGCTCCTGTCTGTAGATTATTATTTAGTGTAGACACATTAAACCTGCCAACAGGCCGGGAAAAAGAGGGAGATTGTCTGGGGTATTGGAAAGTGTCGATAAAGGGGAATGTCTTGCAAGAAGACGAAGGAAATTTGAAAGCGTAAGGTCTTCCTCTTGGCACCTAGTCCATCCGTTTACAGTGGGAAAATGAGCAGAGTGGAGGGCTTGAGTGAGCGGATGGATGAGTGGCACAAGTCAGGCGGGTTCTTTTGCACACACTCACCTCTGTCTCTGGGCTGGGTCGCCAGGTACCACGACAAACATACCACATGACACTGAGAAATTGGACATTAATGGGAGACATTACCAATCTGGAGCACAACAACAGAGGGGTTGAAAAAAAAAAAAGCAACTCAAAAAACAGACTCCAGTGAAAATTGGTGTTGGAGTGTATTAGAAGCTTTATATGGGGGACTGAAACTGGCAAAATCTGAAGTAAATAAATGAATATACAGCAAAATAAAAAGTGATATTAAATGCATCAAGAGTATCATTGAAAATAAATAAATTAGTTGATTTATCAAATGTGACATGAATTGATATTACTGTCTTTGATAGCTTAGATTTTTTTTTCTTGAAAGGCTGTTTGGCCTTGTCCCGCCCTTCTGTGCTGTGGTGGGCTTTGATTGACAGACCCCTCAATTGCATAATGCATTAGATATAGAAATATACACACTTTTAGAAATAAACGGGGGTGGGGAGTAAAATGAGAAGAATACAGAAATAAACTATAATGAAGAAGTTATGATAAGTAAACAAATAAATACGTTTCAAATATGTATACATTGATAAATTATTAATTAAATGGAAATTACATTGGAAAGTACATGAATAGCTGAACTAGCACCAGGGACAACAAAAACAGAGGCAAATTACAGCAGAAATATCTATAAACAGATTTTATAAATTGATTAATGCTTACATTTATTTTATGTTTATTCATCGTGCCGTTTATTTATCGGTTTATTTATTCTGAATGTTAGCGGTTGCAGGCCACCATCGTTATGTGCATGAGGATGCTATCTTCGAAATAAAGCTCTTGGCAAGAGAGTTAAAAAACAGTGTAACTATTCTATTACTATTACTATAATATGAGAAAAACATGTTTTGCGTGGTAAAAATAGCAAAGATGACCATTATTGAAACAGGTTTGTATAATTGGAAAAGTCTCTAAGTGTGACGTATGTCAAAAGTTGGTCAAAGGGAGCTGCCTTAACACTTTTCAGAATTAATGTGCTTCTCACACGCTGATGATCTGCCATTCAGACAGAGTGGAATCAATAGGTCAAGAGGTCACTCTAACTGAATTTCATTTTCTACCTCATCTGCATAACACTTCTCCACTTTTATATTCGGACCACACCAGATTATCAGCCACAAACATTAAGCCCCCATTGCTGTGGGAAAACGCTGCACGCATTAGCATATAGTGAACAGTTTTAGAAATCACACAGCAGCCAGTCTGCGTCAACAGAAAAGACGGAGCTTCCACTCTGATCACAGCTCTATTTTTAAATTTTCAAAGAAAAAATAGTTTTCTGCCATCTGTAAGACAAGTGAACTGACGTGATCTTCTTTCATAACACAGTGCATTAAGATCTTCATGGACTTGTAGCTTTAAAGGACGTAGTCTAAAGAGAACAAAGGCTGGTGAGAGGCAAGGATTGAATAACAAGTATCTTTCTGACCCAGGATTACATTCATTTATATTCATGCCTACTTTTTTTTGTGTTGTTTTGAACTTGAAGGCTTGCTGTCTCGAACTTGATGACATATTGTGGCCTTTACCAAACTTGAACTGTACAGCATCTGTTTTTAAATGCAGGGCATAGTATTGAAAGGGAAAATGCCATGTGATCCAGTTTTAAAGTTATATCGCCCCAGTACTTCTGGCAGTGTGTGTGGTGAGGTCCAAATCTCTTCACTCAAAGTAATTGGGCAAATGTCTCACCAGACCCACCTCATATCATGGAAGTTTGTGAAATACTGATGAAATTCCACAATGAGCACGAATCCTAAAGATTACATTTCATCATTTATCATGAAGTGATGCTTTATAACAGAAACCGTAAGCAAAATCAGGATCTTTCTCTGAATCGTTTAGATTGAAGTCCTCATGAAACGGTTTACAAAGTGCTAGTATCTTCAGCATAGTTATGTGTTTCCTGTAAAACAGACGCAGCCAATAGTGACGGAGGCTAGTTTGACGAAGGGAATACTGTTCCGTGCGAGGACAGAGCCAACGGCAGCGAACTACATTTAGCAGCAATTAGCGCTTCCTTTGGCAACAAACCTTCCAAGATCTGTCTACCAGGAAACTCCATAATTCGCCTTGGGACTGTAACTGGCCTCCGTCGTCATCCTCAGAGGCGTACAGAGCTGTTCGCTGAGAAGCTGCTGGTTATCAATTTTTTAGCAGTTCCTTTAGTTAGATGTAAAGTAATCCGTTAAGAGTTTCTCAAAAAAGAGCAGCCTGAGGGCAGCAGAGTGAAAAATAAAAAATATTTACTGTATAAAACGTGAACCAGTCTAACCCAAATCACTGAATTGAGTTATGAAGGTCTGTTTTTGTTCAGTAATCCGTGAGGTCCGGTCCCTAGCAACACAGTTGTCCAGCAGCAATGCTCTTCTATTCAGCTAACAAACTAAAATTTCCTTAAAAAAAATACCTTCAAACTTCTTTTTTTGCCATTGTTTGGCCTAGATACTAATGTAGGTGAGACAGGCCATATGTGATAAACACTTTAAATCGGTGACTCTTTAATAATCTAATTTATCTGATCAGATTATGGAGATTAACCAACATACTTTTGTTGTTGAAACCTGACCACAGGACCACAGGGGGACTTTGCATTTCTGCCGTCCACCCCGACCACCATCCATTTAAATACTGCTGATCATGTTTTAGTTAAGTCTTAGAATATAATTCCAACTTGTTGTACCTCATTAACAATGAAGCCTATGCTAATTTCATACTTTTTCGTGTTCTCTTACAGTATTCTTGTAGCA
This sequence comes from Sparus aurata, assembly GCF_900880675.1. NCBI lineage: Eukaryota > Metazoa > Chordata > Actinopteri > Spariformes > Sparidae > Sparus > Sparus aurata. Next base: position 23,221,679 of record NC_044189.1, on the reverse strand, counting down.
AAAATGCTCATGATTTTGGCTGAGTGAACTGGCTTTAAAAGAAAAATGATGGGGCTCCAGGGTACAGATATATTTGACCAGTATACCCATTTAATGAGGGATAAAATGACCCGAAGCACTCTCTTCGCCTGACCAGGCTACATAAGTGGCCCCCAGTGTGTACCAAGCATCCCCGAGGCAACGTCTTATCCCTCCGGTTTTAGTCTTTTTAACTGGAGCTTGTCAGAGTCGGAACTGGCCGGCCCATTAATAAAAACTGACGCACTTTCATGGCTTAAACGTCTGCTATAGATTTTCGATCTCGACGAAATTTCGGTACAACAGATGGCAATTAAAGCAAATGACTGATCGCAGCTGCTATGAATGGCAGTGTCTCGTGCGTCATAATGGTTTCCACCATTCCTTGACTTTAGGCGCTCTCTAAACTGGCCCGTAAACGAGATGCGTTAAGAGTTGTTAGATAGGTTTGGCAGAGGCATTATGGAGAGGATATTATTTATTTGAGCTCGAATTGACTGAAAAGTAGAATTAATGTATTCATGATATTGCATTGCATCCTGAAAGTCATAAATCAGATCCAAAACTGCTCAGTGGAATCCAAAATATGTCTGATTTTATATACAGCATAAGAGACTCTTTACACAATCTAACAACTGCCATACATTATGTGAAATCTGCTGCACATGCTATCTTTTTGCCTCTTCTAAATTATTCTCACTTCATACATACATCTCTCTCTCACACGCACAATCAGTCCTCTGTCTTGGTAATATCCCATATCTGTATTTCTGATTAATACTAGCCCGTGGTCATCCATCAACATATGGCTGTCATTACCCCAATCGAATCCTCACTCTGAAATGCATTTAGGGAAAAAAAAAAGAAAAAAGAATTCTGACTTTTTTTGCTCATCGTCCCATCTGGTGGCATGGATAATTAATCACCTAAGCGATGTGCCTCCGTTCTTCATTATTTAGCCTCGGAGAAGAGGCTGACGCTCGTGCGTGTATGTGTGTGTGTGGCCTGCAGCAGTGGAGAGAAGGAACGAGGTCTGGCTCGATGTTTCGGCTTGTTTATGGCAGCTTGTTTGCTCGACTCCAAACACAAACATGATCAGATTAACAAACAGTATTGCTCAGGCAATCAGCCCCCCTGCACTACAGTATAACGGTTGATCTAATGAGGGGCATGAGGTACAAAGTTGTTGTTTTCTTCATTTTTCACCGGACTGGGAGTCTCTTGGATTTCATAATCCGTAATGTAGCATACAGAGTAGCAACAACGTGTGGAGCAGAAGGGTAAAAAAAAGTCCTCCTGGAGTGGGCAACATTTCAGCTATGCAGAGATTTTTGTTGCCAAGACGTGAAGGATTTACTTATGCTGGATTTTTGCCAGTCCAGACTTTGGCCATACAAAAAAGTCCTGCTAGTTTAATAACAAATCTTGTTAGTTTCAGCCCCCCACATAAAAATGTTGACATTGATTGTGTTTGTTGGCTACAGGTTTATAACAGCTAAAAAAAAAAGAAGAAGAAGAAGAAGAAGAAGAAGAGGAATGCACCTTTTAAATAGCTTATATTGAGCCATGAGGGCAACATGTGGTAATGAAACAAATAAAATGCTCCCATTGTTTGCTCGATGCGAACAGCACTTTTAGAAGTATGTTTGCGAAAAAAGGTGTAACTGCTCCTTTATGTGCTCAAAAGACTGTAGAGACAAGATGAAGATTACAAATGGTATAACAGTTAATAGACTCCAAACAAACACACTAAAATATTCACTCCAACTCACTCTGTGCTGCACGGTCATCCATCCAGACCTCTGAGTCGAGGTGTGAATCAGTTACTTGCTGCTTACAAGTGGCAAATTTGATTTTAAAGGTACCAGAGGTTTCGATTAAAGCACAACAAATGCCTTACAGCGGTGAGGTCTTTATGCTTTATTATGTGTCTTCTTTCCAGGGAAAAGTGCACCCACGTGGGAAATTCTTTAGTGTGGAACACAGAACAAAAGACAACACGAGAAACCCATTCCCCTTGCAGCTTTGTGGCTGGGCGACAAACACATTACAATACATCATGCTTGGGCCTCTTGTCACTGCAGACCGGCAGCAACCTTCTTGGCTTTTACAACATATTAAAAACAATTGAAAACCACATATTGAACATCCTAATGACTCACAAACGGATATTCTGAATGTAGCATTCTCAAAATCCTGGAAGGAAATGAAGTTGCTCAGGCAAAAAAGAAAGACACCATTGCCTAATGTCAGATTAGGCCAAAATACCCTGTTTTTGCATTTACTTATTTGAACTGACAATTCTTAAATATATTTGCTATATTATGCACATTTTCAGGTGAACAATTTTATTCTGGGTTACTACTAGAATATGTTTACATGCTAAGAGCTAAAAAAAAAAAATAATCAGTTTTTTCATACAGTCCTATGTTCGGGCACTTTAACTCTGATAAAGCTCCTGTCTCTTTAAGGCCCCTCCTCCCAAGTACCAAGTCTCTGATTGGTCAACTCACACACCCACACACGCCTGAGCCAGCACAGTTTACAACAACAGAGCAGCTGTGCGAAATCAATTCTTACATACCAAACTAGCCGCTAGACACGAACTATGCAAATGTGTGACATGGTGATGTAGTTTGATGTCACAACCTTTTAACCTTTCTAACTTTCAAGACCTTTTATGTTCTTGAAAACCTATATAAAGATGAAAAAGCATAATATGTCTCCCTTAAGAAAAGTTCATAGAACCTGCTTTTCAGAATCGGTCTGGCCCAGTGATGGACCACACTGCCCACCTACATGCAGCCAAAATACAGCAATCATACGGTTCATGCGTGGTACAGATTTGGTAGCCGGAACGCTGGTGCCCATGATATAGAACTGGGTTTGGGGCCAGCTAAAGTCATTCATTTGGCTGAGATATTGCTATATCATGGGGACTAGTGTCCTTGCTGCCAGATCTTGACCATAATTCATTGCTGTATTTGGGCTGAGTGTACGTGGGCTGTGTTTCCCATCACTGCGCCAGATTAATTTTGCTGTGTGGGAAAAGAGAAGAGAAAAAAACATCTGTGAGATCCCCTCAAAGCCCCTTTAAATTCGTTGGTGTGCTAAATAGCTTCAGCATCAGCCATTAAAGGAGAACATCAAAGCATGACCTTTCACAAATACTACATTCGTATGTGCATACATTCACTTATTTTTATACCTCAGAACTTATACATGCCCACCTCTGTAACGCGTCACCCTAGCTCCATGCACATATATTAATAGACCATATACCATGTACTGGGTGAAAGGTGATGCATCAATCAGCCACGCTGTAAACCTAAGCAAAGCAACTGCATGTAGAGACCAGCCTTTGAAACCATTCCCACATGCTTTGTCAAAGTTACAAATGCTTTAAAGCTTATGCATTCCTGACACATTTGACAAACCTTTCAGGCAACGCAAAGCCACATTATGTGGACACATTCAGTTTCAAGGCTCTGAAAATTATTCTGGGATTGGTGCTTTGTGGCTTTTGCAATTTTGTGCCGAGGATGTCATTTCGACACATGTATAAGCAGCAAATATACAAAACATTTGGCGCGGTTAGGGCTGTTTTAAGGCTTTATCAAGAGAAGACACACAGGAACACCAGACACGCTGCCCATGCACATGCCCATGCACATTAGTGTTCGTGCCTTTAATTAATTTCATGTCTGTGTGCCTGACTACAGCAGTTTTCTCTTTGACTTTTCATACCAGTAAGAATAAAGAACGCCGCTCATTGTGGTTGGACCAGAGCCAATTCTACCAACCCTGGATCCATGCATCGTCCTAAAATAAACTGGTGTTTTTTGTTGAAAGACAAGGGAACACATTGCTTCCATGTTAATCACGCTGAAATTGACGTTTTAATAAAAACTCTAACCAACTCGCTTGGCTCCCTCCAAATATTCCCCACACTTGGCCAGTGTTAAAATGAGCACTCTCCGTGTCAGGGATAATTTAATTGCCCCCTTCTAAAATATCAACTGGCTGTAACTGCCACTGAACCAGAGCAGAATCAGCCAGTAGATCCAGTCCCTTTTTGCTCATATAAGCCCGGATGGAGGTATAATGGCCACAATTTTGCCGTGTTGAACGTGCGCACATTGTTCAGCACTGGCTGCATTTACCATTCACAGAAACAATCAAGCAGATGAAATGGAAACCAGTTTCTGGAACTGTTGGAACATTTGAAGCTGAATTTCAGATAAATCAGAGCGGGACTGATTAAGTTACCATAAAATGCATTTGCGAAAAAACCTCCAACCTCCATCCTCCCTTGGTTAGCATTGGTTTCGCCGTAATGAAATGATAACATGCTCCCTAATCAGAACGTTACTCCACCATGTCAGAGGGAAATGAGTGGGCGCGGGAGAATCAGAGGGAAGCGGGGATTTGGCATGACAATTAAGCTTCCCGTCCTGACCTTGTTGAGTGTAGTGGGTTTCGGGACACTGATATTTGAACCATTGTTTTGGCTCAATTACAGCACATTGGACTGTTCAAAAGAAACAATAATCGTGAGGTTCAATAGCTCATTTTTAGCTTTAAAGTAAATGTAACTGCCTGGAGAGGGACAGATGGTTGTTGAGCCTCATCCCCAGGTCATTAAATACTGATGCCTTGGGTCGGCGTACGACCCGAGCTGATCTGATCTATCATGATTAAATATGTGCAGTGTTATCTGGTTTTAGAGCAATGCAGACAAGGGAACTGCTAATATATTCTCTTTGCAAATCAATAAGCTGGAGCCAGTTGCACCAGCCGTTTGTAAGTTCAGTTAGCCTGGCTCCACCATACCTCTCCAGCTCCACCCCATTGTGCACGTGTGGGACAGTCATGTTTCATTTTCAGTTAGTGTTGAGGACATTTCACAATGTTACGGCTTAGGATTTCAGAACATTGTCATTTCGGCCTGCTTGAGATCATTGTAGGTTGTTTTAATGTATTCCTGTTTGCCTATTTTTAAAACATTCTTTGTCGTCTTAAATTATGTCTATAACTTTAAGTTAGAGTAATTCCGCAGCCTTAGTTTGTTCAACTTAGAAAGAACAAGTAGTTCTGTGATTGATGGAACTGAATGTGCAGCTTTGCATGGTTGTCAGAACTGATTTTTTCAAATCCTGTAGACCACATTTTCCCTAACAAACGTGACCATGAGTAAGTAAAAATGTATATATCTGTACATGACATCCTGTCAATGACTTCCTGTCATTTATAGATAATGGCATGGATGAAATATTTATTGCCAACTTTGCTGAATCAACCAGCCTACTCCCTCTATCTACTTTTTCCTTTTTTTTGCATATTAATATCCTTTCCAACAGTTTTTGGATGCCTGGCCACATAATCACATTGTGTATTTGCATGCGTGCATGGAATCATATTAGGCACTAGCTGATTGCCTATATCCTCAAAATTGCTTTTCTGACACCAGATGAAAAATCACCTAAATCATTTTCAAAGATGGTAAGAAGCCAGGCTGGTGTGACAAACACCGCGGCCAGCTGAATATTTGAGCAAGAATGAATAAACATTAAATCTTAATAGAGACGGTTACTGAAGGGGAAGTATATATCTGTGTCTGGTAGTTTATAACTTGAATATTCAAACAGTTTTTGCAGTTGTTGCTCAGCTAGTTAACAAATGTTAACAATGGAGAGCTCACTCTCAACTTGTGTAATTGAAAGCTGTGTCAAATCGGATTAAAAAAAAGGGCACAATTTCGGCACATTTTACGCTATTTTAAAAATGTTACGGCCACATGGGCCTTTGGTTTTAATGAAGCTATTCATTTCTGTTTTTTTTTCTAGAACTTTCTGTCTTTAGCTCAGCAAGTTAAACATCCTTAAAGGTGGACTATGTCATTCCAGGAAAGAAATTCTCATCAGAAGAGAAAGATCTTCTCTGAATGATGTTTTAGGCTGAAATAAACTAAATAAATAAACTCTTTGTTTTCATGACTCAATAAGCCTGATAAAAAAAAACTGACCTTAAAGGACAACACAATTTCACACTGTTTTACTTTGTTTATATTTGACAGACCCTGCAACCTTTCTAGCTTCAAACAGTGTGCGGGAGAAAAATCTAAGGGTCCAGAACACTCTGGCCTCACATAATAGGATGTCATACTAACCCTGTTTAAACATCAGGCCTGATAAGGTTTGCGTGAGGGCACAGTGACATCGGATCTATTAGTTTATAACTCTCATGGTCTTTGCAAACTTAGCAGTTCAGAGCTGCTGTAGATACAGTATGTCTACAGAACAGATACCCGACAAACCAAAGCGGTTGTTTGTGTAAACTCGTGGGATGGCCTTCGATTTGTCTATGGTAGCAGACTTGCTGTCTTCTACATATGTTCTTTCTATTTCTCACTAGGTCAGAGGTGAGAAGCTCTGCAATAACTTTTCACTTATTTGTTGCGAAACAGATGTATGGGCGGGATGCTTTCTGAGCTGCAGGTGTAATCTGAACATTGGGGAGACTCACAAGGACTTACATGACAAGGCACTGTGCATACAGTTGTGCTGTTATGCTGTTCCTCCATGGCCATGTTTTATAAATTACTTGAACACAAGTCATCAGTAGCTCTGCTCAGAGTTTTCTTCAACTCTCCTGAATGATCAAGCGAGCCGAAACTCCACAACGCAGTGTTCTGATGACCTTTTTTTTCCTCTGGGAAAAAGCTTGTTTTTTTCAGCTCTGGAAAAAATGAACATTTCTGAGATTGTGTAATTACCTCATTTATATTCTAAGTATCAACAGTTGGAGTTTGTATTTCTTTCTCCAAAACCATAGCTCTGCTTTAAAGGCAGCATAAGAGCATGCTCGATGTCATTTTGCACCCCACTGCTTTTTTTATGCTTGCCCTTTTCTTAAATTGGCTTAGCCTAACATTCTTTTACCCTTACCCTGACAAATCTCACTCCTCATGGCGAAACCAAACCTATACCAAACTAATGAACGCAACAATTAAGAGGCAGAGAAGGGCATGTCTTAGCAAGAAGAGAAGTGGATCCATAATAAATCTAAGGGTCCAGAACACTCTGGCCTCACATAAAAGGATAAAAATAATAATAATAATAATAATAATACATTTAATTTTTATAGCGCCTTTCAGGGTACCCAAGGACACTTAACACAATGGAACAAACAAAACAAAGAATAAATGGATAAACAAAACAACTAAAAGATAAAAATAGAAAAGTTGATTGATTTGGCTGGATCTAGAGCTGATAGGCCTTATTAAAAAGATGGGTTTTTAAGTCTCTTAGGATGTCATGCTTACCCTGTTTAAACATGCTAACAGCATGTTAGCATGCTGATGTAAGCTTTCAGCTCATAGCACTACTGTGTCTAGTCCTGCTGTAGCCTCTTTTGTCTCATTGTCATAGATGCTGCTTAATGTCCCACCTATTACATACACATAATACATACAATACTGTAATTACAGAGACATTACAGTCAGGTGATCCAGCAAACACCCGACCATCTTTTTACTTGAAGTTGACAAAAATGTTCGGATTAATTTTATGAAGTAACCTATAAACCATACCATATGGATTGAATAATGAGAAGATTAAACACGAGAGTGTCTATTTTAGTGACCTTAACAGCATAGCAGTATCTAACAAGTTTGACCTCCAATGTCTCTCTGATTACAAGAATAATACCACTGTGGGTGTTAGTGTTAGTGTTGAAGATATTATTTGTATATTTGTCACTGCAAAAAAAAAAAAAAAAGCCTGTAAATTAAAGCAGACGTTCTTTAAATCTGTCATTATTATTATCATTATTATTATTATTATATCCAGTGGCTCATATGCTGTTGCCTGCTTCACATAATAAAGCAGCCTCTATCTCCTTCACACTGCATGCTGCTCTCTCTCGCTCTCTCCCTCTTCCCCCCCAGTGGGTATCGCTGCCAAGGACGTGCTTCCAACCGCATGAAGGGTATCGCTAACGCTGGTTATAGGCAACTTTCCGAAAATAACGACCGCACAGTAAAAAGGCGGCTGTATGTGCTTGCACGGGCACAAAAATTACAGTTCACATCATCACGACACGGAATCCACTCGTTTGTCTTCCACACTCGGGGTGGCATAACTGTTTGTAAAGCTGTCAGAGTAATGATTCTTTATCTCTGTTGATAATGACATCTGTTCCTCTTGACGAGTTCTGTGCAAAAATGCCCTGAATGAGATGTACATGGTGACAGAATATGTATCTGTGTGTGTGTGTGTGTGTGTGTGTGTGTGTGTGTGAGACCATGTGTTACTGAGGGATGAGCTGGGGGAAGGGAAGAGACGGGAGAGTGTGAGGTGAGCAATGTGGTGACGCCAGTCTTGTGTAAAAGGCATTTGTGTGAGATAGCGACATGTTTTTGTCAAGAGTTTGATCACTGAATCACTCCACTCAGTGCACTTCAACTAGAGTAGTGTATTGTCAAATGTACTTTTGGAGCTGATGCAGCAAAGGCGATGAAAAGAGTCTCGGTGTTCAGAAAAGGCTCTCTGGGCGAGTTCAAGTCGTTCCAGTCTGTTTTCATGTAATCGTCTCAAACACATGGCCCTTCTGCTGGATTATTGTTGGGTCTTCAATCGAAAAAAAAAAACACAGTTCCTTGTGAGGGTTTTTTTGTTCTTATTGTTGGCATGCTTTCATAATAACTTCAGACCACTGTTGGACCCAGGTTGTTTTTGAGGAGCGGGAGGGGAAAAAGGGTGCACCAGACGTATGCGGTGGGCCACCAGCGCGCAAAAAGGTCGTGATACATTTATAGTGAACTAGAAGGGCAACCTCAAGGGCACTTTATCCCATTTTTTTTTAACTGGATGGCCACTTTATCATGTTTTGTCCACTGGAAGGGCATCCAAAAGGGCACTTTCCCCCAAAATGGAGCATAAACCTGTAACACTGACGCTAGGCCAGAGTGCACTCAGGTAAAATAAAGCTCTCATATCCCGGGTTGTCTGCATCATTTGTATATTCTGGCATGCCCCCTTATTGACCTTAATACATCCTGTACAGCTCAGCCACTACAATGCATTAGTGCAATACAAGGCATTAGCTGTTCCAATTAGGACACATCCTGCACAACCAAGTGCACACAGCTTTCACAGCCAGGGCACAAGGACAATATCCTGTATGTTAAGTAGAAAGCTCACTGTGATTCAAAACTGCATCACTTTTTAAGGCTGCTCATGGATTTGTTTGTTCCAGACTACATGTAAAGCAAGTCGCAGCATAGGTAGAAAATATCTTACGTTCTCCTTTGTCCACTCGCATCTGATTTCTCTGCAATGCGGTGACACAAGCTGTGGCAGAAATACATTAATAACAGTGTCACCACATAAGATAAAAAATATTAAGATGCAGCCTTGACAAAGGCTGCAGGTCCAATTTTTGCAAGCCAACCAAACAATTCGACCCCCTTAAAAAGAAAAAACCTCCCCTCCTGTTTCTGAAATTGCATCATGGCCTCGAGAAGAAGGCATCCATATTTATAAGACCTTCTCCACGACAAGAGTCACTCGGAAGGTAGAGGCAGGGAGAACAAGGGAGAGCCTTGGACAAAAGGTCAACCTGCTGTAAATCCCTTATTCCAAAAGGCTCCATGCAGTGCTGACACCCAAGATCATACGGCAAGTACAACAAGTACCTTATCAGAAAATCTCATCAAGTTGTTGTTTATCTTCAGGAACAATAGCCAAGCCCATAGGGACGGCGGGAATATGATGCATAGCTTGACGTTTGGCAAGAAATGCCCAAATTACCATCTAAATGGCACTGTAGTGGTAATTATGATGATAACAATAGCAGCTGTGATCAATGAGATAATACTTCCAATTATAAACATGACATCTCACGGAGAAATAATGGGGATCATGTACTGCAGTTAGCTGTTATGATGTCCTTTGTGAGTCGGATAATTAGAAAATGCATGGGTCAATGACAATGCAGCTGAGGACAAATCCGTATATCAGACAAAACAAAACAGGCTAACAATAGATTAAGCCGCAGCCATCGTTGCCGTGGTGGATTTCTAATGGCAACATGAGCGATTTCCGAAGGAAATTCCTCTGAATGTTTCGTTTGAAACTGTTGAGCTACTCTCTCTCACTTCCATACGTCCTTGGATCTCGGTGACGCCTTGGTGCGTCGTCGAGGAGCCGTGCCCTGCTCAACAGAGGGGGAAGCGCGGTGGACTGAAGCCCATCGGTGAGCGCTGTAACCTGAGCCCGCTCACCTCTGCAGAAGGAGTGTATTCAGCGGCGGGCCAGATAACACGAGCGAGCCACTCAATAGCTTTGTCTGGCTGGCTAGTATTCAGGCCTCTGAACCCTGTCCAACTCAATCTGCTGCTATTGTTACGCCGAGAATGCTACAGCAGCTTTGTGACAGGCTGCAGTGTTATATGGCGATTCTCTCTCCGTCTCTCTCTCTCTCTCAAACTCCTATCCTCCCTCTCTCTTTATAGTGTTTCTTTTCTCTTATGCGGAGAGCCTGTAATTCTCCCGCAGCGTGATGACTCTCTTCTCTATCTTAGCCGTCCTTCATTTCCTCATTTTCTGCTCCTCTTCTTCTCTCCCCGAGTGCCATGCCCTATTACTCTCTGTCCTCCTCTCCTGTACGTTTTTTATGTCACTCTCCTCGCAGCCACCTGCTCCTCCGTTCTCTGACTCGCGTCATTCTGTTTGCAGCCTTGTCAGTCTGCTGTTTATTTTGTGTGCCAAATCATTTTTCTCTCCTTTTATGAGTCAGGGAGCAGGGACATTGACAGGAGACATGGAAGTTCACTTACCCAGACATGAGCAGCCTGGAGGCACAAACAGAAACCATCAGCTTCATAAGATGCCCATGGTCTCCTGGGAGGGGTTTAAAACCACAGCAAAGAGGGATTATCTTTTCCCATAAACACTGTAACATGGTTCACTAGTGCGGGCTGTTCAGAGTCGTGGCTCGTCAGTTTGTAGTCAGTCATCTTTAAAGATTTAAGCTGTACTTGGTCAGATTTTTATGTAAAAATAAACTCCCTTGGACAGCCTAAAAAACAACGAAAAAAAACAGCTTTCCAGCCGCTGTTGGAGCCAGAAAACACAGAACAGATTAGAGTAGTTTGCTAGGTGTGTATATGTCCGTCTGTGGACTGATTTTGTCAACGCAATATCGTCACAGCGGCGCAGGAAGCGGTCACTAAACTTCATGGGTGTGTAGTTGGCATCAAAATGAAAGCCAAGTTTGAAGGTTGGCATGATCTGACCGAGAGGCCAACTTTAGTTTAATCAGTCCGTTTGTCTGAATATTATTCGTTTAACTTGTAAGTGAAAGAACCTTTATGATGCTTTTATCTCATAGGACACTTGGATTCACCCATATAAAATATTTTGACATCATTTATTAAAAAAAACCTTGGTGTGAAGCTCGGATATGCGTCAAGGAGACAAAGTTGGAAGTTTAGCTCACAGAGTTCTTTCGCAGTGTGAAGCAAATTCCGAGCACCACCTGTGGTTGGCACTCAGTCAAACAGGTGAGATAAACCCAGACGGCGAGATGGAGTGATGCAAGCCAAGCGTGTGTGCGAAACTACAAAGCAGAACACGATGCAGAACAGAGGACTTGGTATGCATTAGATACACAGTCAAAGATTTGTCTGAGTACTTCTTCTTAACCTGTCCTCCTCCTTCAGCTGCTGGCATTATCATTCAGTCTCGCTTCAGTCGATAATGCCAAGACAACATCACTCAGGCTGAAATCATCTGTTTGATATGCGCTGGGAGGCCTTTGTGCCTCATCACATTTTCTGTCTGATGTCCAGTGCTGCTCTTTAGGAGAATTCGTCACGTCCCGTCCCCGTCCCGTCCTGCACTCTCATCTCTCCGATGCACCCTGAAAGTAAACAACAACAACACTCCGTCCATCTTCTCTTCCTGCATCCCTCCATCTCTTGTCTCAAAAGTCCTTTACTGCATACATTTATCAGGCTGATCAATTTCCCATCTGAAAATTGCCTTTTTTTTTGTTGTTGCTTCGCCTCAAACTCGAGGTTGGCACTTGTTGTTTGTGTCATCAAATGCACTCCCAACCATCCCTCCTTCCTTTCTTACTTGGCGTTAAGCGTAAGTTATCATCACTTAGTGTGTTTTCATTAATCATATGCGAGCCCAGTCGCCCTGATGTAATGTTGGCAGTTAACGTTTCTGCAAGCCACAGCACCAAACGTGGCATATATCTTTCACATTATAGGCTTATTAGCTGTCTTTCACACCAGGGGGAGGTAATGGCGGCATTATTACAAGCCACAAGGTTGCCAAGTGGTTGACCGCAGTTCAAGTGTGGAATTTCCAGCCGTTTTTGTGGTGACCAAAGCGAGTTATTTTCCTCTTATTTTAAAGAAACCTTTGAAGAGTTTGTTTCTGCTTAAAGGGATATTTCGGTGTAAGTTTAAGCCATGGTCTAACACACCGTGAAACTGTGTTAGACTCCCTACCGAGAGATAAAGTTTGCAGACCGCTAGCTAACGTAGTTTTAGCATCCTCAGAAACGACTGCACGACAACAATACATTGCAGTAAATGGGTCCAAATATAAAACCGCCATCAAAAAGCCACAAATAATGCTCAGAACAGCACCAAACTTCAGCAACATTAGAAACAGGGTCCCAGCACATGTTTCGAGGCATCAAACATTTGATATAGTTGCCGTATTTGTCGGAATAGATTAACAAAACTCACCACCCGAGAAGCCTTCCTTGTTGTGGGGAAGCCCTGTGAGTCGATTACCGAGTGCAGTAGAGTGAGTTTCGTTTATATTTTCCGACAAAACTTTCCTCGAAATATGTGCTGGGACCCTGTGTCTAATGTTGCTAAGGTTTGGTGCTGTTCTGAACATTATTTGTGGCTTTTTGATGGCGGTTTTATATTTGGACCCATTTACTGCAATGTAATGTTGTCGTGCTGTTGTTTCTAAGGATGCTAAAACTACGTTAGCTAGCGGTCTGCAAACTTTATCTCTCGAGAGGGAGTCTAACACAGTTTCACTGTGTATTAGACCATGGATTAAACTAAGACCGTAATATCCCTTTAAACAGCCACCTCCACATCTTCAGCTAAAATTCATTCTTGCAGTTAGGTTGCATATTCTGTTTCTGTGGCTAACAGGGGAACCTGTGAACCCCACACGGCCACCATGTAATAGTCCTAATCAAGCTTGTCCTGGCATGTTTAGCTTTCCTGCATTTCACCCTGCTGTCCAAAACTCGTATCCAAAACCCTTTTCTCTCGTTTTTATTCCAGGCACCTTCTCTATATATATAAAAGAAAAAAAAAACACCCATTCACTCACTTTACCCCTGTCTCTCCTTTTTGTCTTCACACCCCTCGGCGCCGCCACCTTGGAAATGTAATTGAGGCCACGCTAGTGAAAGGCCTGGCAAGTGTGTGTCCGTGCGGGAAGCGAGGAAGCGAGCGAGAGGAGGCGGGTGACACCGAGGTGGCCTCCACTGGCAGAGAGACTAACTACCTCCTCAGCCATCCAAAATCCCCAGCACAACTTAGGTGATTAAATTAGCAAGTTCTAGAGCGCGTACTTTTGATGCATGGCAGAGTTATGCTCTTAAGGTATTTCACCATCACCACCAACTTTTATTCGCTGCACTATATCACATTTTATTTCCCCTGCTATTTTATCTCACCTTGGTTGGACGATTCAAAGATGACGACACTGCATTTTTCCTCTGCGCTCATTTGAATGTAATAACCGAGGGGAGCATGGTATAATCTAATTCTGTTAAATGCAATTGAATGTCTTAATTAGTTCGCAGACTATTGACGGCGCACGATTGATCTATAAGTCCGTACGTCATGTAATTCCACATGTAAGTGGAAGGTTATCATATCAAACGGAGATGTCGGGAACATTTTTAAAGCCACTGTTGCCAGATCCATGTGACGCAGTGGATTCCTATATAAGCCCTTATCTAACAACAGCATTTACATTTCCGTGTCAAGGTCAGAGTGATCAATTGATCCGTGTACACTGCCATGGCAACACTTAACATTTCTCATCGATGTGGAGGAAGAGATAAAGAGAGAAGCGGAGGGAGGGAGCAGCAAAAAAGACAAGACTGGAAGCAGAAGACGCGCAGGTTGCAAGAATAAAGATATGCACACGTGGAACTTTATTGCCATTGGCCCATTGTCTAAACTCGGCGTACCCTTGGCTGTCCCCAAAATTAAAGATCATTTTTAATCACTTTGATAATGGAAGCTTCTTTTTTTGTTAAGAGGAAGCTCTGATAGATATAAGAGTTTATGGGAGTTGACAAGGGACATTGCACTGAGGGCATTAGAACTGGCAGCTTGTCAAACAGCCCACTGGAAAAAAAAAAAAAAAAAAAAAGAGAGACAGAAAAAAAGAAAAGAGCAGCGAGTTAAGAGAGGAATACAAAGACCAGAGGGGAGAGAGAGGGAGAGGAGGGAGAGGAGGGAGAGCCTCTGAGGGCAGCCGGCAGGTCACAGACAGGACGACTTTCCGCTTTGCCTTCCTCCTTCTCTTCATCCTCCACCTCCTCATCTTCCCCGCTGTCCATTAATTACAGGACAGGACGCAGGAGGGGTGCGGACCGGTCTCATTAAGCAACAACAAATAGCCGGGACGCGAGAAACTTAATTACCTGGGGACCGGAGACGGTTGCGCTGCAGTTCTGAGGAGATTCTCCACCGCTAAACAAGATCTTTGCCCTCGCGGAGAGGAGCTCGGCGCGACTTTAAAGCCACGAGGAAATTTATGATTCCGCTTTGTGCCGTTTCTGCTCATGCAGTAGACGCAGCCTCGTTTTCGGGGGACTTTAAAACACTTTACTGAACACTTGTTTTTCCAAGCTGCTGTCCTTATTAAACAGAGAAAATGCATTCCCCCAATTTGTTCCACATGCTGACGCCACACTCTCCACTGCGTTGCATGCAACATTCTAGGATTTTTTTTAATAACTGACATCCCTTAGTGTGTGTCGTATTCAATTAATGACACCCATTTCCCATCGCCGCTCCGCGAGACTTCTGGACTGATGACACTCCTTAATATCTCAGCAAATTGTTCCACGGCCCTTTAATCCAGGCAGCTCTCCTCCATCCCCATCCTCTCCTTTATGTCATGTATTTATCACCGTAATCACAACGTTTGCCTGTAAGCAGAATAGCTGATCACCCAGGGGTTCGCATAGACCGCGACTTAATCTGCATAGGCCCCACTGTAGAGCCATGCGGGGTGCCACGCTGATGATTATCTTAATTAAAGTCGGTGTCATTGGGAAATGTGCACAAACAAGCAATAACAACATAACCTCCCATCCGATGCAACAGCCGCTTCCATAACAAGCCAGCGCCTCCCAGCTCCCCGCGTGTAAGCCTCGGCAGCGGCAATCAGATACTCGAGTCAATAAAGTGCCCTCATAAGGAGGAAGAAAGGAGCATATAAGAGAATAAAATGGTGGATTCAATATTTTCCGATGGAATGTTGCCCACGCCTTTGGGTTTCGTCAATGATTGTCAATATTTTCTAATCTCTCGCAGCGACTTGGAAGGCGCGTATCGGAAAGCGTTTTTGGTATGCAAATCAGGACGCTATTGTCATCCAAGATGGATGGGCTCAGGAGACGGGCTGAGGGATGTCGGAGAGAAATGGGGTGCAGTGAAATTTGTCTCACCCATGCCCAACACGCGCACACGCACGCACACACTTCTATCTGCATTCTTTCACTTATCGCTTCCGGGAGCGACACCTCTTGTTTCAAAATTCCCCCCCCAATAAAATGGTGTCCTCGCTTTACCAATTCTTTTGTGTTGTGTTCCCTCTTTCTCTCATTTCTCGCCTCCTCTGTCAGGCTCTACTAAAGGATTTTTTAATTGGCGGGCTGTGCTCCTATTTAATTATCTGGGAGGTATATTCTTCTGTTGCCTGCTGAAAGCTTCCTTTTTTTCTCAAAGTTTCTATTTCTTCACTACAGGCCTGCTGCAATTTACAACATCACGCTAATTCACACGGTAATTCAATGAACCCCAAATTAACCTGGCCGGCCAGTATTTTTCCCCATTAGCTCATTTCGCTCCCCTCTCCATTGTCTGGTTAATTAAGAAACATCAATGTGCATGAGCTGGATCAAACGTCGTCAGCGGAGGAGCCAGTGTCATTCGGCGTCTGGGTTCACCGGAGCACAGCAGTCGCATATTAAGGACAGGGATGACGGCTGAATTACAGCCGATTAAGATCGGGTAATCACATCTCCTCCTGTAATATTGTCACACTATGGTGCAGGCCTCATCTCGCAGGGCAGGAGGATAGCTTGTGGGGGCAGGGGGTTTGGAAGTGCGAGGGCGATAACTCAGCGTCGAGAACCGCTACCTCTTAATTGACCTACCTCATATTATGGTAGGATGTCCCTCTTCCTCCATTTCCTGCCACATCAGCCAGAGCTAAGGTGCAATTGTGTTTTTCGGCAGATCGTTAAGTAACACGGTCACAGGCCAGTGCATGTAATATGCACATCACATCATTTAGTAATTTGTCATGCAATCAGTGGTGGTCGTTGAGAGCATAAAACGACCAAACCAAGACCATCAGAGCACTTTTACATGAGCGGCTCTGGCTGCCGTGTGCCACACAGACACACCCGCGTCAGCGCTTGGATCCAACCACTGACCATAATTGATCTTCTTTGAGAAGTTGTCAAGTGGCTCTTATTTGACAAGCCAATTGTTCCACTCCCTGCCTCCGTGTGATAGTGGGCATTACTCATATCACTGCTGCCAGCTTGACTTGGACATTAGACTGGTGAGGAGAGGCCAGTTTTGGTCGTGCACTCGCACGCTCACCCACTAACACAATAACACACACGCCGAGTGAATAAGACACTTGTTTTATCGCTTCCTGTCAGTAATCCGTAGCAGCGGTTCCCTCCACAGTGCGCTTTATGTGTAACCAAGGCCTTCTGTCTCTCTTTCAGAGGGAAGCGGTTGACAATGTCGACTCACTTGATCACTCAATGTGCAAGAGAAACACAACGGAACGTACTTCAGTGGTGTAAACTTTTATACGCCATTATACGATATTTTCTCTCTATCCATCAGGATTTTAATCATTTGGCTAGGGGTTTTGCCAAAAAGAAACGGTTTAAAAGAGAAAAAGGCTTTTATGTTGGGAAAGCATGTGAAGCTTTTGTGATATCTGTCTCATGAGGGAGTCATGACGGATACTTATCTTGCTGATAATCATCATTTTTCTTGTGGATGTCTGGGGGATCATTTCAGTTGGGCTTTTTCAGTATGGAGAAAGAGCTCTTATTATTAGAAAAAGGTGGGCCAACCACTGCTGTTCTTTTCTTTTTTCCTCCCGCTGAAGGTATCACATCCTGCTGGTACATTTGTATTTGGGAGATATCATTTCTTATAGGTTGTAATGGGTTTTCAATTTGACACGGCCCATTTCAATTACGGGAGAATTATCTTAAGTAACCCCCCCAAAGACAAAATCTAAATGGAGGTCTTAAATTGTGCAAATGGGAGAGCGAGTTAAATGGTTCTTGACTTCTCGCTGCCTATTATCCACACCCAGGCTGGCACGCCACAAATATCCATCCTTGACCCCGGATCAATCCCTCATCGCTCCCTGCTCTCATCCCTCCTCGTTCTGTTCAACGCCCGGTCACTTAGGAGGACTCTGTTTGCCTCGTGGGGAGCCTCTTTAACCGATCTGTTTTAAAATGATCCCAAACCGTGTTGAAATGATTATTTTCGATTGCTGAAATAATTGATTGGATATGCCTCAACGGATCCCTAACCCCTTTGCTCCGTGCTGATCTCCTCTTGCCTGTCACGTCTACTGATGAGAACACCTCTTTCATAAGAGTGTCTGATAGTTTAAGCGATCAATCAGGGGTCAGGGGTCGACAGGACGCTATCAGGGCTGTATTAGATTAGCAGAGCGAAGGGACCCCGAAGGATGAAGTAACGCGCCGAGCTCTGCCGGCTTATTAACAAGGTAAAGGTGTGGTTAGTCTGGGTCAGCAGAGCAATTAGATTACTAACGTGCATCTTGTCAACATTACGTCTGTGTCGAGTCTCACTGGGATGTCAGGCTCCAGGGCAGCTGTTGCTAAACTAAATATACCAGCTCACTGTGGAGAGGGCTTTTCTTCACATCGTCCGGTCTGTAAAGGATCTTAGGATGTGGAAACTACTTTAAGATGTCAATTTATTTGAACATTCACTGATGCAGTCAATCAAAAAAAAAAAAGGGCTGAGATCATTTAACCACCATGCATATACACACCACTCACTAGATGGCACTGTTCCCACTTTCCCCAAGCAGCAGACTGTCGGGGAAGTGCAGAGCATCCCTGTAGTCGGAAAAAGGCTTCCTTATCTCGTACTGCATTTCCCATCCAAGCAAATCTTGTTTGAAAACCAAGAAAGGGTTGGATCAAATGCGCCCAAGTAGGTGTGCTTGCAAATGTTTGATTCGGTTTTATCAGATCGAGGTGAAGGGCCTGCAGAATTACGGGGCTTTAAGATAATAGCGCTTCCGTTTCTATTAAAGTAAAGCCAAAAAATGCGACACTTAAAGGGCACAAATCTTTGACTTTTTTTTCGAAAAGTAGGGGATGCCAATGGAACACCTTTTTGCACAACGGGGGCAAAAACTCCACTATTTTTAAATCCACCCCCCAGATATATAACGCGTGTCGGTATCCCGCAGTGTTCACATGCAAGACAACCATCTGCTGTGTGCAAACGCAACAGCAGTTCAGACAGGCAGAAGGTAAAAGGTGAGAGAGAGGTGAGCATGGGAACCACAGGGCTCGGAGAGAGAGAGAGGCAGTGGTGGTGTGGATCAGTGCTCATGTCACAAACAACCTTTTGCTTCGCCTGCCATCGCGGGGACCCACTATCTGCATGGCTGGAAGGCACGCAGACAGCGAGAGCAAACAAACGCAACATCTCGGCGCTCCGCTGCGCCTTTCCCCGTGTTTGAGCAAAGCGACGCACCTGCTCCCCTCTTGTGGGGCACGAGAGAGAGATAAAGAGCGAGAGAGGGAGATATTCATATCCTATTTCAAACATTGCCAGGTGACTCTGTTCCTCCACTATATGAGAGCATCCGCCAGCCGCACTCTCGGGGGGCTTTTCGGAGATGTATAAGCTGGTCATGTTCACTTGAATTCATGAGCACTACAGAAATCCAATTCCCCTCTCTAGATCCATACCACCGGTGCATTGCAGAGTGAGGGGGGCTTAGAAACTTAAAATATTATTTCTTGAAAAGTTGGGGGAAAGTTGTCGGTGGATTAAGCCGATGTTTGTGAGGTTTCCGCTCCCTACGCTACCGGTTCAGTGTGCAGCGACTTTCTAGCACAAGTCACGTTGCGTCATGGCGTGCTGCAGGTGCACATACATGCATCTCTGCTGTGCGACCTCATCAGAACGTTTACAGGTTTTTCACACGTCCGCATACAAATCTGCCAGATTCATGCAGGCCGACACACACACACACACACACACACACACACACACACATAAGCCAAACAAATTATACTCAGGCTTTGACCCGGATACAATTTACCCCACACGCTGCATGAGCATTTTCTCGCATAATTGTATAATCCTGTCTGCCGACTAGATCGCAGCCATCCACACACCTCTCTGCTCTCCTTTCGGGATTATCATGCTTGACGCCTCTCAGACTGAATGGCTGGTTTAACACCGACAGACTGGTGATCTCTGTCTGCTTCTCAGAAGCAACGGAACCTGACTCCACCCTGCGCTCTCGCTCCAATCCCCTTTCCTTCATTGTGTGTATGCAAATCTTCTGCCTTAGCGTTAGTGTATCTCAGGGAGGGAGAGCCAGGCGAACAGGAAATAGGCAGAGAGGGAGAGAGAGAGAGAAAATGAGTATTGCTTATGTAAAAGCAGCCAAATCCAGGTCAGACTGTAGATTCTTCATTAGGCACTGCTTCCCTTTTTTTGCCGCTCAGATGAAGATTCACGTGTACTGAAGACCTGCACTGCACAAATGGAACCGTAGTCATACGTCTCATTAATGTCCATCCTAATTGGCGGTGAAATGATTAGCTGATCAGTCAATCCACCAATTATTCAACACTTTTCATAGATTAATTGGCTGATAGAAGCCATTCATCATGCAACATTGCCAAACAGTCACAGCTTAAAGCTTTTCCAATGTGACATTTCTGCTTGTCTGTGATCATTTTCAATTCAGATTCCTTTGTTTGTTCTTCAAACGGTAGTCTGAGCTGAGCGTTATTGTAAATAACACATCAAATACACGTAGACAAATAATTTACACACATATTCCTAATATAGAAACATGGCAATGTTGGAAAAAAGAGATCAAACATGTCATAAAACATCTAGTCTGCTGCCACAGGTTGCCACATGAGCAGCGGCCCCATCTGCATGTTGTCCCTGCAAAATGAATATCTGATGATTGGACAACACAGGCAGGCAGACAGACTGTAATATCAACTGATTAATCCTTGATTAAAAAAAAGATTTATCAATAATGAAGACAAGCCTGAGTTGCAGCCTTCATCCTGACAGAGCGCTGCATGTGATTCTGCTGAGACTCTTTCAAATGCAGATGGAGTCTTTCTTCCACAGACCGGTGTCTTCCTGAGGCACTGCCCTTTACTTTACCTCTCAGTCCTTATTCGGCACTTCTCAACAAGGTGTTATCACACGGAGGATCTTTAATTATAAAAGCAGTACTCGGCTTCACCAAGTGAACAAGAAAACCCAGGTTGACAACACAGGCTCTCTGTATCTGTTGCATTTGTTGGCCTTTATCTGCAGGGCATGTCAATACACTAGGCAGAGACATGCCCTTCCATGCTTCATCCCATTGGAACACAGTACTATACTGGTCACTTATTATGTTTAGAATAAGTTCACTTCAACAAAAACACTTGGTTCGGTTTAAGACACCATGGTCTGGATTAAAACACACTCTTTTCCTGTCTTTTTCTGTGATTGGTCATTCTCACTGATGGTCCTGGAGCAATATTAATTATGATTTTATGGGAGCAACATCAGATTGCACACCCTACAACGTCAAACATGGACTGTCTCTCTATGTCACTACTTGTAAATGTATTAAAAAGTGGAGAATAAGAATGTAGTACTGTGTACTATTGTGGTCATTTTATAAAATGATATTAAAAAGATAATTCAAGAATGGTTGATGTAGTGGTGTCAGAAAGTTAGTCAGCTAGCATACATCACTTGCATTAGCTTGTGAGTAGTCCAGACATCCTAAGAATATTCCACTCTGTTGTTTTGCATAAAGTGAGGATCCGTTAATATTCCCGTCAGTTGATTGGGCACATGTTATTGTAACATGGTACCAATAATAGCATTTTACATCTTGCGGAGCCTGCTTGAAAGGGCAAAAGTTCATAACGTGTTTGTACATCCTAAAATACTTTACAATTTTGACAATTTGGATACGTTTATTCAGTGCAAAGGTGTCACGCTGGTGGTAAGGAGCAGATGCTACGGAGGCATGAATATGTGAAAAGCATAGATAATGAGCACTAATGATTTAACACTTGAGGGTGATTGGTGACAAACCTTGAAAATGCAGCAATCGTATGAATAAGGCATGAACATTTTAATGTGAATGTGACAATTTAGTAACTCATTAAATTGCTGTAGCCCTAAATGAGCACAGTTTCATCAAGCGTCTTCTCTTGACGTCCTCATGAGAATACCGTCTTTCTCCCCTGAGAGCAGGCGTGACTTCAAGTCATCCTCTTGGTGCCTCTCCAGGATGTATTTATGTTGGTGAGATGGGGTATAACTGTGTTTATGACGCTATAAAGTCTTTTTGGCCAAAGCCCTCGCTGCCTACGGCGTGTCTTTAGGTCCGTCGTAAAGCTAGAATGGGCTCTGCCCTTGGAAAGGTATGGTGGGTATTAGAGTGTGTGCGCGTGTGCACTCTCTTGTATATGTTAAGTTGATCGTTACAGGAGCTGGAGGTCCAGCAGCTATCTTTACGGCTACAAACATCATTTGCACTTGCAGAGGTGCTTGCATATCAAACCCAGCGCCTATATAGTGAGTATGTCTTGTCATAGTGTATTAACTAAGACTTCACAATATCCTCCTACAATATAACTTGATATTTCTAACTGCAAAGTGTAATGGATTCTGGTGCTGACAAGTCTAAATAGCAGCAAAACTTCTCTGCAGTCAATCCACCTATCTGCTTAGTATGCTCCCAACATATTTTCACCAAAATACCGCTAAAGTCATTACTTTGAAATCATAACGTCGGCCCTTTTCTAGCTGCATAGGTCTCCGGGACAATAAGTGCTCAGAACATATAGAGCTTACTTGAGATCCGCAGCCAGGGACTGCATGATATAATGTACTGCAGAGATTATTTGAGTGGTTCCTTTGTACGTTTTGATATTTATTTTTGCTGCTGTGAAAACCTGACACCGGATTCCATTATAGCCGTCATCTCATGCAGCAACAACCACCTTCCAGACCTGAAGTGTCAAGGCAAAACGCTGTACAGGACCCACTACCTATGTAGATCCAACCTCTTCCGAACCGACCACAGTATCAGATGAATAAATGGTGACATTTTATCAAGGATAAAAAAACTCCAGTTAGGGATGCTTTTTTAAGCTTTCATCTGTTGAAAGACCCCACTCATTTTTACAGAAGACGCCATTACTACACCAGAGGTCCTGAGACGGCAGTCGTTTCACAGCTCATTGGAACAGAATTGCGTTTCTATGCCTGCCCTAGAGCCTACAACAGTTAGTGGTAGACGAGTGACCCACCCTCTCTTCTCTATGAGCCACTTACACACCAGCCGGATGATTGAAAACACAATGAATCTTAGTTTCAGGTGATTATACACTAACGAAAACACAATTACGAATCTTACATAATCCATTTCCGCCAATAGATCCCCGTAAATCCTGCACACTGCGACTCTATGATAGCAGCTTACATAATTGTGCTGCCACGGGATATTTATTTACTTTCAATTTTCATTTAAATACGCTCACAAGCTTCTCTTTAAATGTCAAAATGAAACTTAAATCAAAGCGAATACGGTATGCAAGTTTTTTCTTTATGTCTGCTTCCTCAATTGTTTCCCCCCTCATCTTCTGTTACACAGTGGAACAACAGCGGAAAGGTCTTGCCGCTGTCAGAGCGTGTGTGTGTCTCTAAGATAGCATTTCAGGTTAATGACTGCTCATAGCTCACCAGCTCCACACAGGAGTCACAATGTCAGGGAGCATTTCAACGCGTGAAAAGGAGCGACTGCTTGGACACACATACACACACACACACACACACACACACAGCGCTGTAAGACGGGGCAATGAAATGAAAGTGAATAAGGGGCGGCACGGTAAAGTCAAACAGACAAGCAAGTGACTGTCAAAAGGATCAATTGGACTCCCAAGCATCTTCACAAGCGCACGTCGGTGCGGCTTGTATGAATAGATGGAAAACTAACAGCCAACACCTGCAATCTAAACAGAGTGTGTCTCTGGTTGTGTGTGCGTCACAGTGTCTCCATGCAATGTACGTCAGGCTTGCCGCAAGCAGTCAGTTTCAGGTTGGTCTCATTACCAAGGTAATTCCTCCGGAGCAACGGCTCTGTAATGGCAGGAGATGGTAATGATCCTTTAATAGCCCTCCTCATTGCCCACTGGCCAGATCCTAAAACCCGATTTGCCTACTGTGCTCCCACTGAGCCAGGAAGATGAATAGAAAACTAACTATCATTATATCTGCCATAGAAATCATATCAGAACACCCATAATCTACTTCTCAGCTGCCTCCTTTTGGTCTCAATTTTTGTCCATACATCCCTTCCCCATGCAGCTTCACTCAACTCAGCTCACTTCTGATGCTCACTTTTCATTCTTTTTCTTGTCTTTTGTCTCTTTGAATCAAGGCACAGTTTTCCATTTCTATACTTCAAAGGCAGTCAGTAGATTGGAGTCTCTTTTTTATTGGCATGTGGATGTAATGAAGGATGAGCCAATGTGAGTTGAGAAAGCAGAGCAACTACAACCACGCTGACCTTGTGGTGCGGTGCACCGAAAGGCTAGGCTAAGTAGCACTGTGCATTTTAGTAAATGGGCAAGCATGTCTTTGTGTGTTTTGGGCTAAGAAGGCCCAGTTCAATGCTTGGGATTGATAAGGATTTCGTTATCACCACTCAAAGTTTCAAAGAAAACAATGGTAAATGCGGAAATTGATTGTGTGATCGTGCCAGCGCGGGCGTGTGCGTGTCCGACACCCCTGTTATCTGAAGTGAGAAAATCGAGAAAAGGCCAAAACTCCACACTAATCTCCTCCACATATGGCTGGGTTTCTCACATATCCTTGATAAGATTTATAGGGATTAGTTTGTCCCCCAAAATAGTCAGAGTGTGGAAAAATGGCTGTCTGGAGGGTCCTTTAATCTCTTAGCCATCGGCGCTGTTGACACGGCAGGCCGATACTGAGGAAGTGAGACCATTCCTCTGTTTGATTCGGAAACATCACTGTCCAGGAATTGGGCCTGCCTAGTTCAACACGCTGTGAATGAAAAGTATAAAGAACACATGCATGTGGCTGTAGTTGTGTTCGTCCCTTAGGTGGCTCATCATTTGCTGGACAATCTTCCTCTGCCTCTCTCTCTCCGTCACTATGTTCGTCTGAATAATTCAGCCCTAATCCGGGCCAGTCTTTAATCAGATGTCAGTACTTCCCCACACTGACGGTTGCTCAACACATAATATCTGTGTCTTCAGACTTGCCAGCTTGCCAGCAAGATTTGGGACACTATTCCCTTTTTAACTTAACTGATGCTTTACATGTTGTACGAAATGTCCATGGCACCAGAGGTGTTAATGCTTTTCAACTCTATTAATCTGAATAAAGCGACTGAGTCTGCCGCTAAACATCTCTTTTCACACCAGCCCGACAGTTGTTCAACTGACCTCTCAAAATGGTTACATAACAGTTTTTTGTTGTTTTTTTTTTTTTTTTTTGCAGAAGCTTCAACAGTGTCCAAAGTGTGAAATTTTAATGCTGCAATCAGAACAAACAACAAAAACGCTGGATGAGATTTAAAAAATAATGCCATACTGTATTGAATGGTATACAGCCAAGTAAATCCAAGACTTAGAATGTTATTTCATCAAAATAATAAAGATAAAAACAGTTGAACCAATTTTGGATTGTTCTGGTTTTTACCGGTATCGATGTGGAAAAGTAAAACATCCTGATAACTGAAAATTGTGTATTCATTTTTGCATCCCGGGCGCTTTGACCTACGATCTACGGTAGGGCTTCACATTGTAGGCACTGGAGGCTCACCTCAGTGTACATTTCTGACGCTTTTGGTCGGATCATTTACAGTGTGCTATGAATTATAGCAAATGCACATACTGGAGCAGTCATGAGTGTAATTTGACATGGACGTTGATATGCCAGTACAACATGCTGTGGCTTCAGGTGTTTTAGTGGAACCACTGCACCTCCTTTGCATGTCTTTAATCTATTGTAGCTACTGTACTGTACTGTAGATGTCAGTAGGAAAGCTGCTATGGTGCTGGTTGCAGACACAGCTGGCCTGCTAACGAGATAAAATGGCACCAAATTCACCATGGCTACGCTGCCTGAGGCAAAGAGAAGGCAGTGATGGAATTGAAATCTTATCAGTCGGCTCCATAGGGGATACAGTGCACATAGGGGTATGCAGACAGGTCGGGTGAAGTGATTTGTCAGGGGCAACATCTCCTGAAAACAGATTTGTTTGAGGGTGTCAATGTGCAATCTGTTGCATATGCCTATTGTGTGTGTCTGTGTGTGTGTGTGTGTGTGTGTGTGTGTGTGTGTGTGTGTGTGTGTGCATGCGCAGGCTTGGAAAGCTCAGCGGTATGCAGTTTCACCACAGTTGCTTGGCAGCTTCTCTCCTCTTTTAATTAGAGAAAAAGCTTCTGCAACACGGGTCACAACGGATGGAGTGAGAGGGAGAGAGAGAAAGAGAGAGAGCGAAAGAGAGGGAGAGAGAGAGAGAGAGAGAGAACGAGGGAGCGTTTGCATTGTGAACTAACGGGGCTCGTTCAGCCAGACGAGATGCGAGAATCCCTGAAGGTTAGTTTTCACCTAATTTGGAGGCAACTCAAAGCTTTCAGAACAAAGAAAATGAAAACATCTACATCTTACTTACAGTATAAACTGTGTTTACCTCTGGCCCCTTTCCCCTTTACCAAAGACTCTCGGAACGCTAACCTCGCACAGGAGTTTTTTTTTTCTGACTGTATATAAAAGCAAAGAGCATTTGAGAACGAACGCGGCGCTGTATGAAAAATTGATGTAGGAGCCATATGTGGACCTGTATAGGTAAAAGTTGAGAGAAAACATTAATGGGCAAAACTAGGTTACCATAAGCGATAGTGCTCTGTTTACTATAGCATGAAGACGGCTGCTTGTACCGTATTTATGAGCGTGTTGTTTGGCCAGAGATTAAGTGAACTCAGAAACCTGCAATTTGCCGCCCACGCACTGCTCAATTTTAACCTGGAACATCGCTTTGGTGCCTCACTATTTG
The DNA here is from genome assembly GCF_900880675.1 of Sparus aurata. Taxonomy (NCBI): domain Eukaryota; kingdom Metazoa; phylum Chordata; class Actinopteri; order Spariformes; family Sparidae; genus Sparus; species Sparus aurata. The sequence goes on along the minus strand of NC_044189.1, from coordinate 23,194,977 downwards.
ATGAACCATTCATGTGCCGTAGCCCCCACTCCTTTGTTTTCCTTGGTGGCTTATCTACAGCATCAGCGCGACGCCTCCTATTTGCTCTCCGACGTCCTAAATTAAACACAATGGAGTTGCTCAGATAGCGTTAGCATCATTAGCAGCGGAATAATTACTGTGCACAATGCGCTGCACTGGTCTTTAGCAACACTGTAACCGCTAGTTTGCTGTTCTTTTTTTGGTCAAACCCGGCTCCTCTGTGACTCATCTCCCACCTCCTTGTTTGCAACTTTTTGTTTTTCCTCAGTTCATGCTATTTTTCATACATCTCTCATCTCCTGCGTGCCGCTTCAAATCCCAAATAGTCTACAGTTTCTCTGGGCTCCAGCTATTTCTCTCTGTATGTCATCCAGTCTGAGGAATTAAGTCTCTCTCCCCCTCTTCCTTCCTTTCTTTTTTTCTGCTCCCCACCGTCCACTTGCATTGTCCGCCCAGTGCTCTGTAGCTCTTTTTCCGCGTTTCAGGTGAAAAAATTGGATGACATGTGGTAAGTTGTGGATTAAAGTGAATGTCAATCACCTTCTTTTTTATCCTCTCTCCTCCAGGCGATGCTCCCTGGTGGCTTCATGTACCTGCAGGGATTTTCCATTTCTCTCTATCTTTCTCTTTGTCTTCCTGCCTTTCTTCTGTAACCTTGTTCACATACACCACACCACATGCTAATTGCATTCCTTAAATAACTGTTGCTCCCCCACCAAGTCAATTTCTGACCCATCCCCCCCCCCCCCGCACACTTTATCCCACTTGACTCTTCTTAGGATCCACATCTCATTTTTCTTTCCCTTTTTTCTGTCAATACCCATCCCTCCGTGGCCCCCTACAATTCCCTCCTTCACTTCCTGTCTTGTTATACCTGACCTGTGAAAACTAGAAGATGAAAATCTCCCATCCTTTTTACGTGATAAAATCACATAGAGCTGTGGCTGCAGCCAAATCCACTAAGCTTGTGAAGAGGAAAAAAAAAAGCTTTGAGGAAGAAGAAGATTGGCAGAATGAGGAGAGGGAGGAGTGGTAAATTAAAGACGAGCCCCTTCTTTACCCGTTCGCACCCTTGGAAGCAGACTTCTACAGAAATGGCTGATCACATAAACTGGCCTCATAATGGCTAACAATTTCATTAGCACCTAAGAGAAGGCAGTCATGGTCCAATTGCTTGAAGGTGCGATCTTATTAAAGTAGGTTTGTTCCTTTTTTTTGTATGTCGGTGGGCAGACTCAGGCAGATTTTTGGTTGAAATGCAACCAGATGTGTCGCTGGGGCACCTTAGCTTAGATGAGGTTGACTTAAGTCATTGTTGGTGTATTAGGGTCCGACAGGAATCAAATCAGATCACTTTCTTTTAAGGTTAGAGCAATCACCACCACAATATGCTGTTGAGGAGACACCAGACAGGCTGCCAGTAACTGGAAACTGATCTGATGTTACCAAGATGGTATTCTGGGCAGTGCTTAAAAATATCAATGCTTAGCCTATTTTTAAAATAGTCTGACTCACCGGATGTAGACTATTGCTGTATAGCCTGTCACTGGACACCTAATTCAGGGGAGCGTAAGCCATTTCCCTCTTCCCTCCACAATGTGCTTGTCGAGGTCGGGTAGGTTTCTACAGTTTCACTCAGTTTTACTTTATTAATCATTGGGATGCAAAACTTTAGAATGAGAGAAGTTCAATTGGACCTTGGTGAGAAATTAAAACACGATGTGTCACAGTTCACATGATGGACTGTAATGCTGCCGTCACTCATGGGCTCTCATTACAGTCCTCCTGGGAATGCACTTTGGAGCTGAGTCATGTGCGACAGCCGGTTTTGAAATCCAGTTTGTTCGTTCCGGTGTTAAGCCTCAGTCAAAAACTTTTGAAAATGTTTTAATTGGCCCAACCCCACTGCTTGTTGCTGTTATGAAAATCCCTTTGTGAAACAACAAACTCCAAGCTCGCAAACTAAACGCTGAACCTGTCAGAATAAGTGTGCACTGTGTTTTTTAGTAATTTTAGTCTGCGTGTCTGATTGTTGTGGAAATAAGTCTGGCAAGGTGAGCTTGTAATAGTTTTGATGCTTTCACCTTTAACATTTGTTTACCACACACTACTTTGGCACTTGCTGTTCCATTCGTGATGTTTCTGCAACAACAATCCCCTTCAGCTACCACACTCCTGATGATTTGCACTATATACTGTAAACTTGCACTGAAGTCGACATGTTTGATGCAGGGAAAACCACTGGGGTGTTCGTACTTGTTTGTCAGAGTCTTGTGCTGGATCTGCAAGAATTATTGAGGATTCCACATTGGATTAGGCATCCATAATGGATGTGCTGGGTATTTTCAAAATGCTGCCCTATCAATTAAAGGCTAAAGGCACAACACAGAGATAGCAAATGCATCAGTTGGCCACAAGGATTTAAAAACAGTAAGGGTAAATCCTCATACGTCTCGAAACAGTAACTGTGTTTTCTTTTAAAGAAGATCTGCAACTATGGCAAAATGGGAATTCACTTACATTATGCAACAACGGCTCTGCTCAGGGAGGAGCAACAAGGATTCTGCGGAGATAACAAACAACATACATGAACATGCCATCCGAGTTGAGCGTAGCCCGTGTAGAGTAGGTTGGGGGTGTGGAGGGAGTAGTGGTAAAAAACAACAGGGGGCATGAGCGCATGTGAGAAGTGTCAGGTTATAATTGCCATGCTAGGCTTTAGCAGTGATATGACTCGTGCTGTCTTAATGAGCCAGTGATTGTACAGCATGATTGATGCCAATCAACTGAGGCAAGTCCACCAGTCAGGGCTCCGCCTGAACTAACACAATGCTCTATCTGTAGTATCTAATTATACTGAGGAGACGCTCGGTGGGTTAGGGTAAACTATAACCTTCTTCATGATGTGAATAACTGGATCCAAGCAGAAGTCTTTTTCATTAAATGTAAAACCCTTCTTTTTTTAGAGCTGTTTTTCAATAGACGCTCTTTATTGGGCAAAGTCTAGGTGACCTGCATTTCCGTTTTGGACCACCAAGGCAAAATCACCACATGTCTGTGTTACCTTTGAATTTCCTTATGTTACAAATGCTTTCCTGATTTCATAAACATAAACATAAACGTTACAATATTTGTAAGGTAGACTGGGGGACAAGACACGGGGAGGAAAACAGCTGTCAAGGTTTTTATGTTTGGATGGTGATGACATTTGAATAGATGCAGGTACCTGGAATTCGGGACTGGTTATTCAACGTTACCTTTTTTCGGTATTTTACTCTCTCTGTTATGATCCAATTTGTATTTCAATTGTAAAAAACAAGTCTTAAGTTCTTGCTTGGAGCCAGTGCCTGAGTTTTGGCTAATGTTAATAAAAAATCCTAAGCAAACGTTAACCAACACAGTGGTAAAGGCCCAGTTATCTCCCAAACCAACTAGATAAATCGTTTCATGAAGATGTTGATGACGTTGCCGATCATTACTTCAAGTTTTGTCATCTATGAATTGGCTTCTTTGGCTTGCTACGGTGTGCTAATGTCAGCTGCGACTGCTGTGGGGGGCTTAGCTTTCAGGCTTTCACATAGGTACACTTTTTCTCACTCCGCTTTTAGCTATGTTTGACCAGATGTTGCATTAGGTTGGATTTGTTGCCCTACCCAACTTTGCATTTTGCTTAATGCTGTGTGAGTAAAGTTTTGCAACCGTTTTGGATTTGCTAATGCCCTGACTTAAAGCTGTTTCCCATATCGGCACAATGTAAAAGGCAGTGTGGCAACAGAGATTGAATCTGTTTCATTTTTGTCCCAGACCCAACCGTTTGCGGAAATCAGTTCACGTTACGATGAGATTTGTTCATTTACGTTTCCTGAATGAGGCCAATAGGTTCCCCCTGGTCCGCAGAAGACCCTTTCCATGGCCAACATTTGAAAGTTGCGCTTCCAAATTGATGAGGCTTCTTCCCATCTTGCCCTAAAATCAGTTTATATAAATGTGGATGCAAATTCTTCCGACGGAAATCAGTGCTTGGTGAGAACAGTGTTTTACTGTGTATTACTCAGCTGCAAGGGTGACAACCTTGCCCTGCTTTTCTCTAATAGTCAGAGTTACTCTCACCCAGATGCGCTTTCAAGGACCAAAAATTGGCATAATTATTTCATTGGTAACAGCGGAGCAGATTTAATTCTGCGTGTAAGTTTAAAAGTACCGAGTTCAGTAACCAGCCCCAGAGGACATAACTGAACCAATCAATGAATATCACTGTGTTTATCCTTAACCTCACAACAGGTTTATACTAGTGTATCTGCAATATCCAATACAAAATGGAAATAGTTGAGAGGTGTCTACACATCATATCCTGTAGGTTCATTGGCAGTGCACATATCTGGGGTTATAGATTATTGTGGTTTATTGTAATATAATGCTACAGTGTGGTACTTGCCTTGTATGAAGAGCGTCAATATGCTAGGACAATGAACTTTGCCAGTGAGATATACTTGACTGGCAGTGTGCCAGCTCCACAAGTGCCCACTTATCATGGAGGTCCTTTCCTTCCCGCAAAAAGGGTTCAGGTCAACCAGACATTACCAATACCTGACGGCAATTCACTTCACGTTTAGCCTACGTAGCACTTTCATGTTAACCAAATCACATTAGGCAACCATTAGGGCAGTTAATATGGACTGGTGTGTATATCAGCGAAGGGAAGTAGGGATAGTCTACACATCAACCCCTTCCAGCAGACACATCAGTCTCACTTTTTTAAAATGTTTTTCACGGTTTTTTTTTTTTGTTGTTTTTTTTCTCCACTCTGATCCAAAATAAGTTTGATAAGTGACATCAATACATCTGACACTGGGCAGGAAATGAGCAGCTGAAACCTTGTGAAACATATCAAGTCAGTTTGAAGGATGGAGTGAAGAAAGGAGGATGCACGCTTCTGTATTTGGACACATCTTTGGTTTATTGCCCTGCTACAGTTTTGTTTTTTTTCCATCCAAAGAATCTGTCCGAGCAACTTTATTTACCCAACAATTTTCCCAGTGTTACGCCCGTGAAGAGGAGAGGGTGTGATGTAGAGTGCAAAACTTTTAGAAACTTATTGTCTGTGATAGTTGAAAGGAAGGAAATTGCTTCGATGTTATTGTCTGGGGATACAACAATGACTCAGCAACAAATTGAAAAAAAAAAAAAAAAAAAAGAACGAGAACGGATTTGCATCATTGCTGGCACTGCATTTTAATTCTTATGAGACTTAGAAGACCAAATTTGAAACATTCCATTTAGGTGTGCATACCACTGGCTGGCTTAAAATCTTGTGTTTGTGCAGCAGGTCTTGGTTTAGAGAGGCTCACGAGACAGCAACCAAAAAGGTAGCAAACACTTAGCGCACCACACAGTTCATTTAATGAACTGGGGTAGTGGGTTATGCAGACTTTGACTTCAGGGGTAAAATGTTCCTTTTTATGTTTTATGGCCGTATTTAATGGGTAGTTAAGATAAGGTATAAAAAGGTCAGACTTTTTCAGGGGGAATTGAAGTGAACTTTTAAAAAATGATGAAAAAAGAAAAGATGGGAGAGAATGCAGGGGGTGGGAGATGGAGAAGCAGAGTAATGTATCATGCTGGCAGAGGTCAGGCAAGAGCAGGCTATGTAATTAGCTATAGAGGAGCTTGGTAATCATGCAACTAATACAGTGTTTCAGCAGATAATTAGTCACACTACTGTACCAGGATGTCTCATACACATGCTGTATATATATAATTATTTTGTGCTGGGAGATATAGTTTATGCATGTGCTCCAAAATCAAAGCAGCCATATGTGTTTGTGCTAACTGGTGCATGTGGGAGTTCGAATTATCATTACATACACACATTTGCAACAAGAAAGCAAACACAAATAACCTCCCACCCCCACCCTTCCCTTTTTGTTTTCCTTTGGTTCCACGCCTTCTTCCTTCCGTCTGTGGCGCGTCTCCCTCCATCCAGCCGCCTCCTCGATGCGTTCGCAACACCCCCAGAGAGGGGGCTAATGAGGGCTAACGATGGGAACGCATGCTGCTGTTTCCCTTTCATTAACGGGTCCACACTTGCGCACCAAAACACAGCTTTTCATCATCAGCAGTCTGCGATCAAGCGCCGGCTCCTTTTCTCCCTCCATCTATCACCTCCTCGCTCCGTCTCTCACCCTTCACCTCTTTCATCGCTCAAATGGAGTGGCTTTTTATCCGTTTCCCTCAATCTATACTTATCTTCCCCGTCTCTCTTTGGGCTCGCTTTAACGACCACCCCCTCCTCTATGAATACTAACAGGTTTGAATGTGGTCCTTATTACTGCTTCATGTCATTTCAGTGGGCAGACGGAAAAGTTTGTGAACTCACACATCTTCAATCGGACCGATGACTGGAGATAACAGTTGCTACAAATAGCCTGATTGAACATTTTACAAGTTTTTGTTTTTGTTTTTTTTGTCTTTAATATACCTTTGCATATTAAGGCATACAGTACAATATGTTTACAGGGTCATGTCACTCCAACAGGTCTAGTTTTCTTTCAAGTCATCTCCCCTTTGATACTTTCTTACAATGGCAATATATTCATTTAGTTCATGAATATATTACTTAAACCTTGATACTGCGCAGCCTTGCTTCCTTTTGTAAACAACTGATATGTTCACATATTGACAATTATCCAACAGGTGTTATCAAAGTTCCCACTTCATGTTTATGACTTGACTTTCAGATCAGTGGGTAGTTGATGGCAGTGGAGTTAGGTGAGAAGCCAGTGACCACAGTTCAAGGGTTGTGGCGGGCACTTTAAGCTAAAACTTGATCTTTCCCAAACCCTTACCAAGTGGTTTTTGTCCCAAAACCTAACCAGACATTGAGCACAATGTTGTCACAACATAGAACTGATAATCAGGCCTAAAGAATCTATATTGTGACATAAAAACTTAAGAGAGTATTTCTTAATGAACTTGAACAGTGGCATATTTTGGTCCACTGTCGAGCTCTATTACAAATGGTTTAGTTGATCTAAAAAGCCTCTTAAAAGTCGCGTTATGTAGAAATTGGTATTTTGTGCGATCTGGCACCCTCTGCAGTTCATGAGTGCAACACCACGGTCGTCAATACAAATGCCAGGTCTGCAAACATTGGTCAGATGTAAGGTAGGTGCTAACTACAAACAAAAGTCATTACGAAATAACAATGTTATGTCTGGAAAACTTGTATCTTCAAGCAAACATGGATGGAACACTGTGATCCTACCCTCTCACTGAAGATACATAGCCAAAGTTGAATTTAATGCTGTTAAATTCAAATTTTACTTAAAAATATAAGACTCCCCAACTCCTTTCCCATGATGCTTATCACAGTATAAGCTCAGGCAGAAGAGGAGAGCAACCTGAGCCAAAACAGTTAGGAGAAGAACGACAGAAGCGACCACGATGGCTGCCTATCTATCGCCTGCCGCTTCCTCTCCATTTCATATGCCTCTGCATCACGAGACACATGGTACATGTTCCATATCTGTACAAAAGACACATTTATGAGCTACCAGGAAAATGAATAAAACATCAAAGCCAGCACACAGGCAGCTGTGGCAGCTCACAGTGGCTTCTTGGCGAAGCTTATGGAAGAGACAGCACTTCATGTTTGATACATGTTTGGCACACAAAGCTTACTCTATTAACCTCACAGAGGATCTCTGGGATCTTTGGAAGCAGGTGTATCCTTAGCCCGGCACTGTATATTTTAATATTTGTCTGCAGGACTGGTAGATAGGGCTGCTAATCAACACTGTATTTCTAGAAAAGGAACAGTGGGTACTGGAGCTCAGTTACTGACTGTTTTTTTGGGCTTTAAATGCCTTCAAGAATTTGCAACACCTCCCACAGTATAGAAGAATCTGGTCACTTATTTTTTTTTGTTCTGTAGACTTTTAAAGAAAGTAAATTGCTGGGGAACTTGCTATGGGATAATGGATTATCTGGGGTTTTGTTTTGCTACTACACACAAATTCTCCGAGTCAGAGGGACTGGGAGTGCTTCCAGGTTCCTGTACACGAGCGGTGTCTAGCAGATGTGTGGATAAAACCCTGATCACCATTGGGCTGCCAGTCGCCACACCAGCATCCACTCTGCCTGACGGTCATTGATGATTTCAATTTTGCTGCGTGATGCCTTTACGCTCGGCACAGTGCTGGGAATAGATTTCTTGCCTGTTGCACTTGCTGTTGTTTTTGGCTCGAATCGATTTGGTAAGCGAGATATAATGAGATCGCATCTCGCTTCGTTATCATTTCCCGGGAGGAGCGGCTCCTTCGCATGACAGCCATTTCTCCCGCCGACTCCTGCTGTCTGCTCTCCGGTCCTGCTCCTCGTTCTTCCTCACGGCCATTCTAACAGACTCTGCCTTCTTTTGTTTTTTCTACCTCCCTATTCTCTGCTCCTTTTTCCCCTGAGTGTGAGTGGAACTGCAACTTTTTTGGTTTATTCTCTTTCATTATAATTATCTTTGTCAAACAAATGTGGCAATTAAAACTTTCTCATTAAAATCTGTTTTCTGTCTCTGCCCTTGAGGGCTTCAGGAGGAGGAGGTGGAGGTTCCCTGTTGCTATGGCAGCTCCTTACTGACCTGCTTTGTCTGTGGAGCTGCAGGTCAAGTGGCTGGAGCAACACGGTAAAAGGTGCCCATACTCTTCGACTCCTGCAGATCCTACACAGCGTTAGTGGCACTTCACCGTTTACACTCTGCCTCCACTACTCTGAGTGTTTGCTTTTGTAGGAAACAACTTTTTTCTTTGCAGGTTAAACAATAAATATGTTTTATATTAAAAGATTAGAAAATTAATTAGCAAAAAAAGGGGCCAAATCTTCTGTTTCCAGCTTAACAAGTGTGAGGGTTTACTGCTTTTCCCATTGTCAAAGAGAAAACAAAATTAACATTTACAAGACCGACAAACAGGTTGTGCCAGTTTGTGACCTTTTACAATTAGAAAATAATCAATGGATCAGTTGCAGCCTTCACAGAAAATCAGTTTGGTATTCATCTTATGATCAGGGTTCGTACGGGTGCTTGAAATCCTTGAAAGTGCTTGAATTTCAATGTTGTGTTTTCAAGGTCTGAAAAGTGCTTGGATTTTGGTTTAAGTGCTTGAAAGTGCTTGACATTATAACTGTGTCTTTCACAAAATTGGGATCAGACTGGATGATTAATTTCTGAAGTTTTTGCTATTATAAAATATAATTTTAGATGTTTACAGCATGATACAATGCACATAACTGTGATAAAAAGTGAAGAAAAAAAATCACAAGTATATATATTCCCTTAGATACGTATTTCACCCCAGCAATAAGGTGCTGGAAAATCTTAAAAATGACCCTTAAAAGTGCTTGAAAAGTGCTTGAATTTGACCTTGAAAAAAGTGTACGAACCCTGTATGATATATAATGCCTTATAACATCGATCGGCAGCTTCAAAAGTTACGAAAAAAAACTCCCAAAAAGTCATGTTGTGTTACAATTATGAGTCTGCATGAGTAAACAGTGGAAAAACTAAAAGTGCACATGAACAGTGACAGCAGCCACGGCTAAACAGATAATAAACACCAACTACAAAAACTGATCAGCCATTCAAGACAAGACCTACAGTTTTTGGGATCTGTTATAGTTGCTAACAGGTTTGGCTGCCCTTATAGTGCCCAGTTGTCTAAACAAGCTCAAAGATTAGACATGCAAGGTGATCGTATGTATTTCTGCAAAGATCGATCGCAAACACATGGAGGTCATGTTTGCTTGTCCCTCTCATTTCACACAAAGAAAACAGGTTGCGTGTCGAGGACAGACACTTAAGACTTTTCCACGTACTACTTTCGCCTCCTCTCAACCTCAACGTTTTGTCTTGCCTCTTTTGAACTTTGAATTTCAGAGGAGGCATGAATCTCATTACAGATCATAAGTACAAAATCAAGAAATGAGAATTAATCAAACAAAGCAGTGAACCACCGGGGAACACTACAAAGAGCATGCACTGTATACTGTGGCAGCGTGCAACTACTGGTGAGCAGATTTGGTTAATTATCTGGGCCAAGCTGTGAAATAAAAACTTTTTGAAAGTAAATATTGTTGATTTCTTCAAAAGAACGCTCAACAGAAACCAGAAGAAACTTACTGAAATACAATCTGTCAAGAATATTCCAGATGCAAAAGTATAAATAGATCTCAAGTGTTGAATTGTAAGATGTGCTGTAAGGGAGCTCAGTCTGAAACAATGCAGTGATTAGGTTTACTGCAGAACACCACGGACGGATCACGTTTGTGCTAAGACACTTTTAAAAGCCTTTACACAGACCTGAGTAAGACACGCGGGTGTGCTGCAAATCACGCAGTTTCTACACAGGTATGTGCAGGTGAAAGGCTTACGTGCACACTTGCACACAAAGGAAATGGAGGTGAAAGGTCTCTGTAAGCTCCGTGGCCCTCACACAGTGTGACCTCCTGCCGCTCTGGAGCTATCCAAGGTATCTGCGCATGTCAAGAGCGGTTTAAGGTCACTGCTCGCGGTGCTGAATGGTCAAGTATCCATCTATGTATGCTCCCGTCCTCGCTCACATCTGAGTCACAGCAGAAGTTAAGCCTGACAGTATGTATGTAATTCTCCAGAGATGTGTCCTCCACCACTTCCTCTGGGATCCTGAGGCGTTCCCGAACATCCCACCAGAAACTCTTCCTCCAGTCAGGAATAACAACAGTCTTTTTGATCAGGGGCTTTAATTTTTCAAGTGTTATCTATGGAAGACGGAAACTACCAGATCAAAAATAAATACGTGAATAAATAAATAAATAGATTAATAACTAAATCAGTGTGCCCTTAAATGAGGCAAGGATGATATTAAAAATGAATGTAGGCATTCATTTTTAATATCCTCCTTCTTTATTTACCTTTGTATTGTTTCCCCTTTTGAGTTACCTTTCCAGTTATCATTCATTTTTGATAATAAATAAATAATGTATTCAAGCACTTTCTGTATTCTTTTCCTTTTGTGTTTTCTCCCAATTCATTATCTACACACTTGTTTAAAGCTGTATTTTTGCTAAACTTTGGACAACGTACGCTGCACTAATTAATATCTATATTAGCACTGGATTAAACGGCTCCTTTCCAGTTATTGTTCTGCATCGGCTGCAGCCCCACTTATGTTGGCCACGTTTCCAACAGCAGGCAGGTGTTTGTTTAAAAAAAAAGCCTTGATAAACTCACTGCGAGCTACTTGCCGTATGCAGAAGACAAGACGAATGACAAATGTATTCATTGATTAATTTTGTCAGGTGGCTAACACTTGGGTTAGGTGAGAACAACACTATCTATGTCTGTATCTGTTCAACCAATTCAGTCATCTGTATCTGTAGTGCAAGTAGGCGGGACTAAACCCAGATATGTAATTTAAGACTGGACTCCATTCGTATGGATTGATCAGAAGTTGCTCTCTTTATTATTTATTGGGATAATATTTACAGAACAGCCTCCAGATCGATGGAGTACGAGAACTTATTACTATTTATAACTTTTTCTTAGAATTCTTAAATAAATAACAAGATATCGACGCATTTTATTCAGATTACATTTTACAAAAATGACATCATCTTTACTGGTCGCTCATCCATATTTCCCAACAAATTGTTATGATGATAACATGTCCCATGTTGAACACAAACACTTGTTAAGTGTGATGTGAATTTGAGTCTGAAAATGTCTTGCAGCCACACAAAAAAAGCATTATTCTGGCACTGATGGCTCTGTTTCCCCCTCCTGCACAATCTCTTGCACAGTGGCTTTCATATCAATACACAGGCATACTGTAGAGTCATCACATTTCTGTTATGATTTGCTTTCTGCGCTGTGTTGCTGCAACGCGGTGAGTTTGAGCTGGTGATTTGCTCTTCATTTCATGTTCTGGTCTGTTCCTTTGAATTCTGGTAGATTTGAAAGCATCGGCAAAGCCTTGAACACAGACGCTGAAAATTCACTTTGATAAACATATATCTTTAGGCTACATTAAAACAGAAAGCAACAAACCCAGCACATCGGGTGTCGGAGCGCAGCTCTTTTGAACATCCTCCAGTGGGAGTCATAATAAGCAGCCACCCCAACTTTCTGCGTTTTGATGTCTCTCCTCACACTGTTGACACAGAAAGTTGGACACATTAAGGCTCATCGGAGGAGCACAGCTTGTTACATTGCCATTTCCCTGCCGTGCTGGTGTATCAGAGCAGATTACCTGAACGTAAGGATTTAGAATTGCTTAAACGAATTTTGTACAGACTCAACATCGTGACAAGGCAGAATAAATGAGGAGACAGGAGGCGACAGAAGACGGCGAGAGAGAGAGATGTTTTTTTTTCTGATTTGGCTTATTCTGGGAAACAAATGAAGGGAAACGGATGACAGGCAGGCAGTTAGAAATGAGCTGCGTTTCTCTCTCCTCTCCTGCTGCACGTTCAGCCTGTTGGCACCTTGCACTTTTGACAAACTCATATTATTGTGCATGAATGAGCACAATGTCCGAGTGTGTCGAGCATTCTCTGAGTACGCAGGGGCGTGCGGGCGAATGTGGAGCAGGGGCTTGGTTTGAATCCCCCCGTTGTGTCTCGCGGGGATGCTTCATCAGAGATCATCAGCAGTCGGGCCTCATTCCTCCCCTCATCCTATGTCTGCGCTTCGCCTCCTTTCCATTCCTCACCTCCACTTCCTGTTGCCTCGTTGTCTGCACCGCATGCTGTGTGATGAAAGGCCAATCAAGTGGAAAAAGAGGATCCTGACATGGAAATAAAGTGCTGCACATCTCCACTTATCTTCCCGCTCTCAAAGCCAGTGAAGTAAAACTTGTATCCCACTCATGTGAAGACGAAATATGTGAGAGAGAAAATGTAGATAGCCCGAGTGTGGCAGAATAGACTAGAATGCAACTCTACAGCGCCATTTACAACTCGCTTGAAACTTGTTTTCTATAATTTATGAGCTATGCTATACAGAGCACAGATAGATTATAATGCATCACTGGTGTCAGGCCCACAGTGGTGAAATGCGCGCCCGAGCGTCCCAGCAGGAATGAGTGTGTTTCGTATGTGTGTCTGTGAAGTAGGTTAAGATAAATAAGGACCGTTAAAGCAGCCAAGGTTCTCTGCAAGGCTCCCCACGAGAGGCAATGGGTCCTCCCTCTTTAAATGTCAAACCCTCACAGCCCGTCTCTCCGTGTTCAGGGTTCCCCTCATATACCGTGCGATATTACAGCAATAATTCCCATCATGGCTCAATTTGTGTCTCCATACCCTTGTAATAATCCCCAGCCCACATGAGTCATTTGAGGATACGCTGCGGCGGCGCTGCACATGCTCGGTCAGATATCGGAATAGTCTGACATTTCCCTCGGTGTATGTTTTCCACCAAATCAGAAAATCATTTGAAGAAATCAAATGAAAGTAATTCCCGTCTCACATTCAGGCCACATGCAATGACTTAATAGTTATCCATGGACCAGTGTCACTGTTGTGTGCACTTTCATTGACTGGGTGGCATTTTGCCATGACATTCAAAAAGCCAATATTTGTTATAGAGAAAAAAAAAAACACACAGATAAATGTTGAACTAATACTGTTGATAGGACCTGGATGCCGACCATGAGGGATGTTATATTAGTGATTGGGATATTTTGCTTACAGCAAGCGTTCAATAAACACGCCCTTCTTCAGTGTTGCCTGCAGCTTTTGAGTGTTTGCATTGATGTTATATGTGCCAACAAATCAATCTTGTTGTATCCATTAGCTTCTTTATTCCTCTCTCTGACAGTCATGAAGAAATGCTGCGCTCTGGTCGGTGATTAGTGATGTGCAGCAACATACCGAACACTGATCAATCAATCACTTCTCCGGCCTTTTTTCACCACGTTCCCTCAACCCAAGTAAAAATGTCATCCAGCATGAAAAATGCCAAAATTCTTTGCTTCAAGGACATTTTATGAGTGTGTGTGAGTGTCGTCATTAGACCATAAATGGCATTCAGCAGGGTTCCTGTCTTTGGGCGTTCTCGGCAGAGTAAGATTGCTAAAACGCTTGCAAAGTTTAATTAAATTGAGTTATGGGGCAGTTGTGATGTGAGGTCACAACATTAGAAGGTGGACACTGACTTCACAGGGCTGCATAATGAGTCAGCATACTGAAACGAACCAGGGAATTGCTCCACTAACTCATGAACAGTCGTGCTCCACCAGCCACAGATGTGAAAGTCCGTCAAAGCTGTCCAGTCCAGGCCAGGTGAGGTCAGGACTCCCTGTATTTTCACTTCCTTTACGTATTCGTCTTGAACTCATACTCCCTTTGAAACCCAGAGACTTCCTTGTTTGACTGCTACCCAGCCGCTTATGGGCTTTACAGGGCTACGTTGCAAGTCCTCATACATACAGCATACATACATACATTTCCGGCAAATACTTTTGTCTGTCTTGCACTCGTAGCTTTAAGCAGCGTAGAGTGAATGCCTCTAAATTATAATTACAGTTTTGGTGACATGCCCTCTTAGCACTTCCTACATATACTCTTAGAATTGAATTGCCTCACAAAACTGACTTGTCTCTCATTCACGACCTCGCAAGGTAACACAAGCTTCAGTTTTGCACATGAAGGGGGTCTGATAGCACCAACGTGTTGTATGCAACATCTGGTTAGACCTTCAAAACAAAGGCTCTGCAGTCAAGTTAGCAACAGTATGTAATAGACAACTTCTAATTACGCTTTCGAAATAAACATCCCTGACACACACTTCACTCAGTATGACTTATGACTTTTAGAAGGTTATTAACTTTGGCAAATGGTCGTGGTTTGATGACGTATATAGGCATCAAATTTACTTGGTAAGGTTTAGGAAAAGATCATAGTTTGGGTTAAAATAAGTACACTTAGTCTCGTAATGTACATCGTCTTGGTTACATTATTTACGTACATTACATAGATTAAAATCAAACCACATTTGGTCATGACAAGGGAGAGGCCTGTGGATGGCTCCCTCAGCTGCTCCCTCATTTGGACATTTCTGGGTCTTTACACAACAGCACAAGAGGGGCGTTTTTAAGAAGTGAGACCAGAGGTGTACCTACAGCTTCACCTGGAAGCAGAGGGCACCTGACCAGGCTGCTGTATTTGACCTGTCGGGAGTGAGAACGGGCTGAACACAACATAACGTCGTGACACCCGTCCGCCAAAGCATGACGTAGCATACATCATGGCGCAGACAACCTTTCCTGTCACTTTTATGAGGGTGTGTTGCAAAGGGACATTTATTATTTTGTCATTTATATACTTGTGTCACCTCTGAACAAAAAAGAAGTGCAACTGAACGGTCATTAATTACTTCTCTAATTTGATGGCGTCTGACTGTATACCGTGTACTTTCTACATCACATTCATCCTCCCTGTGTGAGCAGAGCTGCATTTCTTTTCCACGGGATCTAACACTATTGTTGCCCAGTGGGCACGATTTTGCAGGCTAGTTTAACAGCCCCTTTATTTCACAGTGAACCCGTCTATCCCTGCAGGATATTAGCTTTTAAAGCCCTCAAGAGTATTCTGCCTACCTGCCACACACACACACACTCAGGCGCGCTATGGTCTCTGTTGGGAAAGGTAGGGAGAGGTCTGTACACTCTTCATTCACAAATGACTGTTTCCTTTTTAATAATTCACTGCGACTCTATTTGTGGTGTGGAGATATCTTCCATCAGCTGCCGGCGAATGCATCTCCAGTATATCTCAAGTGTGTGTGACGGTGTTGCTGTACTGAAGTCGTGCTCTTGTTCTCAAGACCTGCTCCAACCAGCCATGAATGGCTCCGAGGCAGCCTCTCAGAGCATGAACGATGGCCGCTATAGGGTGCATTAAGAAGTTCCACATTTATGATCCATGAACTTCCCCACAGCAAAGTGTGTGATAAAAAACAAATAAATAAATAAAAGTGGGAGCAGGTGGAGAAAAAAAAAAAAAGGCTTGTGCACGGGCATGGCTGCCTTTCATGATCAATGTGTTTTTGTTCAATAGGAACACTGGATGCAACCAAACAATTTTTTGCAGCGAGGGGCCATTCAAGTGGATATTTTCAGTGGAGGGAAAATAATGAGATACATTTCATTTCAGAGTTAGTGTGCATGTCAGAATCAGCGAAGTCTTTCAAAAGAGCTGCGAAGCTTAATGTCCTCATAATGCCCATTTCATGTTCAGTAGCGCTGTCAGGATGCGCCAGCAGCACCGGCTAGCAGTTTTCATTCAAAGTCTTCAAAAGGCAAAGATCAAAGCATGTCTAATTTGAACAAATGGTCGTTTTGTTTTTCACGCAATTTGCTCACACGCGGGAATCAATATGAAGGCGCAAACCACGATCGCACTGCCAATGTGGAGTCAATATTTAACCGATATCAATAATTGCAACCTTTGGAGACGTTCAGACGTCTGCCTGGACAATTACTGCAGGCTACAGGAGAAGGAGCTTCACTGACACTTTCGCTCTCTGTCAAGAATCATTATTCTTACATCACGCTGCACTGTTGATTGATTTGACTTTCATGCTTTCTACCATTTGAACACTGTGTCAGAGAGTTTATAAAAATCTGAAAGCCCACGTTAAAGGCTATTTTACTTTTATTGACTAAAAATTTTAAAAGAAAAGAAAAACACAGCTGAGGGGGCTCTTTGGCCTCAACCGACTTGGTGCACAGACGCAGGCAGATTTTTGGTTTCTGCTATAAATCTGAAGCCTTTGTCTGCCATTGTTTTACAAGAGTTATAGCATGGTCTTTTGTTAAGCGGAATTAGGGAAAAGTTTAAAGCACCTTACCCAGTCAGAGGGTTGCGAGGCATAATCTTTCAGTCTTTACAAGGCACACCCATGTGCACATAGTGGATTCTTCTTCTATTATCTCTCCTCTGCTTATCTACATAATTCATGTTAGCGCTTCAGTATTGAGTCAAGCTAGTGGATGCTCAGGAAAGAGGGCAGGTTCCCATGACAGCTTTCCAATATCTTCAACCTGGTTAATCTTGCAGCAAGTTTAGGCACCCACTAAAGTTTTATGTTTCTTAGATCTCCGTCAAAGTGTTGTAACAGAAAGCTGCAACAAAGAGAGGGAGAGATCCACTGGTGGAATGTAAGAAAATACATCCAGTCAAGTGCTGTACTTTTAATACATGTCTGAGGCACTTGGAATTTACTTCACTGTTTTCCATTTTATTCTACTTTTTACTCTGGCTCCACTTCATTTCAGAGATTATATATATATACATAAACCCCTTTACTTCTATCTGACAGCTAGTTTTCACATTAAGATTTTACATGAAGATCATAAGCTGGTGAAATACAATGTATAAAAGATCAAACCAGTGGTTCCAAAAACTTCCTGATTTGAATTTTGTTAGCAGTTCCACCATAACCCTTTCATAACTTCTCAAATGTTTTCAGTGAAATAGGTGCCTAAGAGTAAAAATACCTGATATTTCATTAGAAACATAAAAAACATAAAGGTAGTCCAAAAGCAACATAGCAATGTATCTGTTGCAATTTTTTTATCCTTATTCTTTGATCATCTCATGACACATCAGATTGTGCGTCACTCCTCTGACCCCTTGGGAGGAGGCCAACTGCATTGAAGGTTTTATAGATAACATTCACTCTCCTCCCTTCCGTTGCTTTCACTGCTGTTAATCGAGTCATCTGACCCCACAAGTGGTCGCCATGCAAGCCGACATCGACCCTTGTGTTATGTTTGTTTCTCAGGAACAGCAATGATGTTCCTGGGTCAGTTCGACCCGGGGAATGTTTAATTACCCTAAAGTGGCAGAAAACAAAAAATCCCAATAAACGTTGTTTATATCTCATTATTAACTCCATTACTAACCATTTCAATCAATATTTAGTGCAATGGTGTTCTTTATCTCTCACAGGATCATGGTTCAATGAGGATAATTCACTCATTTCACATTTTTTACGTTTTTCTTTTTAATGGAGTGATGTTGATAAATTAAAACGAGACACCTCATCTGTTCAGGGTCAGATTGACCAGTGAATAAAGACTGATGAGTCGTGAGGATTTGTATTGAAAGCAGACTCACTGTGCTACCTCTGCTACCCACTTGGACAGTCCCACACTGTCCTAATAGCTGCCAGCTTGTCTCTCTCCCGTCTGACAGCCCATGTCTCTCGATTATCAAATCGGATTACTCTGGAGAAAATATGAGATGTCTCCAGAGGCATTGTGGCACGAAATGTACTCCCGCCTGTCCCTGCATTCCACAGACTGGCTGGTGATTCATCATTTGACGTATAGGCCCCAACCAGCATGAGGACCCCCAAATATGAATGTAAATGCAATTTATCCAGCTTCTTCCACATCTGTCCAAAAACACGCCTTCCTTCTAGATTAGTCATTTCGAGAATGATTTTCTGTATTGAGCTGGGCATGACCAGCTCAGAAGCCGATGCGATGTCTGTCACACGAGTCACTGCCATCCTATGTGAATGTCTTGCTTGGAGGACTATGAGTAGCAGTTTCCTCATTTGTTTCATAATCAGAATCATTAGACTCAGAATTGACCTCAAGACGTCTTCCTCTTCGGAAACATCCTCCTCTATCTCACTGTCTTGATCAAAATAGTTCCAGAGCCACGAGGGCTGTCATCTGTTGACTTCCGCTGGTCATTTTGTAAAGCTCTGACAGAGAGTTTATCATATGTAGCTGCAGAGTGTAATGTCAGTTGGACTCAGGCAAATAATCTTTATATGTTTTGCCCCTCCCCTGCTGGGTGTGTTTATGTGTTGTCTGAGTGTGTTTGTGTGTGTGGAATTGGGGTGAGATATGTCTCAAAGAGATATGTCTCAAGAGAAACAAATAGTATTTGACACTTCTGAGCCCTTTTAGCCTCCACTTTGAATGCCAAGTCAAACTGACCAAAAACGTTTCTATGTAATTTAAATATGCAGGGTCGAAATGAACCGTTTCCATTTTATATGTTGATTACACTTATTAAGCCAAGGAGAAGAAAAAATACTTGAAACTAATTTATTGTATGTTTTAATTTCAAAATTTGACGCTACCTAGCTAACGTTTGGGCAGTACAGTATGTTGAGGGCATTTACAGTTTTTTTTTTTAATTGTTTTTTTGTTTTTTTCTTTCAAATACTGGCCACTACCAAGACTATTGATCACAAAACACAGACACCACCTGCTGTTGGCTGAGAAACCTTTTTAGAAGCTGGAACCAATGTTTATAATTCTTATACAGGGAAAAACAAAACAATCATTTTGGACCCATTGATTTTTCAATATGATTGATAGACAATCATAATAATGTTTTAAGGAAAAGTGATATATATATATATATATATATATTCTGCAAGTTACAAGCTCTGTAGATATAATATTTTTTTTAAAGGTATTGTCAACAAAAACAGTTATAAATAAGACCTACAGTATAAGGGTGAAGGTAATAACTGACCTCAATCAGCTATTATAGTACGATGCAACATTATACTTAATTGTCTGAATGTGATATAACCCTATGCTGCCCTTCGGCAACAGAAAACCTTTTTTTCTCTTTCCCCTCCCTCAACAATTTGCTTTCATTCCATTTTTTCAGAGTAGCATTGTAATACATAAAGGGCTTGTTCAATGTTTTTTTGTGATACACTGATATTCACAGGACATGGATAAAGAAATGTTCTGTGAAACAAACAGTTCAATAGATCACCACGTGACCAAAACTGTGCTTGCCGCACAATGCAGACATTTATAAGAAATAAGAAATAAAAACAAATGCAAATAGTGCTTTTTTCTAATGTAGCTCACATAATAAATGTTCTGAAATCATCTCACTTTCCATGACATTTTTCCCTTATACACAAAACCACCCCCGCTGGTTAAGGAAGGGTGACAGTTTTGATCATTGATACATTATCAGAGAGCCGCTGCCTTTACGAAAAAGCATAATTTTTCAATCAGCTTTTCCTGCAAAACAAGTGCTTTGCATTCTTACTTAAAATACATTAACACTTCTGTACTTTTACTTTATTCTGAATGCAGGATTCTTACTTGTAATGGAGTATTTTTCATTGTGCTATTGGTACTTGTACTTTGTTAAAGATCTGAATACTTGGTTAGATCAGATCTGCATGTGCGTCATTTTTTTCTGCATCTGCATAGAAAATGAATCCGGAGAACAGACGACAAAAGAGAATGTGAGCACAGATTAAAGAGAGAGCGAAAACTTAGTCACAGTTGAGGCGCAGCAACAGAGCAACTCAGTGTGGTGCATCATGAAGCAGAGTCATCTGAATTTCTGATGATGAATTTCTTCAGTTCTCGGGGGGGGGGGGGGGGGGGGGGGGGGGGGGGAGCTGCAGCAGAAAATCAACAGCAAGGCAGCAGATAAGTGGGTGGGGTGTGTGGTGGAGGACGGTGTGGGGCGAGGCAAAAACATAGGGGTGGAGAGGTGAAGTAGGGGTTTGGGGTTGGCACATGTTTGTGTGTGTGGTGCTCTCTGCCCTCAGCCCTCTCACCCCTCAGTCTCAGTGTGGGTGATTAGCCTGAGCAGGTTCAGGGGACGGTGACCCCTCTCCAACTGCATTTTGCCCGTAGTCACAAGTACTGGGAGCGGGTACATATTATTTAGACAGCAATGTTTAATAAATGAGCCGGTCTGACATGCTGTGTTTAGGAAATTGATTGCCTCACACTGACACAACGTTGGTTAGGTCTACAAATAATTATCGAACGAATGATGTCATGTTATTTGACGATCCTTTGTTTAGATGTAAGTGTAATTAATCTGAATAATAGTGTGTTCTCATGCTGCTGGAAGGGTTTTTTAGTTGACTGCTAGGTAATTTGACACGAATGTGGTAATTCATTCAGTCTGAAGGACAAATGATGAAAAAACAGAACAACACATGGCCTGCAGTTTAGTGAACTAATCGACCAAGCTTTTATTTAATACAAATGATGGTAAGAATTGTGTTTTTTGTATGTATGTATTCATGTATTCAATGAAATGAATGTTTTCACTAGATTTAGAATTTATTTAGTTTTGTCTAATGTGTTTATTTTCATCACATCCTATCTTCAGATTTCTTATATTTTACTTGTCCGCAGGTATATAATATTCATTACATGTTTATCTTACATTAACAACAAAACATTTTATAAGAATAAAAAAATAGTTGCACGAATAAAAAGATTCTACTGATGCCTTGTACTTGTTAGTTCACACCTAGTATTACCCTCACAGCAATTCATTTTCGTCTACTCTAGTGGACATAATGTTTTTGCTAACATCTCTCATTCTGTACATGTCACTCTATTAAGCCCTGAGAGGACAACTGGAGCTTTAATATGACACCACATGTGGAGGGTGTGGCCTTGCCAACTTGCCTGTGCCTGTCTTTTCAAAATGGCTGCTGTCCCAGCAAGCACATTTTATGGACAAATGAAAGGTAAGCATGATATCATTGCTGCCAACTCTCACGCTTTCGCCATGTGACACGCGGTTTTGCCTGTTTTCATATAAACTCACGCCACACATTACACAGTAAAAGTGTGACAGTTGGCAGCTATGTGATATTCATAATTAGTATAACGTGTTAATGTTATATTTCAATTGTTTCAAGTAAATAAACATATCAGGAATGTGTGAGGCAGAGAGGACCCAGACATAGATCTATCAGAGGATGAGGGTCCTGGGCATGAGACAGGAGAGGGTGAATGCTTAGATCGAGAGGACCCAGATGACGTGGACCAAGACGCAGAGCCAGATGAAGTGTGTTGTCGTCATCTGTGGGCCAAAACCAACACGTAGGGTTCTGAGGTTTTTAATAAACAAGCCTGTTGTCATCGTATCGACCGTCCATGGGATTGAGCCCCAGGACACTTGTTCCAGATGGTCAAAAAGAGAAAACAAGCAATTCCGAGTCCTAAGAGCTGCAGTGATTGCGGAGTATAACATCAACATGGGGGGGGATTTGTGAAATCGCATGCTCAGCTTGTACTAAATGTCCAGAGGCAACAAGAAGTGGACTGTTCGTACCATGCTTCACTTCACTGATCTGGCCATAACCAACTAATAGATTCAATACGAACAAGACAGCCAAACCCTGCAACGACCTGCAAAGAAAACCTCCCAATACCTGGAGTTCAAAACTTCTCTTGGCTGAGGAACTGATATCACAGGCATAGGCATGTCAACGGGACGAAACCCAACCACACGAGAGCAAAAGGAAATACGGTGCAATCCATTTGCCCCAAATGCTCAACATCACAAACGCTTCAAGAGGCAGAATGCATGGATGAAAAAGCCAAACCTTTGTAAGATGCATCAAGTGCAACATGTTCCTCTGTGTCTCCAAAAAGTATGAATGCTTAATGAAAAACCATCAAGTGTCAAACATCTAATGAAGAAATCACAAAAGGTTTAGGTGAGATGGTTACAATAAGATAAATCTACATTTGCCATTTGGTTTGTATTGAGTGTTGTATTTTACTGCATGATTCCAGTGGATCTTTCCATGTACATACCCATGTACAATAGTTCTTACTGTGACTGTTAAAGGTCTAAAGTATGTATGGTGCACTGCTCAGCTTTTGAAAAAAAAAAAAAAAAAACCTTTCTTGGCTGGCCTTGTCAAATCTTAAAAACTCAACATCACAATGATGTCACAGCAAACTGGGGGCGTGGAGTTAAATGATATTTTTTTTTTACCAGCCAGGTCTTATACAGGCCATCTAGTAAAATGATGGAAAATGAAGGACTCAGGGTCTTTTGTGGCAGGGCTTGCTTGGAACAAGCCTCTGCTGCTGCAATTTTAAAGCAGTCTTTATTTTTATACTTATTTTCTATGTTTGTTGCTTCCATAAAGTCCCCAGCGTTGTGGAAGTGCAATAATAAGTTCCTAGAGTACCTCTTTAAGGCTATGCTATTCTGGTTCGTTGAGCATCGTCACTAAACTCCAAAACAGAAAACAGATTATTAAAAAACAGAAAAAGTGGTCATTACCAAATATTGAACTCAAACGATAGCAGAAAGACAGATGTAGGAAACACTGTGCTGCTACAGCTTACAACAGGCACCTCACCAGACAGCAGCAGCTTTAATTTAAATGAGGCAAACCTGCTGAGGGGAGATTCTGCAGAGCCTGTGTCAGTTCAAATGCTGCAAATCTGCCCGATTGGGAAGATTTCAGTAATTCAAGCCATTCAAGTTAGCTCAGTTTTGGAAAAGACAACTGACTTGGAAAAAAAAAAAAATATTTGACTGCTTACCTGCTCAAAAAGAATGGTGTCTAACATACATGGAGATAACATGGAGATAACATTAGGAGACGATCCCATCATGATCCCATCACTTCTTAGAAAATTAACTTGATGTTTCGATTTGCTGATAATAGCATGCAATGATATTTCATAATGAGTATGTTACATAAGGGCCTATATGCAATTTGTCCCAGAGTTACAAACACCCATTAGGCATACGATCATCCAAACATCGTCAAAAAGCCTCCCTCCTCTTAAAAATGCTTACCTTTGATATTCAGTGACCTTTTTAAGAGCAGTGTTTTAGCCGTGAGAGGACTGTTAAAGTGAAACTCTTGCCAAAATGCAACTTAGGCTTTTTTTTTGTGATTGAATATGAGTCAAACCTTCTTGTAAAAGCATAATTACAACAAAAGAGGCACTTTTAAGATTTTCGGCTCAAACTCATTTTCAATGGGAGTGCTACGGGCAGTTTTACGCTAGCATCAAAATCGCTATTTCTGAAACACTAAGAAGGCTCGACACAACCTGAAACTCTGCTCATAGTATCACCAGGGTCTCTACACGTAGCTCAACTGAACCACATACACTCAACCCAGACGCGTCGATCCCTGAGTACGTCTGGGCTGCCATGACGACGGCTAGCAGAACAAGCTACTGCAAAGGTGAGTTGTTAAAAAACCTTATTTTAAGTAAACTCTGTGCACACAAACAATGTTCTCAATGCTCGTGTTCATGTGTAGAGACCCTGGTGATGCTACGAGCAAAGTTTCATGTTGTGTCGAGCCGTCTTAGTGTTTTAAAAATAGCGATTTTGATGCTATTGTAAAACTGCCCCATGCACTTCCATTTAAAATGAGTTTGAGCCGAAAACGAAAATATCTGTGTGCCTCTTTCGCCCGTAATTGTGCTTTTACACGAAGGTTTGAATGATATACATTCACAAAAAAAAGCCTAGGTTGCATTTTGGCGAGAGTTTCACTTTAACAGTTGTATTCATGAAAGTGGAAACAATAATGAGACATTCTTCTGGGCCCTTGTGTTCGAATCGAGAAAATATCAGACTTCAATATTTATGCATGTCTCTAAGGCTTCCTCAAGAGTATTAACAAGTGTGCTCGTGTACTGTAAATAGCACCGTGTTCCGCGCTGCTCTGGTGTGTCTATTGATAGAAAACAAATAGAAACACAAATGGCCTAAGATACATTTTACTGCGCATCACTATCATAACATAAGTAAGGTAAAAATTCAGCCGATGTGAACAGCAACACTACATGTTTATGCGGGGCAGTGCATAAGGTTTTGCAGGATCACTGACGCTCTCTTCTCAGAGTCCTCTAAAGTGCTGCAGTTTTTTTTCCCCCCATGTGGAAAAGCATGGCTAACAAGTGAGAGGAGAGAAACCATGGTTCATCCAAGGACTGGAATCCTCTGGGAGAGTAATTACGCGGATTGGGTAAAACAGGATTGTGGGAAGACATTTAGGAAAGTCTCAGGCTTAAAAGAAAGGAAAGGGGAGAGGGTATTGTGAAGGGACAACAGAGTGAGTCACATGTGCTGCAAATGAATCAAAAGTCAGTCTAATCCAACCGAGAATTGAGAAACATTTAGGCGAACTGCCGGAGTGACAATCAACCATCATTAAATGAGCCTAAATTATGCATAGGAGTGCTTTTAAGAAACTGTTTTGACAGCTCTGTCAGGATTGGACTGAAAAAAGCAGAATCATTTTAACCCCATTTTTTTTAGAAGCACTGAAAGTACTGCTGCTTGATAAATGAGGGTTATGCAATGACAGTGGAGTTTTGCCAATGGAGATGTTCATACATGTTGACAAAGTATCCAGTTACATTAATCCCAGTGGAGATAGATTTGATGCCCCGCGCTATTTAATGAGAGAATAGGCACAGTGATGTGGCGACGTGAATGAGGGAGACGATCTATGGGCGCTAACGCGACATGGCTTTAAGTAGGGCGACGGGATGGGGAGAGCTGACTTTAAAGAGATCATTCTGATAAATAGACTTGATGAGGCTGGATGGTTGAGTGTTCTCTCCACGGGGTAAGCGAGCTGAGCCGTCATGGTGGTAGTTCTGCAGCTCTGATGAAGTGGAAGGGATTATGACATTAAGTTGGAAAAGCGTTTCTGATTTGGAGGGAGGTTTGGTGCAGCTGCAGCCTGAAGTATGTGTGCTCCTTCTGATTCACAGTAGGGACAGACCAATATTTGCTGGTTTGCTAGTGACCTTTGTGATTTAATGCTGCGCAGTGGCTAGCGAGATGATAAGAGGTTAGTGTTGAACCATAGCTGCACAAAAAAAAGCCTTGTGATTGCATTACATTTTGATTTTGTTACTGTATGTCTTGTGGGCAAGAGGGATTTTTGCTCCAATGATTGTGCTATAAGGGATGGCAGGAGGTCACCGGAAACATTAGCATTCAGGGAATAATAAATATTCAAGGCACAATTCTTAGAAATAGATCAAATACTTTGTGAGCCATCTAACTCCTTGGTCAGAAGGTCAACCAAAACGTTGAAAAATCACCATCAATAACTGAGTAACACCCATGAGCGCTCTTTCATTAGGGCTTGTATGACTGTTACAAAAACATTTCAGTGGAACAATTGATGTTCTGCCGCCTCTGTTCACTGCTTCAGTTAGGAAAACTAAAACTAGTTCAAGTTCAAGTCGAAAGCCCAAATGCACAAACACAAAAAGGGCAGGCAGGTAACAGAACTAACAGCAAGTTTTTATAAAGAAAGCTGCTCTCCGTGAAGTCCAAAATATACGGAACATCAAGGCAGGCGGCATAAAAACAAAAACATGGGGGAACACAGGCAGGAACACTTGTAGGAACAGAAGGAACACGAGGGGACACAGAGACGACATGACATGAACAGACGAACTGACAAAGAGAGAGGGGAAGACAAGAGCTGGATTAATAACTAAACTAATGAGGGGGTGATGTGCAGGTGGAGGGACACCGGGAACACGGCAGTGCTAAAGAAGCTGATGTGGAGGTGGAATATCTCCAGTGTCAAAGTCAGCTTATTCCAAAATGTTCACCCTCTACACTTCTAAGTGTGTTCACTATCATCCCATCAGGTCAGCGAGATACGTAAGCAACACATTGACATGACTTAACCTCTCAATAATAGAATGCTTTTAGTTACCTCTATAGCCTTTAATGATACACATTTGGGTATTACAGTGTGGTCCAGGCAGTGCCCTCGACTGAGGCATCTGGAGTTGGCCGCTGCATGCTGTCCACTGCACTCTCAGGATGAGTCCCAGTCTCCCAATGGTGTTATGTCACATAAATAACATTTAAAATAAAGTAAAATAAACTGTTTTACCTAATATTGGACCCGGTTTAAAACAAAGATGCTGTAGCTTTGTGTATGAGCACGCAATTTTTTATACTTGGCTCAAACTGATTTTCTGAAGTAGCCGCCTTACTACGCCAATGAACTTGCTTATTTCCTGCTGCTGTTTAAAGCCTAATCCTTTCTTCTGAAATGCATTGTTCAAACATATTTGTATCTGCACTGGAGCTGATATCATAACTCCACCAGAGGAGCGGAGTACTACACAACTCAGTTTTTCCGCATAAAGTTAGGCTTTTCTCAGCTTTCCCCTGATGTGCCGCTGGGCACCTCTTAAGTCTCTGTAGCTCAGTGGGTGGTGTTGGACCGCAACAGCAGGTCCCATCCACGATGAACTGCAGCCTGTCGCTGTCGTTTGAGTCTGTATGTGTAAACATTTATTTAGTGGTCTCCATTTAATCCATTCATCCAACCAATAATTTTTAGTGCGTGTGGGCAGCTTCGGTTCTTCATTCAGTTTAAGTATGTGAACAAAGGACATACCTCACATACTGTGAGGTCAGGTGGCCAGGTTGTATTATTTGTACTGTATTTAAGTGTTTACTAACCCAAGACAGAGTTCAATATCCTGTTCAGGCCCAAATCTTGTTGTTTAGAATAAATGTCTTCGAATGACAAATGGGACACAAACCACATTCTAAGGGCGTTTTCACACCTGTAGTTCGTTTGCTCTGGTCCGAATCAGGGACCAACTTGTTACAATGTTGCATATTACCTCGAGTTTAGTTTGTGTTCACACGGCAGCATTTACAAGTGGGCCAAAATGTGTAACGCAAGGGGAAACTGTTCTGAATTTCGAAAACGACGCAGCAATTCAGCTGAATTTAGCACCGAGCAGACAGGAAGTCAAGCACTGAAACAACAACGATATGACATCCAGTTTTCAGAATAAAACACTCTTGACACCAGCACACAAATCTCAAAAAAGAGACAAACACAAGCTCTTCTGCTAATCCTTCGGTCGGGAACACTTCGTGTTGTTGTTTTTATGACACATACCTATAACTGCGGTCGCGAGTGATCATGTGATTATCGCCGGACCTCCTCGGCCTCGCGACGCCAGCTGTCTGCCATACTGCGCCGTGTTGGACTCGCTACCGATGGGGGTTACGTATCCACTGGAAATTCGGGGTTAAGCACTGATGCTTCCTACAGTGGGGTCGGATCGAAGTTGGATCATGTTCTCACCACAAACGAACTATACCAGAGTTCAGGGGTTCGATTCAACCGAACTAAACAAGGCAGGTGTGAAAACGCCCTAAGCCACTAAACAGATGGCTGCATTTTACATGCTGGTAGTGAGGATAGGCTTGTATTGCTCAAGCCTGACTTGTGTTAGTGAGACAAAATATATCTGGAGGAGTCACCTTCAACTCGTAGGAACTTCTGATGGAATTCTTTTCACCTACAACAAAATATAAACCCAATAATTCATTAAAAAAAAATAAATAAATATAGGTCAGCAGATTAATGGAAATAATCATTAGTTGCAGCTCTAAATACAAAATCATCCTGGCAATAAATACTGTATAGCCACATTAAGTATCATTCAAATGTCGCCATAGGATGAGAGACAGGCATGCAGGCATGTCCCCTGAGGGTTTTGACATCATGCAATGGCAATCATGCTGAGTTAATTGTCATTAACCTGCTTTCTGTTTGCAGTGTAACCCACAGGCATTCTCTGCAGCGATAGTCATCCCAGGCAGACGTCTAACGGCCAACATGGGACTCTCCTGGTGTGTAATTGCTTTGCAATTAGCGCCCACTGTGGGCTATACGCTCCGGTGCTTTGAGGTAACAGCTATCAGGTCACATAGGAAAATGCAGGGCCCAACTTGGTTTTACAAGTTAACTGTCGACAAATGCAGGAGAAACGGTGTGTGAAAAAGAACAGTAAAAACAGTAAATAGAGTAAATCCACTCTTTTTTTATTGTGCTGTGCAATCCATTCAAGACTTTATGTGAGAATCTGTCATGGTGATTTCTTAATAGTAACTGTTCATGAACTGTGTCGAAGGAGTTTTTTTTTTTCTCGGTTAGAAAGCCTCCATGACAAAAGTATAATATATATTAAATATAAATTCAGTCATTATCCACTTATCCCCATGCTGATGGAAAGTCGGGTGAAGTTTCGTGGTCCATGAAACATTTCTGGAGCGTAATAGCAAAATAGTGTTCCAGCTGTCACAACTGTAGATGGGGACTTGTTTTAAAGGCAAGTCTCCAGAAGCCTTATGATCCCACCTTGACCTGATAAGACATTAACCCCATTCACACTGCCCTTTCAGTGTGGTAATCATGGAATTCTCCGCATCCGCATCGCCGTCTGTCTGAACATCTGAGATGCAGAGATGTGGGACAGTTTCGCTGCGGCTCTGATCCGCTTCTAGAGGAAGTATCAGAGACTGGAGGTGTATGAATCGTGACTCATCCTGATCTTTAACCTGGGTCTTTAAAATAACCCGCGAGTCAAAAATCTCTAGTATCATTAACTTGCAAGCCTCGATGCTGGAAACACAGCCGACTCGTCGTAGCACTAGCTTGCGAGCCTGCGCGGGAAACACAGCAGCAGACTCGGAGCTCGCGACTCGAGTCAGAGCAGGATAGCGCAAACAGCCGGCTACGTTCTGAATGAGTAGCAGACGAGCGAGTGAAGTCTCTGGGTTAGACTTCCTTGAGAGAAGCACATCCCAGTCATAGCATAACAGAAGCCAATTTTCTGAAACAACATACACAATGTTCTGCAGATAGCCTAGGCTACTGTAGGTTTGGTGTATAGATGTTGCAAAAAAAAAAATCTAATTAGGTTGATCGATCTTTTCAAAATAAAATAATTTATATATAAATATTATATATAAATATTAAGTATTTATATATATCTTGTATGCGTGTCTGCAACCAACCAGTGAATCCACAACCGATCCATGTTGAAATTAACAGGTGGAAATCTTCACTGTATCTGTTCGGCTAAAACTGTTAGCGGGCATCTCGTCTGAATAAGTGCAGAAGCTTGACCACACCTTGACATATTTGTAAATAAAGTTATTTTTTTTTGCTTTTTTAAAAATCTATTCGGGATCTTGGGGCTTTCAGAGACTTGGATTATACCGGACAAGTCACATGGAGCTACTTTATGTTTTTTTTTCCTGCTGTTACATTTTCAAACATGTGAACTTCAGTTGTATAGAAGAATGTTTCAACACTGTTGTGCTGTGAAGCTCCAGAAATGTTTTGTGGAGTAAGAAACTTTACCAAACTTTCCATCCACAATATGGTGAGTAGATAATGAATGACATTTTTTGGGTACACTGATCCTTTAATGACACAGTCAGGCATGGATACTAAGGGAGTCTGCATTGACTGAGGGAGCTCAAAGAAAAAGGCATTAATGAATGACTGCCTGGCAGACTTCAGCTACAGGAGAACTCTGGAATTAAAAATGTTGGTTATTGCTAAATTAATGCTCAGTATGTGGAATTTTCTTGTACCCTAAAAGTACGTTAAAACCCTCAAAAAACTTCCCCACCATATGTGACAAACAGCTGTTTTTCAGTAGGGAGTTTGCAGAAATGTTATCATTCAGATTTAATGACACAAATGTCAGCGGGGCAGGAGGGACAGGCATTAGCAAACGCTATTAAGACAATACAAACAGATGGAAAACTGTCTCCCATTCCATTTGAAACTTCACCATTAATCTTGACATTTAAATGAATGCTACTTTAGTGTAAATGAGAGTGGCTAACAACCAGTTGTAAATGTGCTCCCAATTGTTCTAAATGTTTTGGTGAATATCATATCTGAGGATCATATCTGCATCATTTTTTTCAACTTGAGCACAAAGGCAGTAGAAGCCCAGCATGAAAAAAAAACTATTTGAATCCCAATCTCTCCAGGTGTTCAGTCTGGCTAAATGAAGATGTGAAGTGCAGAACAGGCATCCGGCAGTTCAATCACCACACACCCCAGCCCCATCTCTAGCCTCGCCACTCTCTGAGAACATCTCTGCGACGTGGGTTTGCATCTGTGTGTGTGTCGGTGGGGAAGGATAAGAAGACTGAAGCAGCTATTCTCTCTGCGGACGCCATGTCTCCTTTCAGCGCCTTGACACTCAAAGAGGTCTCTCTTCTCGTTCCCCCTTGACACTCTCCGACTCTCGAACAACACGGGCGACATGTGCAAATCCCAAAACACAGTTCCATTAGAACCTTTTGGCTGCTGACAAGGCCCCAGAAGATGGTTGACATGTGCTGCCTTCAGGGAGCACGGCAGGGTTTTAGTCGTGTCACCCTATCTCTCTCCCTAAAGTGAGAAATAACACTGAGAAACCGGCTGGCTGATGCTTTGTGAGACTCACTCTCGTGTGCGCATACTAAGTCTCACCGGCAACTGTTAACCCTTGTGAAACGAACTGTGACATACATAGCATGTTTTCATCAAAATACATACGCTGCAAGGCTGATTCAACTGACAGCTTTATTGTATGCATGCAGATACCATTAGCACAACAAAAAAAAATCCAATCTAACAAAATCAGTTTATATATATCATACATCTGAATGCATTTGATATTTTTGACGTGCTGAAATACATCCAAGTGAAAGTGGGTTTCTCACGTACACAGCTGTCAAAACAACATGATGGAAACAATAGGGGGCCTATGAAAATGTTACTTGCCATGGAAGCCGGCATTAAATTAAAGACATGCTGTGTGATAAACAAAGGAATCATTTGCAGAGTATTAAACAGTCAATCAAGATCTTTCTTGTTCATAGTTCGTCCATGAGGCTGGCTGACTGAAATGTATTAATTCAGAAAAACACAAGCATGACAAGGAATAAATATCAGTTAATTATGTAAAAACATGGAAAAGCACAAATGCAGAAGACGAATGCTAAAAAAGCATCCAAGTGATTTAGATTATTCAAAAGTATTGATACTTAGTTTGTTCTATGAAAGCAAAACCATGCAGGAGTCACATGTAAAAAAATACACCTGCCTGAGCAGCCAAACCACAGAATAGGTCATGATTTATGGGTTTATGTACAGTTGTCAATAGGGTGGTGTAGTGACGTATTTTGTAGGCTAATCTGGAAATTAGCATCGCCCAGGATTCTCTTGAATCACTGGATTTCCCATTGGATTTTGGAAAAAAAAAAGTTCTGTGACAAACCAGTTCATGATGCACATCAGCAAGATAATCTTCACACATACACTACATTGCAGTTGCAGGACTTCATCGCCATTAAGCATCTTGCTACAGAATTAGACAAGGGAACCGGATGTGTAGAAATTATGTCTGATTTAAAGTTTTTAGGACTATAAACTACACCACTCTATAGCGCTTATCCAAAATACCAGAATTCCCCTTTAAGTCCATGGCGTGTTACATCTGCCATTTGTTGAGACCAGACTGAATGAGACACAAGTAATTAGTCTGGGTAGGTTTTAACCTATTCATCTTTAGGTTGCATTTCCCAGTGCTGAGTTTTAGATGCGTCAACATCTTTCACAAAATGAACTCAACTCAACAACCAGTGCTTTATAACAACTGCAGAAACATGTTTCATCGAGGAGGAGGTGTGTGTGCGGGGGGCTATCCGTCATGACAGAATCACCCCAGAAGCAGCAACGCATCATACATCTCTCATGTGAGCAGTAAACAATACGTCACACCCGCCACATCGACAGGAAACAAGCGTGGTTCTGTGAATGCGGCGGTGACATTGCCGGCACCATTCATTCTGTTACCTGCCAAAGTGCTCGTTCCCCTAGGATTGAGACTGTAATAGCAGACAGGGCCGGTCGTCATTAAGCCTGTTCCTCTTCCATGAGTCCAGTCATAACATTAAAGGTGTGATTAAGAAGTGCCTCAAGAACATGACAGGAAGAAAATTGGTTGGAATAAATCAGCCAAAACTTCATTTGCATGAAGTAAATGTTCACACGCACCATAACCTGGCTAGTCTGGATGACCAGATTAAAGTAATACTAAGATTAAAGTATTCACATGGTTTTAGGGAGCCAATTTCCACAATAATCTGAGTTAACACCAATAAGTATATATGATAGTTTACAGCCTAGTGCGCAATTTCTACTCTCCACACAGAGCTCGCTCTAGCCGTGCTGTGTGCCGAGGCATGATCACATAGAGTTCTTCTGCAGCTCTGAAACAATAGATACTGCTTGACCTTGATGTTATATTCCTTCTTGTATACAGGATGACACAGTGACTACTTTCACTGTATGTCATTGTAGTTTAACTACAGAAAAGGAACATTTAAATAATGTGAACTTAAACAATCAAACAACAGAAAAAGACTGTAAAAAGTCTGCAGTATAAACAACAACAAGACGTATTGACGGAGATGGCAGTGATGTGTGCTGAAACACCCCAAAAGCAGTGTGCTTCAACCCAATTTCGTCAAAAGCCGAAACTCATGCCTTACCAAATTTGTCGCCCATCCGACAAAGCAACACTTTGTTTGAAGCCTGCAGCAGCCTTTAGGTGTGTCATTTTTCACTCTGAACAAAAGCGCATCATGTTTCCGTGCTGTACATTAGGCTACTTCTCTAGAGGAGAAATTTGCCTTGCAAATGCATATGGGTTATTTCCTACTGATGTGCTGTCTCTAGGATTTATTTTTGCAACAAATCACTTGAGATCCGTGGAATTCTGCTGTGGTTAACTCTTTTCTAAGTTAGGTTATTCCTCCCACTTGTGCATTCTCTGGATTTGTTGCATTTGTGAAAAGGGCACATTACACTCTACATTACTCCTAGTTTTAGTCATTTATTTGATTACTCAACACAAAGACACTGGGGCCTGTCTGTTTGGTTTCATTTGCTGATTTTTTTTTCTTTGTTGTATATCTCCTCTTTGCCAGAAAGCAAATTGATTGTATGAATCAGTGTGAGACCGTTCACATTCGCTGGCAACTAGCTTTTTCAAAATGAGTTACTGCTTCATGAGTCGACACTACAGTGTGTGAGTTAAAGTTCATGTGCACCCACTGAGTGGAACTTGCCCTGAGCGGCATAACTCATTCTTATCCGCAATAGGATCACTTCCTCTATGGAGAACTACCCATCTATTACGGGTTTGTGAAAAGCCACACTTTTTTTAAAGAAAGAGGAGCTGTGTTGAATTAGGAGCGCTGACAATGCTCCTAATTTGCATCCAGCAAATGGGCTCCCTGTCATTCAGCCAAGAACAAAGTGCATGGTATGAGACTGCTCTGAACTAAAACCCAGTTTGCCAAGTAAAAAACACACACAGACATACACACAAACATACTGATACCAAGATACGAGGACGGGAACACTTACCAGTGTTTAGACAAATTCATTTATGCGATTAAAAACCAGACCAACTTCATTTCTCCTCTTTTGTCTGCAGTAGTAAATTAACCTTAAACACACACACAGTCTGGAAAAATCTGGGGGAGAATATATCAGCAGAGAGAATATATCAGCAAAGTGTAATCTGGCAGAGCTCTATTCCACACAGGCTTCACTCTTTAATGGGGGTGTCTGGCCTTCAGGCCCTCGTGTCTGCAAAAAACCCTAAATTTGCATCTATCTATTCAGCCAATCAGGATGAGTCTAATGAAGCCTCTGAGGGGATGCTCCTTATAAAAGGGCAGCCGTGACTTTGCTCCTTGTGCACTTTTCAGTAGAGTGCAGTAGAGTCACAGATGACGAGTCGAGTGATTGATATGATAATGCCTTAATGTCCTGCCTCGGGTTTTCTCCCATTAGTGGGTTCACCTTAGATAATGAAAATAAAGTTAAAGTAAAACATTTACAGCCTCTTTTTATAAGTTATTCAAGAAGCATTGTTTGTTATATTTGTAGAAAATCTCTTAACATCCAGACAACAATAAAAACAAAAATGAGCAACTGTGGCTGCTGCAGGCCTTTAATAAGCCCATTTAATCACCTCATTCGGCCTAAATGAAAGTATTGGTCAGGCTGCCTGTCTGTCTACCTACGCCTGTCTGCTCGCATTCTGCTTTTGCACTTTGCATTTATTTCCTGTGACTGGTGTATTCCACGGGGTTAGGCCGATGTTGCTGAAGCCATTAGGGAGCTAGTGGCACTCGAATGGCAGAGAAAGTGCAGCCGAAATGTCCCAATGCTAACACAATAGCTTGATGCTAGCTTGAGTAGTAACAGGGGTTATGTTCATTGTTTGTGTTCATTATGATAACGTTAGGCGTTTCCTTACGTGCGATAGCCTTTTTAGATGGTGATGGCTATTTTGCTTGTGTTTACAGGATTGTGGCATTTCTGCATTTAACATTAGTCGTTTGTTTATGTATTTACTTATCTATGTAAAAAGTATGTGTCGAACTAGCTGCTAATACGTCTTCAAGCTACCCAGCTCGAGCTACCATGCAGTCTGTGTGGTCTGACAGCGTGTGTTCATGTGTTTTGGAGGGAAGAGGGGAGATTTTACTTTTAAAATGTGGCCTGATTTTGCTGGTTTGTACAATCTTAACAACCCTAGCTTTAAAAACATAAATAAGTAACATTTCTGCATTCAAACCTAAAAATGACGAGACATTTGTCCGGGTATTTACATCACGCTAAACATTTCCAGCAATGTTCAAACCCAGAGAAATCCACGCTTTCACTGAAAGTTACTCAACAGCACATTTCATTTGGCGGTCCGTTGCTTGAGATATCAGATGACACACCAGAGAATGAGGAGGGATATTTTGGCGAGCAGTTCTAACCGTAACGTGAATTACACTTCTATTACATTCTTCCTTCGTCAATACACATTTCTGCCCAAGTCATATCAGATTTCATCTACTAAAGGTGGTTGTTGAGGACAATAGCTCTGATGATACCATGCTACTATAACCTTTGTCTTTTCTGTTTTGTTTTGATCTCAAGAAATTACTTTCTGTTGTATTTCATTAAAAAAAAAAAAAAAAAAGCACGCTGAATAATGTTCATGCGTATACAAGAAATGATGTGAAATCTGTCCTCATGAGTCTTGTTGTGATTTTCAATTTCCTATGTGTTTTTTCCTGCCTGGTTTCTGTGTACACCTGTGTTTCATTTGTTCAATAGCCCTTGAGTATTTAAGCCTGTCTGTTTTGCTCTTGCTTTGGCAGTTCGTCTGTCACCTGCATTCTCGTGTCTGTTACCTGGTCCCGGTGTTTTCCCCGTGTTCCTGATTTGTTCCCAACGGCTTTTTTGTCGTCCGTTTTTGTATTTAGCTTTGTTGGATTCTCCGTGTTACCTTTTTGTTGCCAGCTTTTGTTTGCCTGCCTTTTATCACTTTTCTGATATTTGGACTTTGGACATCAGCTCATCATTAAAGCTTGCTTTTACACAGATGCAACTTTTTGCAGTAACTAACAAACAATCAGCCATGACACAAAAAATTCATTAAATACAGTTGATTAAATGAAGCTCAAATTCCTTTACAAAAGGATAATACATTTGCATTTATTCTGGTGTGGACAACACTCTGCCAAAACACTAAGTAAAGAACAAAGATTCACCCAGCAGTCTCTTCTGCTGATGATCAATAGAGGATGCAGTTCTTTCCTCTCGCTTCCATGTAGGTAGAGGAACAACAACACAATACCACCCTCTCTCCTGAAATCCCTCGCCAAATAAAAAGGCAAATAAAAATCCATCTGATGGATTGATGAGCAATGAATTTGCCTGGAGCATCTGCGAGGGGTGCAAGGGTGAGCTGCCAGCTGATGACACAGCGACGCATTAAGACTGAAGCACTTGGACGATAAAACGCAGTCACCGCGCCGTAGTCAGACTGCAACCATTCGCTGCAAGTTTTGCCGGAGTCAATTGACTTTTACGCCCGCTGATTTCTCATCTCAATCTTTGAAGTGGGTGGCAGAAGAGTAGGAGGAGGGCCGAGACATCCTCAGCCTCTCTTTACCTGCATCTCCATTCGTATACTCACAGTGAGGGGCTAATTATAATCCTTATCTCCCCACTGCTTCTTCAAAGTGCCCCCATTGAGAGCTGCCCATTGATACACAAATCAGCGATTGAAAAAAGGGCAGCTGATATTTTCACTCTTCCTTTATATATATATATATAAAAAAAGATATGATAGTATGCTGATGATATTATCCTTTTTCACACTCATGCATATCCAGATTAAGTGGGAGGTGACGCGGTGGCTGTCAGCGCTCCGTTTTTGAAAGCAGTTTTCATATTTACCCATCAAAACACTGAAAACATCGCCAGTAATGAGCTGTTCCTCCCTCCCAAGAATAAAGACCCCAGCTGTCACAGTGAGCGGCGCGTTCCTCCACTCGTGCCTGCCTACTGTATAGTGGGGCTGATGTGCGGATGATAATGCCATCACGAGGATTAGTGTCTCTGTGGAGAGCGGTCTCGCTGCTGTTTCCTCACACCCATCACTTCCACTCCCCGTCTCAAGTTAAAACAAAGCCTCACCGTGAAACAGATGACTCAGATCCGGTTTTCTTTGATATAAGACTTGACTCAGCGACACTGACAGAACCAGGTCTCAGCACGCTGGTTGTATTTGATTGCATGCATGTGCGATCCACCTCTGCGCAGACATTTGCAGTGAAGTGTCTTTATTCCTTTATTTTTTTTAATTGTTCCTTAGGTTGATTCCTGCGTGGATGCGGGGTAAAAGCACGGGCTCCGTTTGTTCCCTTTATGTTGCTTTGATTTTCGAAGAGATTATTTTCAGCCTTCTTTTCTGGGATTTTACTTCTTAGCAATATTTTACCCCCAAAGGGATGCAACATTATCAGATGGCTGTCTTTTCAGAGTAGGTGCAGGGAATTAAGTTAGACGTTTCAAAGACAAAAAAAAATGCTTCTGTTACAGAAAATTCTCTTTGAGATCATAATGCAGATATGCCCTAAATTAGAAATGGTGTTTTTATGAAGCTAAGCAATTGTATAACCAACAGAGACGATATTTTTTACCGCCCCTCTTTCCATCTCTCCTCCTCAGATGACTGATTAGTGTTTTATCTAGTCCTGTTAGTTGGCCGCTACAGCCAGAGTGGATGCCACTATCTGCCCGTCCCTCCAATCCCCAGACCGCTGCCCCGCTCCTTCCTCTGTCTTGTCATGCCTTATTAATGTCTCTTTCTCTGACACAGCTCCTCTTGCACAGATTAGATGTAATTAACCTTTTAAAAGTAGAATGCCAACCGGCCATTACCTGTTTACACCTCTGCTATAGCACTCTAGCTGTGTATTCTGACTCCCCTCTCTCTCATCTGTGATACACGTTTTTCTCCCTCATTTCCAGCTTTAGCCGCCACATTAGCCCTCTCTCTCCATCTCTCTCCGTCACTCCAGCCCGTTTCTCTCTCGCTGTCCTCCGCGGCGGCTCTACCTCGGCATGTATTTTTCATGCGCCCCTCGCATGTCCGCCTCGAGCTGCAAGAGAGACGAACCGGGCCGAAACAAGCGCAGAAACCGCAAAAGAACATGAGATGATGGAGAGGGTCAGAGGATAAATTTGCCAAAATAGGAATAATGGGAGTAAATGCTAAAACGGCCGCTCGAGCTACAGAGGATGAACACGGGCCAGAAAAACATAAACTTGGAACTCCCGGCTTGACCTTGCGGCTATGGAGTCTCACAGCCCGAGCGCGAGCAATGAGGACAGAGATAATGCAGTATCGGACATCCTAACGATGGTTATTTTATTCATAATGGCGGCGTATATCACCTGTGACCACAGTGACACATTTTGTATTTCGGAGGAGCGAGTAGAGATTGAGGCGTCAGGGAGGGGATGACTTATGGGTCGGCGTGACAGGAGCTAATCATACTAGTCTCATACAACAACATGCAGGATGATAAAGTAGAGGAGGGGAGGAGCAGGCGCGCACACGCACACACACACACACACACACACACACACAGTCTTCATCCTTACAGATACACTAAGGATTGACCTTCAGAATACACTCAATTAATTACGTGGACTCTTAAGCGTCTCCGTCGATTCACGGGGTGTTACTCCTTAATTAGAATAATAAGGCAATTAATAACAACATGGCTAAGGTCACTGCCCATACAATGGTGGACTACCATTTAACGCCATCTGAGAGTGTCGGGGTGTGTGTGCACGCGTTGGCGAGGGGTATGCATATAAAAACCTGCCCTCCCTCATCCCCGTGTAGCCACTCATCCGCCCACCACTGCCGCCACCACCCCCTTTTCCTTCAAGCATCCCGTTTCGCCCCCTGTAGCTGAAAGACAGAGTGCCCTTCCAGGGTAATTATATTAGGTTTGGTGATAGGGGATCATAAAACTTAAAGCACTCTAATACCTGGGAATTGGCTTTTGGTCTGGCCGTGAGTCATGCCGTTGTGTTTGATGTTGTATCAGGCGCGCGTTCCTCGCCCTGTTTGCCTCTTGTAAATTGCGACCATCATGCAAAAATAAATAGGCGGGCAAAACAAATATAGTCTTAAATCAGCGTCCTTAGCATTGTAGCATGTGCCGCCCTGCTTATTTACAAGTTGAGTCCCCGGATCGCTGGTCAGGGTGATAATATTGAACTTTATGGCGACATAAAGCCTCCTCGCCTGCCTCGCTGCCAGCACCTCTTCCCCATTGTCCTCCTGAACTTTCCTCCCTCCTCCTCCCGCATTCCTCACCTGAGCCTCCCTCTCGGGCCAGCAGGTCATAATAGCAGCGCGAAATCCTCCTCCCCGGCCCAAGGAGGGGGATGGAGGATCAATAACTGCTCAAATTATCCTTCAGCTGCAATTAAAGTATAGCACAACAGCCCCCTGCCAGGCTCCCTGTCCCTCACCCTGTTCTCCGCACACCCCGCGGACGCCATCCTCGTGTCCCATAGCGACCTCCCCTAACCCTCTAATGCCTTCGCTGGCTGCCTTCCTCCACACACACACACACACCGACACACCTCCGACTAAGTGGTCCATGGCGGCCTATGCACACCAAGGGTGATGGTTGAGTAATGACTATGGATTACTTCATTATACCTCCTCTAACAGGCTGGCGGGGTGCTTACATGGGGCTGCCTTTAACAAGCTGAACGGAGGGAGGGCACTGGCAAAGAGAGGAAACACTCCCAGTGCTCTTCCATGCTGCTGTCATGGATGTTAAACACCAACGCTTGCCTGTATGTTCCAACATACACAATCTTTCTCTCCGTCTCTTGTTAAACACTTTCTCTGTTGCCTCTAATTGTGAAGTTTTTAATCAAATTTGCAACGCATGCAGGCAAAGATTCATTGTTAATCAAACGTTATCGCCTGTCATAATAATCCCTTCCTGTTATCTATTCGAACCTTCATCACAGGTCCAATAGTCCGCGTGACAGAGATGCGACATTGATCAATATCTTATCATCTGCGGGCAGACAGTAGCCGCTTCACCTTCCAATCAGGGGGAAGATGAGCGAGTGAGTGATTTGCCTTTTGCCACACATTACTTTCTGTTTGCGGTTTCTGATTAGAGAGGTAATAATCAGGGAGTCCCATTGAAAGAGCATATACCATACAATTGGGAGGACTTGTCTAATTTTTTATTAATTTATTATTCAACTGATGTCCTGCTATTTTCTAATTAGTTGAACAAGATCTCATTGGTTCGGCTCCTTGTTAATGTGCGCTCCTCTGCCTATTCTTCAGTCAATAATTCTCACAGAGGCTGTGCAGTCATAGCACAAAAAATGACGGCAAAATATCCCATATACGTGTGTAATTACAAATTAATTCTATATTACAATGTACATTTAATATTAAAGGCGCTATTTGAAATAAGAAATCAAAGAATCAAACTGTGCCAGAGAAGCAGCTGGAGCGCTGAGACCTTCCCGGCCTCTGAAATCAGGTTGTTAAGATGTTTTTTGAAAAAGCCATATGCAGGAGGATATTACATTCTGCCCTTGGTCTGCCTTTATGGTCAAGTTCCTTCTCTCAATCTTTTCTTTGGACGCAGATGTCTATTCGTTCTCCTGCAGAATGTTGTACCCTGGACAAATTATGATGCACATTTTTGTTTTGGGGGCTACATTATGTAAAACAGAGCCTGGATGGTCAGGTTTTTCAATAGGTTTGTTCCAGAGAAGCAGGTGGAAGGGAAGCTCATGATGAGGACCCCCAGCTGCTCCCTACAGAAACAACAAGGATTTGAACGCTGGTGAACAGGCAACCAGTGGAGAATGCAACCTGACGAAATTTCTTGAGAGGAAAAAGCAGGTCCTGATCATTTGCTGACATTCTCTTGTACTTCCTCTGGCACACACAACAATGGGAGTTGCTAAGTTACACAGATGCCAATTGCTGAATGGGGAGCTCTGAACCAAACAATCCATGGATGCACAGAACGCACAAACTAAGCTCTCACTTATTTGGCTTTGTGGAAATGAAAACGATGTGACTGCAATAATGTCTATCTTACGTTCTCAGGTATGTATCCTTGTGACTGTAAACACCCTGTATATGGCCTATGATTTAGACTTTGTCATACAAGTGTTGTCAGGGACGTGCACATGATTATAGA
The DNA here is from genome assembly GCF_900880675.1 of Sparus aurata. Taxonomy (NCBI): domain Eukaryota; kingdom Metazoa; phylum Chordata; class Actinopteri; order Spariformes; family Sparidae; genus Sparus; species Sparus aurata. The sequence goes on along the minus strand of NC_044189.1, from coordinate 23,153,700 downwards.
GGGGCAGGGGCTCAAGGTCGGAAAAGGGCAGTATGTGCGCGCGCATAGCATAGCCAAAAAAAATTTCAGGCCTTAATAACACAATATGTAGATTATAGCTAAATTATTTCAATATGACCTGAGCTACATCTGTGCCAAATTTGGCGCTTTTAGATTAATTTGCGCGAAACGACCTATTTATGTGCTTAAGGCCCCCAACTATTAATTACTAAACAAAGTACTTATAGAAAGCTAACTACTTAGCTGTGTATCCTGTGTAGCTGTGAGTGATATGCAATTGCCATTTCTTTTGTGTCAACAAGTTATTGTCAACATGAGTTTATTCACATTATCATAATACTGAGGTTTGGAAGACATGCAACTAGAAATACAGGCTACACATCTAAAATGTGACAAAACCAAGAAATGACTACTGTGACTACTACTGTGGATGTGAACAGCAATGTTCTGTCACGTCTCAACTACGAGCGTGGTGGAGTTCTGATGAGGCATCGGCTTCTCTCTCTCTCTCTTTGTCTACAAAATAAGAGCTTTACATTGCACCCCATTGGAGTTTAGAACTGGGTTCTTAGCGGGGGGCTTTTAATTTGAAAGTAGCGACCGTTCGTAGAGAGAGAGAGAGAGCGGAGCCGCAGCAGACAGAGAAGCGGCTTTAGGCTCAACACACTCACACAACACCGTATTACGTACGAAAAATGTACGGTAGATAACTGTGGCGTTTTTATACCGCCTTTTTTTGACATCCTCACAACAGTATTTTTTTTTTTATTCATTTAAAAAACACACAAAAAGGGCACTTTTTAATAGGAGGTAAAAAGGGCAGGGGCTCAAGCACCCCTTGGGCCTTATGTGTGCACGTGCCTGAGTTTGTTGCAAAGGGATAAATTAGCTTATTTCCAACCTATGTCTTGACTGTAAATCTGTATCCTCCCTAAGTGCGCCATCAGATATATATTTTTTTATTACACGGCTCTTTTTAATGGTGTAGAATGCTCCATTCACTTGAATGGGCCTTCCCAACATTCGGCGGTCAATTATTTTTGTATAATTGACCGCTGCTAAGCATATATGACCGTCGTCAAGGAAAGTGGACTTTTTGCCTCTGATTCACGTATTTCGTATCACTCCGCGCTCTTGAATCTTTGCTCTGCGAGTAGTCCGGTCACTTATCAACCCAGCGTCTTCAGTTGCTAAGCGACGTCAGCTGATCTGTAGTCTAGTTCATTTCGGGGAAAAAACGTACTCCTAGGCCACTAGTATGGATGAGTTTCACATTAACTTTAATATTTTTGAAGAATACGGTGGTTTCAACTCTTGGCAAAAGGCTGAGGTGTCGTCAGCGGTCAAGAAAGGAAAAAGAGAGGAAAGCAGCGAAGAGGGAGAAGTGGGAGTTGTTCAAAAACCTTCTTTTTAGTAAACTCTGTGTACACAAACAATGTTCTCAATGTTCATGTGTAGAGACCCTGGTGATACTACGAGCAAAGTTTCATGTTGTGTCGAGCCTTCTTAGTGTTTTAAAAATAGGGATTTTGATGCTAGCGTAAAAGTTCCCCTGTACCCCATTGGAAATTAGCTTGTAGTAAATCTTAAAAGTGCCTCTTTCGTCCTAATTATGCTTTTACACGATGTTTTGACTCATGTTCAATCACAAATAAAGCCTAAGTTGCTTTTTGGCGAGAGTTTCACTTTAACTGAAGCTGCCCATCACAGTGACATTCAGCCAGTAGAAATAATCTCTGCTTTTAGACAGAAAAATATAAGGTGGCTGGCTGTTACCTCTCGTCAATACAATAAAGCATTCTGCCAGTACATTCATGGAAATGTTAGCATACGAAAAGGAAATTGAATTGCTTGCTTCAGCATTTTATCCACAAAAAGTGGTTTAGCTCTTCAATCTTGCAAACACACCTTCAACTCTTGGCTTTGGAATTTTCTACAGTTTTTTTTCCCATCAAATCCTTGTTGAGAGCATCATCAGTTTTAGCTCAACATATCTGTTTTAAGAAGTCAGTTGCCTTGACATTCTGTCAGCTCTACAGTAACGTTACCTTCATCTTTAGTGCATTATCATCCTTTAGTTGGTGACTTAAGTTTTCTCTGTAAACTTTGTATATATTTTTCTGAGCACTGTGTTTTTTTAGCCTTTGTTAGCTAGTCACTTAGCCTAGGTACTGAAATGCGCAAAGGCACCGTCATGCTTAAAAACAATGGGGCTGGAGTTTTAATGCTCGCGTTGCAAAACAGTGTACATCAGTCACTTTAATTTTCATGCAGCTCCTCCAAACACCAAAAGAAAAAAAAAAAACACGAGCATTAGCCAAGCCTGAACAATATTATGTCGGTGATACACAGTCAGTTACTAGCTAATGTTGGCTAATAATAATAGACACTGAGGTATCAAAATATTCATTGATAGTATATAGATAAATAATAAATAGATACTATTAATATGCATTCTGCAGTTGCAATGCATAAATGATCCACCTAACCTTCCTTTCATGAGTTCTCTTAATGAAGGAAAATCTTCCGTTCCCTTGGATGGATCACCGAGGTTATTCACACACTATGTCCCACAATGCCGCATCAAAGTTCAAAGAGGATTAAATGTGGTGACTGCGGAGGTCTAGACAGGCATTTCATTTCTTCCTGGTCCTTATGAAATCCCTCTTTAATGATTTTCAGTTTATGTCAGCATTATCATCTTTTAATATGGAAATACTGTGCAGAAACATGTGGTGTTTTCACCTAAGTTGAACCTGATTTGTAAAAACACAACGGATCATTCCTTGGCTGTCATCCAGTCACACCAAAAACACTGAACCTACTGGCTCTGTCATGGATCCACTGACATGTCTGACTATGGCTTAGAGTAACTGTGAGTGAAAGTTTCCTTTGGCCATCTTTAAGCATCAAAAGTTATAAAATGTATAGTGGAAAAAAAACAAACAACATCTCAGTGCGTCCTTGGTGAGTTGCTCACACTTGTGTTCCTGCATCTTTATGATATGTTGTAGGATGCAAGAATTCTGTCAATGGCATCGCTTTCATAGATGCCAGCTTTTTGAAAATTATGATACACATTTGGGATTCATTTGAGCACAGACGTAATGGCTGTTTATTCAATTGTGTACTAACAGTATATTTAGCAACTATCCTGGAATGACTCCGTCTAGCCTTTTCAGTTAGATTTAGATTGATCACAGCTCTTGGACCGCTGATGATTTGCAGTCCGCCCTCCTTTTGACTGGTTGACGATTTGTCCTCATCGAATTGTTATTGCCTCGTGTTTCTTAAAAATGGCATTGCTCAATAAGAGCAATTCATGCATTTCTCTCAAGCATCAGCAAGGAAAACAGATGTTTCAGAATGCTACAGAAAGTACTAAAAAACATGAAGAAAAAACTCATCAGTATCAATCTGTTATTTACTTTTGAATCCAAAGTGAAATGACTATTTATTGATTTTACTTTTTTTCTTTTTTTAAAGAACTATAACATAATTTGATAACACAGCACTTCACCATCAATCAACCATCCAAAGAGGAGTTCCAGTACTTTTAAATCACCTCCATGTTTGCATATTATGGTTATAAATGAGCAATTATAAAAACAAATGTCTAACTAGCCCAGTAGATTTATCTGTCAGTTGTCACACAGGCTGTAATGGCAGCCATGTGATCCTTGAAGGCAACTTGGTGAAATAATTCCAGATAGACTAAGAATAGGTTTAACCAGAAACACCCAATGTGTCTCTTGTCAAGTATGCTGGACTCAACAGAAACAGTAATGTTATCATCGTAAAACAGACATCATTCAAAGTCGTCAGAAACAAAGTGAAATGGCATTGGTTAGCCATTCACTGTTCCAAAAACTCACCCACTCTGGTTTGGATGAAAGAAATTCCAGTCAGAGAGTGACATCAGACATCAGAGAAGCAGCAGGGGAAAACAGCAGAGCTACAACAAAGCAAAAACAAGTACTTTTGACAGTTGAGGTTGCCCCCAAGGATTACATGGCAGCCATTGTAGCCCCTGTCATGGCTGCTGGCTGAGGCGATTGGCTGGACCACTTCCCAAGCTTGTTGTACCTTTTAAACATTTTGTCCCCAAAATATGGGAAAAAAGGACTTGGGTCTAAAAATAATAGAATCACTTTAAGTGACAGTATAATGTCATATTTTTATCATTTTAGACGGAGCAGCTTTGCCTGAACTGCCCATTTTAAGGGGGTCAGTTCTCTTCTAAATCCATTTCTTTCTTACTATTTGGCGAGTATGAATTTTGTTTCATTCACAAATTGGTGCAAGTCCACCTGTGATGATCCCAGTTTGTTAGCATTACTGAATATGGGCATTTCACTAAGAAGGACCATGCCATCAAAATATGTGTTTAACAATTTATTTAGGGTAAATTATGAGTGTAAGGCTGGACAGGTGGCAGATTCAACTTGAACTGCATTGTGGGGAAGTTTAAGTAGCAAATCCGCCATAGCACCAGGACATGACAGAACCCCCCAGGACCTTACAGAAAGGAAGAAGGAGAGGACAGAGTGGCGGATGGGGTGCAGAATACAAGAATGAAAAAGGACAGGCTTAGGATATTTATAGTGGAGCTGGAAGAGGCGGGGTTGAGGTGTGGTCATGCTCCTGAAACTCTGCTCGATAGCTTCAAGTCACGATGGAATGTTTCAGCAGTGAGCTAGAATTTCATAGATGGCTGCTTATTAATCAGACAGCACAAGGAACTCATTTTAATTTCGACATATCTAAATTAATGTGTAATTTATCAGCGCATTCATGAATCATAATGATAGTCTTGACAGTGTAAATCTTTTACACTCCGTGGAAATCACTCCAGTGGTTGAGGTTGCATTAAGTCTTCAGTGCACACTGTTATTGGGTGGTAATTCAACGGTGCAGATTCAAAATGTACGGCAAGGTTATTTCCAGGATAGTCACTGGATTAAAAATTAAGTGCAGAAGATGCTGTAGCTTATGGCTTTTTTCTAATACGTGTTGACCTCAAACTTATACTAAGAAGAAAAGTTCAGACTGTATAAATGGTGGTATAAATGGGGCTGAGAGAGGTAAAGCAGCTTATGGAAACATCTTTCTATCTGCTGTTGGATTTCATGCTCTACAACACCGACCATTGACGATTTCAGAACCAAGTGGCCAGGATGTGTTCAGTCAGAGAGGGCTCCATTCTCACGTTGAACCCACCAGTGCAGGAGTCAAGGAACTTCTCTCTCTGGGTGAAGATGTCGAGATGTCATTTTGTGTCACTCAACCCTTGATGGCTCACTTGTGATGACAATAAATGAATAAATGACACTAAAGCTTTAATTGATTGATTGATTGATTCTCAGAGACCATTACAAGTCTGATTCTTCTGAAAGGACAATCTGTAACTGCAACTCCTTGTCTGATGCTGTTTGGTATGTTAACATCATGAGAAAGGCAAGCAACAACATTTTCTATTAAAGGAGTCATCACCCGGAAATCGCAATTTCTCTCGTTAAATCATGCATATTGGTGTTGGACCTCTGTTGAAACTTGCCTGAAAAGCTGGAGTCTGAAAGTGGCTTATTTTTTTCGCTTTGGCTCTTTTTCCGAACAGGAATAGCGCACAATTGTGCGTGTTCCTTAAGCACGAGATTTTGACTCTGCTCCTGTGGTGACGTTACCACAGGAGGCTACTTGCATAAGCATCGGCTCACAGCCGTCCTCAGCCAGAGTGAGCACGCCGAATCTGCCCTTTTCTCTGTCATTTTCACGCCATACATCGTCACCGCCAGCATTAAAACTCAGGTCTTACATGTAAAACACGAGTGTGAAAAGTAAGACGGAAAAAAAAAGAATTTACCATTCAGAGACATCCTGCTGTAAACGTGTCTCTTCACCGTCTCTGCCTCTTCACTCTCCCGTTCGGTTTCCGACTCCGGCTCGTACATAAATGCCTGAATTCCCTAAGGTTCGTCATTTAGTGTGTGCGCCATGACAGCGGGCTGTTTATGTTTTGGAGTCTGTGTGCATGCAGGCTCGCCCCCCATTCCGGCTCTGTCCTTCCTGCGGCCAATCAACGCGCGCCTCATTACATATTAATACAATGCACATCCGGACCGGTCAAAACCTCGCGCATAATCTCGCGTGAGAAAGTCGCGGTATGAAAAAGTGTCAGAACAAGCTCTATGTTTGATTTAAAAAAATTTTTTTTTTTTCTAATAAGTTTTAAGAATTGATCCAAAGCGATCCAAGAGGGACTGGAGATGTAAAAAACCAGGTGATGACTCCTTTAAAGCATGAAACAAATCCTTCGTTATAGAAAGCGGTGATGTTTTTCAAATGTATATTCTCTTGGATGGAGTAAGGCCCAACACATAAAGAATGTATTAGCAAAAACAATAGCTTTCATGTCAATATTTCTGAGCCTTACAATGCAGCAAGCCAGCGTCTGACTATCATCACGGCATCACATGCTCCCTGTCCATACCATACAATCTATTAAATATGCATTTCTGCTGCATGATGTAAACAACGGCTGTATGTGTCCCCTGTGCCTTTTCCCCCCTTCCATCTTTTCAGCCCAAGTATGCTATATCTCCATTGCTCAAAGAGGTGCACCTGGCCTGGGAGAGGAAGTGCGTACAAGCTACTGTTCCAAAATCAGAAGGTAGGGGCTTCCGGATTGGGGACTGCCTCTCAACCTGGGGGCTTTGTATGTCTTTATGTTAATAAATCCAATGGAGGGTTGTTTGCACTATCTGGCCACCAAAAATGAAAGCACATACATCTCAACCGTGCACTGGAGATCAGACTGGAGATGTATCGGTATTGGTCAATGTACAGCTTTTAATGTAAAGTAAAGGAATAGGTAGAGCAACAGCATTCAACAAAACTTCAGCTCATAAAGGTGTACTGCAACACTGCGTCATGTTCGCTCATTCAGTGTCCAATGGCCTTGTACCTTTATTGCACTATTGTCAGCAAGAACATTTTGAGAGGCAAGGTTTCTCTCTCAGGTTTTTGCATTCAGTTGGTCAACATGCCATTGTGTCTTGCATGTGTGCGTCATGGCTGGCTGGCTGCTAACCTAACAAAGTACCGTTCAGTTCAGGGCTAGGTGAAGGACTGGATATCCGAGAACAAGGTGGAAGAGGAAGAGATGTTTTTCCGTCCTTCAGTGAAAAAGGAAAGAATGTTTTTCAGGTCAAGAGGTCAAAAAAAATCATTTCAACTTCTGTGAGAGGATGAGAAGATGGAGACAAGCACAGCAATGGATGGTAACTGGTGTGTGTGAGCACAGGGACTGGGCTGGTTGGGGCTGGTTGCTTGTTGGAGGTCATGATTATTGAGCTACTGTGCCCTTGATTTGTTTCACAGGCTCACATGGGTGTTTTTTGACCTGGAGCAACCTCTGGGAATGACTGGAGATAGAAGTGCAGTAAAGTGAGAGAATCTAGTGAAGGTGGAGACAAAAGCCTGGCTGCAGCATTCCAGAGTACTTGGTCACTTATTATGCAAAGCATCTCAGCATCTACTCCATGGACTGGCAGCAATTTTTAAGCAGACATTAGTGCTTCCCTGATGATGTCTTCCAAAGACTTTGATGATATGGTGACTTTTTCTTTAGTCCCACCAGGACACTTTACACTGAGAGTGAAATTCCTGGATCACTATGGGATGGACTACCATGAAAGCTGGTTCAGACACTCACTGGTTTATATTCAAATGTCTTGACTCCTACAGGGTGGATTGCTTTAAATTGTCCATCATCCATGAGGAGGAATCCAAAAGATTTTGACCCTTGCTATTTCATCTAATGCAATCCTCAGGTCTAAATTTCTGTTGACTGATTTCGAGCAAATTCCTGCAAAATAATGACATTGCCATCAGCCTCAGCTGGCGGGTTTCTGACTTGTAAACAGTGTTCGTGTTCACATCACCAACTGGGAAACTGATTTTTTTTGAAAGCTTTGATTTATGTAACTTGGCACTAAATAACACATAAGTGCCTGAAAACCACACAAATATGGATGCCTCGAATGAGCCAAACATCAATGCAATTAAAATAAATGTAATGGATATAGTGTCTGTTGCCAATTCACAGTATTTAACTGCTCACTTGGCAAACAGTAATTATACAACTGTCTTGATCATGTGAACAAGGAATGAAGTGAGATCCTGAACATAACACTTATTAAACATTAACATGTTATCATGATTTTTATGAGCATGTTAGCTCTAAGCACCTCTGTGCTAACTCCTCAGGAAGGCATTTTCAAAGTGACAGACTTTATGTTTCATTTCAAAGTCTATTTTGTCCACCACCAGCATGACTGTACTGTATAAGAATGTGGAACTTGCATTGTGTCTCTTAATGCGCTCCATTAATCAGATCAGCTTGTGAACTCACACAGCAGTAACTCAACAGGTGAGTAAATTCGTGTGGATGTTATACAACTCGTGTTATGTGACCAGTCTAATGTGTTTACCGCATGATGTGCTTTTGTGCTGCTAATGTCAAATTGCTCTCAGTACTCCGTCCCTAATTACCCAGTACCAGAGCACTGGGGTGAGGCATTGATCGGGCACATCTGAGTGTGTCTTAGCCATGCCCTGCATGAAATTAGAGCCGAGTGGGAGCTTAATACTGATGCATCAAGGGACTTTATTCATGTTGAGGTTTTTGGACACATGCACACAGTGTGATACCAGCAACAATATTACAAAGCTTCTCACAAATATTTCCTTCAGAGCTCAGTCTTGTTGGCTGTTCTCCACAAAAACGAAACACCATCCACTGGTAAAAACATTGTTTTTCTGAACGTACTACAAGAATATTTTAACTGGTTATGAAACAATATAATTTCAGTACGGATGCCTCTATGTGACCTACATAAGCAAACAGAACCAGCAGCATAACAACTGTCTAGTTCTGCAAAAATACTGTATGATACTTATTCTTAATGCCGTTTACCTGGTCAAATTCTGATAACTCTAGGTAGAAAGGTTGTAACAGTTTTTCATGGCGGAGTGCTGAGGATGATTTGCGGGGTCTCGCTGCTTGAGAAAAGAAGCTGCTTTGTTGTCGGACTGCAGAGTGCGACACTAAAACAGAGGTTTTTTTCATGATTTTCACTATTGTTAAGTTCCTTGTAGTAGCTTTCAGTTTAGAGTTTAATACCAAAGAAAACGTTTTTTTGTGAAAAAGGTCATGAAATATTTTATGGTGAACCTGTGGAAACCACTTTTTCAGAATCCAACCTGGTTCCAGGCCTTTAGAACAACAACATAGAGATAGCAAATCTTTTTTACTGATGGTCCAGTCTGCTGATGTAGGTCACACTAAGGCATCATTGATACTGTTTCATAACCAGTTGAAGGCTCCTATAGGCCGATGTTGTGCCTGCAGAACTTCATGCTGCATTTTAACGTATGCAGGGATGAAAACAGCTCCCTCCGCGATGTTGCATTTGAATGTTGATGCTTTTCAGATTTTATTTTCCCCTCTCACTAACCACTTGAAGCTCCCCTGGTGTTAAGCACTTCCTCCCTGAACCCTCCTTAGACTCCCATTACCCTTCTTTACCCTTCTCCATGAACATGTCTGAGTATGTGTTTCTGGGCCAGTTAAATGATTTACTCTCCAGCTGCGAGGTCTCATAAGATTGGCCCTCCTCCATGCATGACCACATGTCCGGTCCATTCAACATCTCTCTGTCCAGCGACTGAAGAAGTGCTGCACAAGCGTTTTGCCTTATTTTCACAGAGCATTTTTACTGCCTACAAAATCGCTGCAAATATATTTTCATGTTCATCATCGATCCGGCTGAGCGGGGCATTGAAGTCTCCAATGCTACTGTGTCCAATGGAGAGACTACACAGGCTTCCTTCGCTGTAAAACATTTCATTGGTCAGTAGAGGTAATCTGTGGCTTTTTTGCCCTTCGAGCCATTGTCCTCAATGCTTTGTCTCTGATGCAATCACAGTAAAGGTTGGGTGTTCCACCGCGCGTGTTCATTGTGTTTTATGATGGCGTTGATCGCCTGCAAAGTGGTTCATTCTCCACAGGTGACTGGTGCTCGGTCAGACGGAGCTGCTACCTCACTACAGTGCAGTATGTTGTGTGAGTGCATGTGTGTGCCAGTACGTGTGTTTGTTGCCATGAATTTAAACATACTTCCAATAATTCCTTCTCGCCAAGGTCACTTTGGCATGAACCCAGGTATATGGTACATCTAATGCTAATGATATCCTGTTAAGGCTCGAGGTATGCTGGATGCAACCTTCCCGTAATGTGCTGCCATGTGATGAGTTTCCGGGGAGAGTTTGTAGAGGGCGAGGGGATGCGAAGGAAATGCAAAATGCAGACTCTCCTGCATCCCATTGCCAGACGCCACATGCATTTAGATGGGTGTTGTTGAATATAGCGATTAGTTTGCTTTAGGTTTAGAATACATATAAATTCAGGTCAGACCACTGCCCGGCCTTAATCTCCTCTCTTGGGGCTTGGTATTACCGGAGCAATCATCACATGTGTTAAACATTACTACAGTATTATTTAGATGAACTGCTTTCGTTAAATGTGGCTTGACTTGCATTATTATGAATGCATATAATGTGACATGGTGCGAAATGTGCTCATCAAGAATAGTTTCCAACTGGTATGCACCAATTCAGTTATACACATCTGCCATGTGATTGCTGTCACCTGTTTGTTTGCCCCACACACACACACCACACACACACGCACGCACACAATGAACGCAGCGAATAGGAAATCACTTCATACTTGACTGAACACCGAGAGTCTTCTTTAATTAATAGTCTGGTTGCCATTAATTACCACCACAAATCCTAACATCGCTCATCCTGAACAAAGAACCAGAACTTCCAAGTTATTGAATGTGATCAATGATGTTCAGTCGTCAGCACACTTTAAACAGCACCAGTTGGCTCGAGTCAAACCGACTTCAGACGGGAGATACAAACATCCCAACGTCGTGAAGGAGGACGTGGGTTCCAACAAAAGCTGTAACAGATCGGTGTCTTTGCTAAATTGGTGCCATGCGTATCATATTAGGCCAATCAATCAACCTCAATGATGCAGATAATTAGAACATAACTGTATCAAGGTGCAGAGATGCCCGTTCGGGTGTAAAGCAACATTACGGTGGTGTTAATGCAGTTTTATCAACTCCTCCTCTCCATCTCTATTTCAGTCTCTCTGTCTTCCCTGTGCCTGCCCATCTCTTTTCTGCCTGCATCCCTCCTCTTAAATTGTTGCTGCATGATTCTCTTCCTCCGTCATCCTGTTCAATCAGCAGCCAGTGCACCTTTTAAAAGATGGAGGATGGAAATGTTTCTGTGTGCGCTGTTTTTTTTTTTTTTTTGAGTGTGTGAGTGAGTGAATGGGAGAGGAAAAGAGACAGTAGCGAACAGACATATCTCTCCTGCTGATGCTGATCTTCAAAGTCTTAGTTATGATTCATTGACCCCCCCAGTGCTAATGCATTATAGATCCAGCCCCGTCAATGAGATGACTGCATTATTAATTTTGGTATCATACACAAAAGTGTTAACAGTTTGCTGCACATTTTCCTTTCTACCATAACGTACAGAATCATCCGTCATGTTGTCCACCGAAGCTAACGCAGCATTTTGCAGCATGCCATTAAAATGCCATCCTCCTTTAGAAGGAACTTGGTATTCAAAAGGTAACTTACCCCCAAAAATATTCGATAAAATATTCCTCACTCGTTCAAATGTTGACAACTACGAAATGAAACTTCTGGGATTTACGAATGCAGACGAAAGTTCACTGACCCAGCCCGTTCCTAATCCTGTAATGACCTGAAAATTATGATCCAAGACCCATCATCTGTGCATCATTTTGCATCACTGCAAAAAAAATTGCATTTCCTTACATCTCAATCCTGCTTTCGAGCAAAATACTCAGAAATAGACAGACACACAAACAGGCAGACACACGTACACAAACATATTCTCCCTCTTCACTGTGAAGGCAGGGCCAATTATGCACTTCATGATCTGTGGTCAAAGGCGCTTCTCAGACAATCACCCTAATGAGTTGGGCCGTCTCCAAATACAGAGAGCTCCATCACTTTGGGTGTCCACTTGTGAATGTGTGTGTGTGTGTGTGTGTGTGTGAGATGGAAAGAGACTATGGCTGCAGATCAACAGAAACAGTTTGAAACTCATTCTGTAGGTTCCCCGTAGACCAACACTGCTTCTTGAAAATGATCAACAGAAGGTGAGGAATTTGCAATTTTGACATTATGATCTCCACATGGTGTGTCTGCTGAAATTAGCATGCTAACCTGCTAGATCTGTCCCACTGCCCAAAGCAATGTTAATACTAATACCCTCCTGGTCCTCGAGCTCCCAGTCGGTGCTAGCTGCACGCCTTGCTGAGCTAACTGGCTAACGGCAGCCACAGCTAGCAGCAGTGTGAGTTTATTTTGTCCCGTTTGTTTTTGAGAATAACTTTGAAAGGTGGCCGAATCCAAAATATTGCACATGTTAACTTATCGGATCAATACGTTATCATTACAGGATAGAGGAATGCAAAGAATGATATATAAGATTTGCAGTTGTAGCTTTACTGTATTTGAAAATCCTGTTTGGGTATTAATGCATTAGCACCTCTGAAGGGAAGAGCAGCAGGACATCATTTAGTGGTTCACTGTCATAAAGACCACCGCTGGGCAGAAACAAAGATTTTTGTGTTTTCCTGTTTTCCCTCCTTAAAGGAGGAAACTATAAAAAGCTTTTCAACTTGATGCTGAATCCCTGCTCCCGTGCACTAACATACTCATATTCTCTCCACAAACTCGTTATCCAGGGCTTTGAGACGAGTGAAAGAGCCGACGTGTTTGTTTAATGAATATTTCATTTTTCAGTTAAATGGAGAAGCCATCAAGAAGGCATCAACAAAGTGCTGTAAAGTACGAGTAGATGGGTGTTCCTCCCATCCAGAAACAGGAACGGCTGTAAACAGGAAAACATCACCGCAAAATCGAATATTCAAAAAACATTTTACAGTATACTCACTTCTGGGTGATAAAAGCTGCTGTCTAGCATTGATGTTTTGAATCCTTTTCTGATGTCACTTAACCTTTAGTCCTGCGAGGCAAGTCGCTCGTGGTCTCAGTGGTCTCATCACTCACTGTGGGGTGGCAAGGCTCAGTAGAATTTTGCCTGAGGTTTGCAGCCATTTTGATCAACATCGATGGAAGTCAATCATGATTACAACTGAGCATCAACTAAACCCTTTCCTCAAATAGCAAATGTCCAGTCACGGCTTACCAATGGTAAGTCTTTATGACAGGCCCATTAAGCCCCTCATACCAACACAGCCGGCAGAGGGCAACACTTGGCATTGAAAGAGTTTGGAGGGTCGTTATTAAGCATTTACACAACCGAAAATACAACAGAAAAAGCGTCAGGAATAGTTATTTATACACGTATTTGGAATCTGCTCTACCATAAGATGCGATTGTTGGCATGCTTACACGTACATACAGCAGTAACCTAGCATTTCTTCCAAGGTTTAAGCTACAACATGCAGAAATTGATCATTTGCTCACATTGGTGCCTCCACATAGTATTTAAGTGCAACGCGACTACATGTAACAATTCATCAGATGGAATTTAAAGGTTACGTTCTCATTACGAGCAAACCTCAATACGTTATAATTAGGGCACGATCCTGTTCTGGCTGGATCTGGGAGCTACCAGATTGCGATGTTAATGTCATCTTTCCCATCCTTTTATGTACCACTGTCGTTTCTCAAAAAATCACTTGTGTCTGTATTCAGCAGCCATTTTAAAATCAGACTCTAAAAAGGGTGGTCGCGTCACGTCCTGACACCGGGATCATAATTAACTCTGTGGGTTTTGTGCATGAGACGGAAACTAAGCCAGCGTGCTGTTTATGCCGCGTCGTGTCTAAATATTTTGGCATATGATCGCCGTCAACCCCACAAATATGTGGGGCGTTTGTGCTGTGAAATGATGAAATGAGTGTGGTTAATTAAAGATGCGCGCGCGTAGGTGTGAGTCCGTATTCTTGTCCGCTGTTCTTCCTCTCCCCGCTGATATCAAATTATTATTTCGAATGCTCTGATAAATGCTTGTAAATAAAAAATGCTCGGTTTGTTTTACAACAGTTACAGCGTTGTTAACTGCGAGCCCCCGGGCATTGTCCAGTGTGCTCCAGGCACTGTGCATGTGTTCCCTGACTTTGCTCTCCTCCTGATCTGCCGGAACAGCACCCTGTCTGGGTTATGAGACCTTTACTGTTACAAATTAGGCACTGGTCATAACAATGTTGTGTTTTTAAAAAAAACCTACAAAAAAGTCATGTCATAAAGGCCATCCGCCCACTAAAGTAAGTGCAGAAAGAAAGCAACACAACTGTTACCTTCACCAAACACAGCCGTCTGCATCCTTAAAGTGACACTATACTGTTTGATACTGTTTGAAAAATACAAGCTTGTCTAGTTTGTCCAAGGGAAAGAGGTACCGCTTGTTAAGGTTTTATTTTTCTTACTCGTTGTCTCACCTGTGCCAGCGAGCCTCTCGGTTTCTCTGAAAACCACATCGGTGGCACACTGCAGTTATTAGAGTGACTCATTGAGAGGACTGTCGACGTCCCGGTCAGCAGTTAGAAGCTGAGTTTCCACATCGTTCTCCTAAATGGTGCTTTAGTTTTGAGAGAGATTCATATTGGATTTCGGGAAACTGGGTCGGTTTTACTTGTGAAACTGTGTAAAGTGGGGATATTGATCAGCACTGGAGAGTCCTAGCCGTTGTGCTGCTGTCTTCAGTCTTTACCAGCACTGCCTGAGACGCTCTTTTACTGCATGTTATATTTTAATGAATGTGATTTAATTTATGGCTAAATTCCACCAGGTACGTGTCTGGTCCGGCTCACTCTAGTCTGTGTTAACTTCCACTGGCTCTGCTTGCATATCTGCTCTCTCCCTCTGTGTCGGCAGCAAAATTTCAAAAAAGAGACAAATTCAAGCACTTCTCCTAATCCTTTGGTTAGGAACACTCCTTGATGTTGTGTTTATGACACATACGAAAAATTACGGTCATGCACGATTATGTAATTATCTGAAACTCTTCGTCTTGCAACTCCAGCTATCCGGCAGTGCTGTGCCGTGCGAAACTCAAAATGCAGCCGGTGGGTGTTGCCAGACAAAAACTGGCAAAACTGTACTGGAGACGTTCCGCAACGGACATGCATCAAGTGGAATTCTACAGTTAGTCAGCTGATTTAGGTTTCTAGCATATTATTCATCTTTTAAAATGATAAATTTTTTTACGGATTTTCTTTAGTACAGTTATTACCCGGTAATCTTGGCGCTGATGTATACTATACATATACTAATGTATAGTATACAACCATATATACTAATACATGGTATTAAACAGGTTTCGGTAAAATATCTTGGCCTTAAATTCCCAGCATAAATTTTAAAGGCAAAATGGTGAGAAAGTTACGGAAGCCCTAAACGGCCATGCATTCATACATTTTATTTCCTCCGTTTTCCCGTGATAACGAGGTAATTTCCTCTGTTTTCCCGAGATAACGAGATAATTTTCTCGAGATAACGAAACTTTGTTTTTCCGAGATAACGATATAATAAGGTGTGTGTGTGTGTGGGTGTGTGTGTGTAACTGAGTCAGTCAGTTAGTGTAACGTCTGTAAATGACCTTTAATGTGAATTGTTAATAAGAGCATCTTGTTTTCATTTAGTTAACTGATATTCTTTGAAGCCAGGTTATTATTTCATTAAGTATATTAGACACTAAATGCGGGACTTTTATTTTGAAAGCGTCTCGCTGTGAACCGAGAACATCTGTGTTCCTGTGAATCGTGTGTGTGCGTGTTTGAAGTGTGCCTGCATGATTTTTGCTGAACATGATGAAATGATTTACTGTGCACCTGGCAGATAAAGGGTATACAAGCTCTGTGTTATCTCGGGGAAACAAAGTTTCGTTATCACGAGATCTCGAGAAAATTATCCCGTTATTTCGGGAAAACGGAGGAAATTAACTCGTTATCACGGGAAAACAAAGTTTCGTTAGCACGAGATCTCGAGAATATTATCCCGTTATCTTGGAAAAACGGAGGAAATTAACTCGTTATCACGGGAAAAAGGAGGAAATAAAATATATGAATGCATGGCCGTTTAGGGCTTCCGTAGAAAGTGTTTGAAAACTCACAAACGTTTAGACTTATGGTGGCCGCCTACCATTTCATGCTGCCAACAGCTTCATGCACTTTTCACATTTAAGTTATTGAGTAGACCTCGTGCTCACAAGCTGCTTTTACACCAACCGAGTCGTTTATGATGACATACAATTGTATGAGTCATTTAGCAGTGTAAACACCAACAAACTGGTGCTCCAAGCTTCCAGTCCAGTCTAAGCGGAGCCTGCTTCTGAAGCTATTCGGCTAACTGAGCTAACTAACAAATGGCAACTACACTTAGCAGCAGTTAGCCATTTCTTTAGGTCCATCAGAAATAAATGTACCACATACTTGGGCATTTGGAATACACTTTGATAAATAAGAGCACAACATTTTGAACCGCGTGATGCAACAATCTCACTTACTCGTACACATGAGAGGTGTGGCTGTTAGCTGAGAAATGTTATTGGCCTAAAACCTCCTGTAATGTCTCCTATCTCCATCTGTATTATTTCTGTAAGTCTACCCGTCAACACCCTGGTCAAAATGTCGCAAGAAGCTTGCTGGGAGCTTTGGAAACCAATGTCTGGATTTTCATCCATTTTGCCATGAGTACTGAGTACAAAGTCCTGGCCATCTGCTCTGCTAAAATATTTAGTCATGTTCTGTTGTAACATCCCTCTCCTGGGCCCTGTAACAATGTGGAAATACCAAGGGGTGATGTGGTGGCAGTTTGCGAGGAAAAGGGCACTGCTGCATCCGCATCTGTGCGTAATGACATGCTGATGTAACACACAGGTGCACGGAGGAAAAATATCAGGGTTTAAGTTATTGAATGCTCCCTCTTCCCTAAACAATCCCGACCGAGGTCCCCTTAGGCGAGGTACTGTATCGCCACCTGCGCTTGTTAGTATTGTTCCAGCCAGGCGCAAATTGGTATGACTGCATACATTTGCGGTAGAGCGTTGATGGCAAAGAATTTTTCTTTTAAGGTTGTCTGACGTGGGAAGATAGTGTTAAAAAAAAAAATAAAAAAAAAATAAAGAAAGCTCAATGTGATTCCATGACATGCTGTGCAGAACCACTGTGCAACATAGGTGATCAACAGGCCTGTTAATGAAACGATTCCAGGGTTAGAACTCATTCACGCAGCAGAGTGCCCACTGTGTTCATGCATGAGGGACTCTATCCGCTTAGGCTCGTGTGGTTGTGTTTGTGTGCAGCTCTTGAATGGATCTAATAAGCACCCCGGTGCTGTCATTTGAACTCCGTCTCGTGATTATTTTCAGAAAACATTCGCAAAAAAATGATTTCATTCTTACCAAGACTCGATAATAACAGCAATAATGATAATAGTAACTGATTATAGCTCATTCATATACAGTACAGTTTCAGACACCAGTGCTCTACTGCACGCCAAGACAGCATTGAAAAATTGCACCTTACTGATAATTATCAACAGGTTTTTCTCTTTCAAAATGATCATTTTTAAGGGTTTAATTATAGGCGCGGCAAGCTGTAGTTAGTGATTTGTGCTTCCACTTCATTGAGGACCTCAGTTGCAAACAGGTATGCACAGCAGCCCGGACGTTTTTACATTATTTCCTCTTGCTAGCCTCTACCAGAACCCTCGGCACTATAAGGACAGAAAGGGACAATATCAGCGAAGCTTCTCATCAGGTTTTACGCAGTGTGAAGTCCTCATGGTCACACGGCGGCCATTTTCCTCTGACGTCACGCTGGGGATGGGGAGCTCAATGGCTGGGATAATGTCATGCTGCTGTAGGATTATGATTAACCCTCAAAATCGTAGTATTAATATGGCATTAAAAAAAGGTCACCATGCAGACTATTGTTAGTCTTTGGACCAGTGAGGTGACCTTATACTCAGTGCGATTACACAGTGAGAAACCTGTTCCCAATCAGGTAAGAGTGGGTCTATTAACACGCATAGTAATTCAAGCGAAGTAATTAATTGTAATTTATGTAAAGCATCAGCAAAATGCGTTCAGCGATCAGCTAGACAGCTACAATGTCTTCAGATCCGATGCACACCTTTGAGAAACGACACACTGAACATGAATGAAGTTTTGTTCAGGTGGATGAGAATTTTCCACACAAAAAACGGCTCACCTCAGATTCCCTGGAATGAACCAGCTTCCCCTTCTTGCAACGAGGTCTAACATTCTTTCCATAGATTTAAGTTCACATCGGCCGCAAGGTTTCAGAGGTTGGACAGGCTTGTTTGTTTGCTTCGTTTAAATGGTTGTTATATACACAAACCCGACAGTCACCATGATGTGTATTGAATTGAAAAAGGTGGCAATAGGAGCCGGGCAGATCCACTGGAGAGACAGCCGGGGAGATGAATGAGAGACGTATTGCTTCCCAGATTAGGTTTGTTTTCCAATCATTTTCTGGCCATATACCATATTGATTAAAACCTAATAACCTCATAAGACGCTCTCCTCCACCTTTCTCATCCTCCTGCCACCCCTCCCTCCTTCGCAGCTCCCCCCCCCACCCCCACCCCTCCTCCTCTTCCTCCTCCTCTTCTTTCTTCTCACTGTCCCCAAAGAGAAACGACTCGCCCCGGCTCCCCTCTTCACTATTAAAGAAGCGCTGACAGCAAATCACTCTTCCTGACCTCAAAGTTGAGCCTTTAATTTTGATGATATCTATCAATCATGACAAGGATATCAAATAAAAAAAAAAAAAAGAAAAAAAAAAAAGGATTGGCTGTGTTATATATCCGACCCGCGATTAAAAGATATTACCTTGCAACACACACATCAATCTGGGGAGAGTGTCAAGCGGACAAGAGGGTTAGGAGGGGAAAACAATCTGGCAAGTTGACGACATTAGCTTTGATTGGTGCAACATTTGGCTGACAAAGCTTTGCATTTATTTAGGAGTGATCGCCCGCTGTAAAACTCATATTTTAAACATTGATGCCTGCTTAAAGTTTCATGAAGGTGAACACAACCTTGTATCTCGTTGCCGCAGCGCTTTCTTTTGCAATTGTTACCCTGCGAGCCTCACATGAGGCATGACTCCGTGTTTACCCAGTCGCCCATTTCACAGGTGTCATTCTGCGGATACTTCCGCTGCCCATATTCCCCCCCATCAAACGCTCCGTGATGGGTCTTAAAGCATCGCTTAAAACTTTCACTTCTCCCATCGGCGCTCTTCACACCCTCTTCAAGGCCTCCTCCATCTGCACACAAACATCCTGATATGACGGCCCATCACACTCTGGGAGCCTGATGAGTGGGTGAGAAAGAAAACTGTATTGGAAGGCGTGACACACACACACACACAGACACACACACGTGTGCAGACATACAGACACAGAGGAAAATGAGCATAACCTTCCTGTGGGCTATATTTTACTGCTGATGGACCGCTATTGGTTTTATGGCCTCTAATCATGAGTGATGTTCAGATTTCTCCCTTTGCTTCCTGTTGGCCCTTTATTCTCTGTACATCTCTGTTTCTCTCTCTCTCCTATTGAGATCTCCTGCTCTCCATCTTTGTTACTCCCACTTTAATTTCCAATAAGAACCCTAAAGAGAAGACTGTTGACGATGACTATGAGGAGAACACAAACATCCACACGTCCACCTCTGCCTCATACGTGACATTTGAGAACCTACGCTCAATTTCTTGGGATCATTTAATTTCTTTTTTTCTTTTTTTCATTCCATGCCTTGGTTACAAGAAAACAAGTCCTGGTGTATTAACCTTATTAGTGGTATTTGCATTCTAATTAAATTGGAATTTACTAGCCCAGCAGGGGGGATTAAGGAGCACGAGGACTACCGGGGCATGTGGCAGACAGCAACCTTTAACAAGGCGCTCGCTTTCATGTTGTAATGATACAGTGGTTGGTTGCCTTTGTAGAAATGCCCTGTTTCCCTCCATCTATCCACATTTGCCACGCTATTTCTTCCTGTTTAACAGTTTCACAGTAGGGGTGTCACATAACCAAAGCCTTAGGTATGCCAGGGTCCCTGCTTCTCATATTATTTTCCACCAGAAAATCTAATCAAAATGCGCTTAATTTACAGCTACAGGAAACTTAAAATCTTAAAGCATTAATTTTATCAAACACCCACCCTGTATACTTGAGAGGTGGCTGGTGCGAGGGGCTTCATTGTTGGTGTTGTTTAACAATCTCAACATTGGTTAAAATGTGCCGAAACACTGCACAGTAAGTGAGTTAAACAATATTTTACTGCTTTGGAAAGTTATCACAGCAGCAATCATTTTACATTCTGTTCACGGCACACGTCGGAAGCTGCAGTGATTCAAGCCACGCTTCTGTCAGTCTGACCACAGCGGTGCTCAGCGGTCAGCAGTAGTCTGTTGTAGTTAGGTCACCTGGATGCAGGTTCTTTGCTATCTCAGCAGGAGTTGGACCGGAAATGTGAGAAACATCTGCTCGCTCTGGGTTTTGTTAGCCTTGAGCAAGGGCCAGAGGTGATCAGGTCATCAAAAAAGGAAGAATACCTCATTCACTAACTCCAAAGTCGCCTGTTGACATTGAATGATTTCTTAGTTGGCTGGTTTACATTTACCGTTTACTGTTACATACACTATTAAGTGTACATTTAGGATTCCCCCGAGTTTTGTTGTGAGTTGGTCGGTGTATGAATCCTGTAATGTCAAACCAAGTGTCCTGTGGAGTCATCCTGAGACAGCTGCGTTATTTATTTCTAAATGTTAAATAACAGGAGGTGAGGCATGTGGGTGCGGCTGCTCTGATGTTTTAAACTAGCTGGTAGGGGTGTAAATCACCAGTCTCATCACATCACAATATTATGTAGATTCGTTAAGCAACTGTATGATAATGGCCAAAATCACACAGTTTTCGAAACAATTTTGACTCGATGCAATTCAGATGCCTGCGATCAGTATGAAACTATATCATCAGTTACAGAAGAAGCTGCCACCGCTTTCTTTACTGCTTTTGACCATGAAGACAATGACACATACATAATTGTTTAAGGCGACGTGCAGTTAAGTTTACTTTAAGTTGACTCCACTAATGCACATAAAACATTTATCACAGATTTATTAGCTCATTTCAAAATAAAGGCATAACCCAAAGATGATGGCTTGGATTGATGTTTTCACTTTGCACCGATGGTATTAGATCATTTATCTAATGATATCGATCTAAATTGACAGATCACTACATCCACACTAGTTGGGCTGATAAATACAGAGCCGTGAAAGACTATTTGCAGCTGAGTACCTAGTGGTCTCATTGCTTTTTCACGCTCAATAAAAGATAACGTGCCCAGTGTGTTGCAAAGGACTGCTTTGTTGTATCTCTCAGTATTTAATAAACTCTTACTGTTATTAAATATCATTCTGATATTCTGGCAAGTACCTCGGATACACTGTTAGTAAATACAACTGCTCTTGTAAATCACTCAGGATGTTGCGACTGTGATGGCTGGTGGAGAAGGCAGCATGTTGGGGCGAGCAGAGATCCTTCATTCTGTCCTTCTCTGTGGTTCATCTCAGTTTCTCTCCAGCCCAAATGTCAGTCTTGCGTACATTTGGCCCCATATTGACTCCTTGCTATTTTGTTTCACTGGTTCTGTCAGGCCTGTCTTGCTGGTCATTTTCAGGCTGAGTGGATCACTGTATCTGTCTCCCTGATGTCCCTCGCTTGCCTCGCCGTAGAAATTTAGCTGACTTTAAAGAGACGACGAGGAGATCTGAATTGATTTGTTCTCGCAGACTGTCTTGTTCTCTCAGTTTCTCTTCTACTCGCCTCGCTTTCCGTGTCTTGTCCTCTTTTGTTGTCTCTCGGGTAGTCGGTAGTCCCTTTCCGTGTCTGGTCTTTTTTCCTGCTTTGTTAGCATTTTTTCCCCTTTAAACAAAAGACTAGAACCAAAAGAGACGAGGGCGCAAACAGTTCAACGCGAGCCTCCCGGGGCTCCTACTACAGTCAGAGTCACTGTTGGTGTTTGTGGATGGATGTGGCTTGCAGCGTGTCTTGAAGGGAAGCAGTTATAGAATCAGACAGGAAGCTCACACTTAAACTCTTAATAGGTCAGAGAACGTAAGTGAGGTGAGCGTCAGATCAATGTGATCAATAGGAGGCAATGATTGCTTGGAATCAGTCCGCCTCTCCTGATAAGTCAAGAACAAATGCATGACTCCACTGCAGCTAACCTGATTCCACTGTGGAAAGGAACGATTTCAGATATATACTGAAGCTAGAGGACGCTACAGTAAAACATAAAGATATATAAATCAGGCATTCAAGGCAACGGCTTGTGTGATTTCTTCTTTCTGCCTTCATTTGCAAGGTCTTGATGGGATTAGGCAGTAGCCTGTTTGCCTTGGTTCACATATTTGACATGTCTCCTTTGTCCTCGTTTCTTAGTCCTGTTTTCTACGCTCGCTCAGCCCATATTGTCCTCCACAACTGCTAGCAAAGCCCATTTGGATCCAGACCTTGTGGATTTCTAAGCCTTCCATTTGGCTGCTTTAAGACCTTTGAGAACTGACATTCAATATGTAGTTCATCCACCATTGCTCAACAACTCATATTCCCATACATATACAGGTGAAATTGTGCACATGCATGTACACCTGGACCTCTTAATTTGCTCCGCATACTGTAATTGTCACCACCTGCCTTTTGGGCAAGTTGTGACCACAGAATAAGCTTCAATATGCTTAAAAAGTATTTTTTTTACTTGCCAAATTTCTTGGTCATAATCAAGACTGTAGTGCCTTAACCCGAGCCTGTCCAAGCAGAATGGATAAGAAATCAAACAATGACTAATGTTTAAGATCTGACACCTGGTTTAAAGAGTATTTGATTTATATGAGTTAAAACAAACCAAAATTGTCAAAAATGATCTGTGTGAGTGTGCTATTATTAATAATACTTCGACCCTGGTAACCTGGTTTCAGTAATGTGTGAGTGTGTGTGTGTGTGTGTGTGTGTGCGTGCGTGTGTGTGTGTGTGTCGGATCATAAGAGTGAGGCTTGGGCCACATTCTTCTGTCCAAACCTGACAAGTCCAACAAAGTATTAATCAAGCCTGACCAGAACTCAACAAAGTGTGCTGCTGTGTGCTGTCGAGCCCCATGCAGGTAATGTAAGTTGAATGGCTGAATTTGTGTTACCCTCTTACATGGTTGTTAAGATGGTTGTGTGTATATATATATATATATATATATATATATATATATATATATATATACATATACATATATATACATATATATATATATATATATAATTATAATTTTTCCCCCCAGGAATCTGCAGAGAAAAAGTTTAAATTCTGTGGAGAGCAATTTTGATTCTGTGGAGAGCAATTTTTGATTTCGCGGCTTGAAAGTTAAAATTCCGCAAACATTAAAACAACATACTTTTTTAATGTAATAATGAATTAAATATTCTCTTATGAAATTAATTGCAATACCAGAACACTGTAAAACATTGTGGAACCTACTATTACTGGTTTTAAAATAATCAACATCAACATTTTCTTTGTCCCTGTTGGGCAGATTTATTTGCAACATAAAAAGTGCAAAACTTTTCACCAAACTATGGGTGAAGGTTTAGGAACAGAAAGTGCCTACTGCATACTGCAGATAGTAAATGTATGTATATATATATTACCCATGCTATTATATCAGTGAGTACTCACACGTCAGAACGTAGTCATGTTGACGGACTTCGTGGCTGGTGTGGTTCCATCCCAAGATGGTGTTTAGTTAACTGATAATATTGTCTTACGCTCAACTCAAATGTTTTCAGTGCCTAACCCTAACCACACCATAACCACTATCTTTGCCTTGACTGTAGTTCTCACAAACAGACTTGGTAGATTTCGGCATTGGGTGTAAAAGAAAGACGTCGTCATTTAACGTTTTTGCCACATCAAGGTACTGATGATTTTTTTCACGCAGTCTCCCTCTTAAGAATTCTTGTTGCGTCTATGTTTTTTTTTGTTTGTTTCTCAGGCTTTCTGTCCCTTTTTTCTCCACCTTTGTTTTCTGTGATTGTCCTGCTATTAACTCACTCACACTTGAATAGCGACCTGTTATTTATCCGCCTGCACTCTCCTCGCCAACCTAATGTCAAACCATGACATTAAATAACAAATTGTTGATTTGAAAGAAAGAAAGACGTGCGCGCGACGTGCAGTGAACCCCCAACATTCTTGTTTGGAGCATGAAATAGCATCAAAATTGCTCTCACACAGAGCTACTTAGATACTGAACAAAAAAGCATCCCCTCTAAAACTGTTAGAAGAAATTTAGTGTGCTTGAGAGAGGCGTAATTGCACAGTGCAGTCAAAAACCTTTGGAGAGAAAAACCTGGAAGAGGAGCAGTGTTTTGTTTAATTTGCATGAGATTTTTAAGGATCACAGTTCGACTGTGTGTGTATGGGAGATATAATGATAGGAAGAAGTACAGCAATGAGAAAGAGGGCGAGAAAGAAATGCTACCAAACCTTTTCCTCTCCAAGAACATGATTATTTTTTCGATGGTGGGAACTCGAAATGGAAGAGCTATGGAGGCACTGGGCCATGAAATTTTCATTTGCTCCTAAAGTTTTTTTTTTGTTTGTTTTTTTTTTTTTCTCTGCAGGGTTTCATCATGCAGAATGTATCATGCTCACAAACCAAGGCGGACCAGCGGGCGTCAAGGCTTCGCATAACAATAACACCAACATCCGTACTTGCCTGCTCTTCTGAAAATTCATTCCGACAAGTGGTCCAGACCGCAGTGCTCATACAGGACCCACTATGTAACATATACAAGTGAATGCATCACATCAAAAATAACCTCATTTTCAACTCATTTACCTCCTTCCTCGCAGCTGTTTGCAGCCCTTCTCTCTGTCCTGTTCATAAAAAGATATTCACTTCTCAGGTTTTCCATTTCAGAGGCTTTGCCTGCCTGGTGACTGTCACCTTTTACCATCAAAGAGGTATGACTTCTTTGTCCCCGCTTTACCGTTATCCATTTCTCCCTTTGTATTGCGTCTGTTGCTGTTTGGAGGAGGCCATTTACAACCCACATCCCCATTTTTTTTTTTTTTTACAAAATGAATCACTCCTGTTTTGGATGACCCAAGCCACTGAGACCTTGTGCTTGCCTGGGTGAAAAGAATGGCAAGTTGATTTAAAAATAAATAGGGTGTTCTTTCTTTCATACTTCTTTTCTATGCACCTCTTTGATCACGCGTTGGTGCGTGGTGGATGAGTTGGCCTTGGCGATGCCTACTCTGTTAGCTACCTGCAAAAAAAAAAAATAGGGTATGGAATCTGTGGTACCAAGTGATAATTACACCGTATCCGGCTGTAATCTGAAGATGAATTATTTCTGATGTAAGCACTCAACTGAAGGACACTAACGAATAGTAATGAGGACACAGAGCATCGTGTTGCTATGTGTGCACATGCAAGTGTGCACTCATCCAATCGACAGTAACACGATACATTTGTGAGGAAGGTAGAAACGGTGCAAGGTGAGTGTTCTCATATTGCTGCCCTCCTGCAAGTATACCAGCCAAACGGTTTCAGTGTCAATTGAAATACATATGTATGCGGTACTCATGTTGAATAAATAAGATACCAAAGTAACCTTGTCCCCCGGATCTGATAAGGGTTTCCAGAAATTGTTGGCCGATCACGCTTGACGTGAGGCTTCACTGCTGCGTGGATCTGAGACTTGAGAAATGGAGCAAATTAACTGCCCTTCCAACCGCCAGTAATCATCAGAATAAAACTGAAGCAGCTCTCGCTGTTTTGGAGACAGTGATTCATCAGAATTTCTTTGAGAACTCAGTCAGGTAGTTTGCACACTCATAGCAATGCTTCCTACTTACCATCCCCTTGAAATGTTCTGAGCACCCCCAAGGAGATTCAGGGGTACACCTAAATGCTGGAGATACTTTTGTAGCCGGCCTGGGGTTACACGGTGTCTCCCAGGAGGAGCTGAAGGAATTTGCTGGGGGAAAATGACATTTGGGCTGTACCTTCCTGGCACCTTGGCCGTGATCAGAATAAGTGCATGAGTTGGCTGGATAAGGGCTAAAATGACTGGCATGAGCTGTTCTGTCCTAGACATTTTGGATCAACATAAAACTGTTAATTGAAGCTT
The DNA here is from genome assembly GCF_900880675.1 of Sparus aurata. Classification (NCBI taxonomy): domain Eukaryota; kingdom Metazoa; phylum Chordata; class Actinopteri; order Spariformes; family Sparidae; genus Sparus; species Sparus aurata. Next base: position 23,127,320 of record NC_044189.1, on the reverse strand, counting down.
AGAAACAATCAATATTACAACTTCACTCAGCAAAGTCTTAAGTAGCAATGGTGGTTTTAGCGATTTAGGCTGTCTCAACTTAAACAGACAGTCTCTTGTTTTCCGGTCTACCAAGACGGGCTGTTGGCTGAATTAAATGCACTGCTCCGTCACAATTTCAAACGGGTTCGCACAACTGAGACCACCACTCACTGAAAAACTTGAAAGAATTGAGAGACCCAGAGAAAATCAGTGCTGATAAAATCACTCACAATTAACATGAATTTTAACCAAAAAAAACCTTGTAATCGTGTTTGGCACATGCAGACAATGCATCAGTGGAGGATGGTGCAGAGGAGCGGGGACATCACATTTGTCATCAGGCAGGAGTCAAAGCACTGAAAAACACTTTCATTAACCCAATTACCATCAGAGGCCAATATTACAATGGTGAGGTTCACTCATTAAGTCATTGCCAACATGTTTTGATTACTTTCCCCCGTCTCTTTTCTCTCTTTATCTCTCTCCCGTGTGCTTTTTTGCTCTCTCTCTCTCTCTCTCCCTCTCTTTCTCGCACTCTCACTCTCTCAGAGAAAATGCATCTTATTATGCAAAGGCCAAGCTGTAGAATTAGCAAGGTAATAGATGTGATCCGCTTGCTAACCTCAGCCAGCAGTCATGCACAGAATTTCAAAGAGGGTCTTACACACAAGTGAGCTGCATATTGCTGCGTAGGGCTTGTCATCACTCTGTTGAGGGCAGGTGTGTGTGTGTGTGTGTGTGTGTGTGTGTGTGTGTGTGTGTGTGCTGGATGTTGTGCTCAGCCACATGTGTGTTCAACATCTGTTGCCATGGGACACAATTTAGAGGTCAGGGTCCGAGCAAATGTCTTCTCTAACTAGAAAAGACATACCTGGGATGTTTTTTTGGAGGTTTACATGTGTGTCAATATGCTAGCCTCTGTTCATACTTAAGGTTTGCACTTTAATACATACAACCATTGTATGTATTAAATCTTCAAACCTTCAATCTTTCCCTAAGGCTAACCCCCAACTGCCCCAAAAAAGTCAGAGCTGGTAAGATGTCTCAACTTTGGGGGGATTTTCGTCATCTCTCAGTCGACATGAGGTCATTCGCTAAGAGCAAGAATGTAAATGCGGGAATACACACACATGTGGAGTAAGTTACATCCCCAGACAGAATCAAAGTCAATTGCACTGGCTGCAGTGGCAGCTGTGCGGGCTGACAGGCTCTCTCGCCCAGCTGGAGTGACATTGCTCCTTTTAGTTGCATATCAAATTCAAGGCTAGATTCTGATCAGCTGAGGGCTTGTACTCAATCTGCATAAAAGGCATTTCAAGCCATGGCAATGTGACTTTCAATGGCTGGGTGTGTGTGTGTGTGTGTGTGCGCATGCATGGCATGGTGTGTGCCATGCTGGTGAGCGTGTGAATGTGCATCTCTGTACGGATGAAATGTTGGCTGTCTGTGTGAGTGTGTTTCGTGTGCGCCTGTGTCTGCCTGCGTGTCTTCCAAAAATGCTGATTTGCACGCTCGAAGGGAGCAGATTTTCATATATTTAAGGGCAGGCACGTTGCTAAGCTATGACAGGCTGAGGGCACTGATGCATTAGAAAAGCCTGTGTAAACCATAAGCTGACGGATAGTGAGAACACACACAACTCACAGCTGTGTTACACTCATCCCGTTTCCCGTCTTCACCTTGGTTTTCTTAATTCTTTTTTTTTGCTTCATTTTTCTATCTATCTATCTATCTATCTATCTATCTGTCAAACTAGCTATCTGGCTTTCTTTGTTGCTAGATGGCTATCTGTCGACCTGTCTCTCTGCCTGTTTGTCTACCAATCTAGCTATTAGCAAGCTACCTTGCAAGCTAGCTTGTTCTGTAGCTGCTAGAGTTCATCACCCTCTCTCTCTATCGATCTGTTATTTCTTCCTCTGTTTTGCTAACTTTTGCTCTCTTCCTATCTGTATGTCTGTCTCTCTGTCCATCAAAACTGTCTATCTATTAATAAGATGTATTTTTTTAACTAGCTAGCTGTCAGTTGACCTGTTTGTTTGACTGGCTGCCTGTTCTGTAGTTATTTAAGCCACCTTCCAAGCTGCTAAGTCACTTATCTAGCTGCTAGCTCTCTAGCTTTCTTTGTGGCTAGCTATCTGCCTGTGGACCTGTCTGTCCATCCATCTATCTGTCTGTCCGTCAGCCTGCCGGAGTGTCTTCTGGCAAGCTACCTTCCGGCTAGTTATCTAACTCCCCACCTCCACTTAGGCATCTTCTTATCTTGCTCTTTATCCAAAGGACTTCAAATACACATTTGGTGCTCTTTTCTTGTTCAGAGGAAGTTTTGGAATCGGCTGAATAATGCATGGCGTAAAAAAAAACTGAGCGTTGGGACGGACAAGGAAGGAGGGTGACGAGGGAACAGCATCGGGCCTTCTATTTCCATTAGGGTCACCATGGGGCCCTTTCACCTTTTCTAAGCCATTTCTAAGACACTGTGCAAACTAATCGTTTCCTAAATATCACTAATGATATGAGCTGAATAATGACAGAATGGGAAAAGTAAGAAAATAGGGAGCATGAAATGTGCAGCCATAAAAAGGAATAATAGCGGAAGAAAGGAGAAGGGTGAAGGATTGAAATCTGGAGAGTGCTGGACCTACGGATTGATATCTGCAGACTGTCGACGGATGGCGGGGCAGACAGGAGGGGAAGCGTTCTGCATGATGAGGCTTTGAACACCTATTGTTGGTTTAGGAGCAAGCAAAAGGAGTGATAGGAGGACAAGCCAGAAAGATAAAGAGAGAGAGAGAGAGAGAAAGAATGGGGAGAAATGCAGAATGTGAGAAATGTCAGCTCTCCGGAGAATACTTGGCCTTGGCGACTCCTGAGCAGTGCAGAACTGGTGTTTTGTTGTTTTACAGTAAAAGTTGCATTAAGTGGCTCGCAAAAAGTACAAGGCGCCAAATCACACCGAGAGCAACAGTGAAGTGCCCACAGTAACAGATGAACCGGCGACCTGAAAGTGACTGAAAACCTGCACAGATCTGCAGACTGTGAGGATGGTTTTCTCTGGGCTCAACCGTTGTAGCAAACCTTTCACGTTACAGGCGACCGTTAGTTTCAGTTTTAGTATTAAAATATGGCTGGATGGAGCTTTAGATTCCTGTATTCGCAAGTTGCTTCCAGAAGTAAACAACTCACCGCTTCAGTGAAATCTCATTTTAAATGTCATCAAAACTGCTACTCTGTAGAAAAAAAAAAAAAAAGAAAGTGTCTTTTTATCCACAGACCATCAAAAACAAGCTGAATTGTTTTTCGCAGTTATCAGCCATCTAACAATAAATGTCACATTTTGACAGAAAATGGAAAGGACATTTTTAGCGAACCTCAGGGGATTTCAAGGTCGATCAATTGGTCAATTCACCTCTCTTGTGCAGACTGAATTACCTCAACAACTATTGATGGATTGCCGTGAAATTTTGTACATACATTTATAGTTCCCCGAGGAAGAAGCCGGCTGACTTTGGCGAACCCCCTGACTTTACCTCTGGCACCAACATGTGTGGTTTTGAGTGAAATGTGTCAACAAGTATTAGAAGATCGCCATGAAATTCGGTACAAACATCCATGTCTCCTGCAGGGTGTCTCGCAACAACTTTGGTGATGCTTCAACTTTCAGCTGTCCAATATCATGGTGTATGACTAAATGCCTGCAAGGCTAATGACATCAGCTTTTACATCACCACTATACCTGCTTCAAAACTGCATGTCAGCATTAGATGTTAGCATTTAGCTCGGAGCGTCATGTGTACAAAGACGGCAGCCTCAGAGCTGGGAGCATGGCTGTACACTCTGTAGTCTTGATGTTTGAAACCCTTACACTCCATCTAAAGAAAATCTTTCTTCATATATTTTTCTTGCCTGCAAATGCAGACCTGCAAATTATGGATTACAAATATGTTTAATTTTTTTGCATGACCTGGCAAGTGCTATATAGGCTACAACACCCTTACATCTATCCAATTGAGGTCGGACCACATGGTGCTTTACTCGTGCATCGTCTCCCAAAGCCTGCATCACAAACAATGTCAGATTAGTGTTTTCAGACTGAATAACATCCACACTCGCATGGACCGCTACCTTAATCCATCCAATCTGAATATTTAATGCTTTCATAGTCAGTGAAATGTTCAGTTGTGCAGAGATACTAGACAGTGCATCACACCAATCAGCCAGTGGATTAGTCTGCTGTAATACAGTGAGGATGAATATGTGTCCACTTAAGATGCTGAAGTATCACTTGGCGAGCCAGTGATGGAGAGTGGATTTGATTTTTGTTCTCTTTACGTGACCCTGTTTTCCCCCAGAAGCAGGGCATTGTCCCTGTCCTCCCTCCCATCCCTCTGTCGCACCAGGAAAAAAAAACTTGGCCCAACCTGCAGGCGAGTGTACGGCAAAGGCCGTGAAACCATCCATCTATATCCATTCTCTCTCTCTCACTCCCTAAATGTGTGACAGAGGTCACCTTGGAACCAGACACTTGCTAAATGTACAGCAGAGGAGGTAGACACACATACACACAAGCACTCAGCCCTCGTTCTGTCCTTGTCCACCGCTAACCCTCCCCGTCTCTGTATCCTGAGAAATCCTTTCCTCTCGTCCTGCTCTGACCTCTTCTGTCACTGACTTCTACTTTAACCTCCTCCTTGCTCATCTCTCTTCTCCTGGCCTCTAGAGCCAAACCGGCAATGTCACACAGAGAACACTGGGAATTCCCCACGAAGCGACTACAACTACAGCCCTGTTTCCATCGAATTAAAGCATTAAGGATACAGTATGTAGACACTCTGCATTAAGATGTATACAAAATGACTACGGCTTTATGTTGCTCAGTTATGTATTCACACTTCATAATCCCAAATATTTACAACAATGTTCAAACGCAAAGAAATCCCCATGTTTGCTCATGCTAACAGTGAGCAGACGAGACTAAAATGATCATGAATAAGACGTTAATGTATTAACTCATCTGTGAACATTTGTGCGCTGAAGGTTTTGATCAGCAGTGTTGGCTGTTACTACTCACGCAGTGTGTAACCACCCCAAACAGCCTGTTTACTTTACTGTACATTCACCATAAACTAGCCTAAGTGAGCAGCGGCACAATTCAGCTCTCGCCAGGGCTGTCGGGATTTGGAAAATGTATCAAAATGAGCCTTCTGATTTCACAATCCAAAACAACTGCAGTTTCGTCAATCGACTCAGAGGGACTTCATGGCGCACGGCTTAAATTCTGAAATCTTCCCACATCAGAGGATATGGACGGGATGCCATGATGCATTCAAGCGCACCTCGTAAAAAATGTAAATGGTAGTTGTCAGGTCAAGTTTACTAATAGAATAGCTGTCAGTGCTGAAAGAAATCTAATGAACAAAATTGAATTTTGACTTTGAAATCAGAAATTAAATTAGATAGTGAATTTGGAGGATTGTGCACCACAAACACTCAACAGCTTCTCTCTCTTCTTCCCCCTTTCCTATCTGTAATGCTACGTTCATCAAACGTTCCATCCAGTCATATTGAGTCAGACTGATGATAAGACTGAGGAAGTTTCTTTAAATTGTGCAGATGCAATCAACTTTTTCCGATGCCGTACTTTAACAATAGTATGGATAAAAATACCCTGATGAAAAAACAGTTCATGACGAACACAAGTACTTCTTTTAGGACTACTTATACCACCGTGTACACGACTACACATCCATTACTCCAACTGGTTCTATGAGTACCACACTCGCATTTCATCCCACCAGCTCACTGTGGGAATTTCTTCTATCATCAGTTCAGCCATCCACTAACCAAATAGCACTTAACATTAACACAATATTATAATTCGTTGTGTAGACGGGCTGTTGTCAAACCAATTCTATCAAAATTGAAGCCTCCCAGTGTTTAATCTGTGGAAAACTTTTCAATATGAAGCAGCAGTAGTCACGGCTCTGACGCGGCTGTAGGAGAGGAATCGGGAGACGCTGACGTAAATGTTCGTGAGATGATTCACATGGAGAGACATTTAAACAGTGCGTTGCTCTCTAGTCAGCAGCACAACTATATTTTAATCAGGAGAGACTTATTTAGTGAGTATTTATTGAAAAGTACACAACAGACAGAGAAATGTGGATCATCATGACGTCATCGTATTTTAAGGGGGTAATGACGCTGTGCGTGGTGTGGATACCCCTCTAATAGAGGCTAGACACTGGTGGTGCTGAGTGGATGAAGAGCTTGGCAGAGATCTGGGTGGATGAGAAGACGATCTGGGTGGATGTGAGCTCAGACTTGGGGCACGGGAGGTAAATGGGGTGGAGGAAGGTTGCGACGCAATGAGCTGTAATGACGGACCGACTGCAGCGGAGAAGAGAACAGATTTATAGCTTGGCAGCAATGATGTGATTGGCTTAAGGAGATTGTCACATAATCTGGTTGGTTAAAACTGAAACACAGTCATTTTATCATGACAGAGAGAGGAGGGAGGAGAGAGATAGTCTGGCTAAGCCGCACGTGTTGCTACTCGTATTAGCGCAAGACACTGACTGAGAAGCGATTAGTTGATTAATTAATCAGCAAAGCAACAGAAAAATTAGTAGTCAACAATTCTGAAAAATCAGTTCATTGCTTTTGTTAATTAGCAATCAGACATGCCGAACAGTTTCTGGTTCAAGCCCTCAGATGTGAGGATTTGCTGCTTTCCCAGTTTGATAAAGAGACAGAGTTTTTGACTCTTAGTCTAACAAATTTCAATATTTGAAGGTTTTATCGTGGGTTCTGAAAAATTGTGACAGACCATTTCGGCCCCGGTCAGCACCGATACCAAGTAGATCCGCAGCAGGGCAGGTCAGTGTAGTTAGCCCCAAAAAGTGGGCTGGAAGAACAGACAATCTTGACAACTTAACTACCAAAAGCCCTAGTCGACTCTGTACATTGTTGCACACTAATCATTCATTCGAGATTTTAGCACAGCGCAGTAACAGGTGACATCATAATGCATCACAGCAGGCTATTTTGACCTTTTCAGATGGCCTTCTAACAGAAGGCCGACACAACAAGTTCTTGCTGAACTTGCTTTTGTTTGAACAGTCATTTTTCATTTTCTCTGTCATAAACAGAAGTGAAGGTATTTAGAGAGTGAAAGACTCTCACTTCCCCCGCCAAAAAAAGCTGCCATGTTGACACTGCAGTCGCACAGTATCTCCAGCTCCGCCAAACTTGCTTGCGCTTCAGTCCAATCAGATAATGTCTCACTTGTAAACATCCTCTAGTCAATCAAGGACTCTACTATTTCACCTACCCCCCGGTCGGTGCATTAGTTTATCCTTTAATTGCTGTATTTCAGACCTTTTTTCAACCAGAATTGATCACTCTTATTGGGTGACAAACACATGATGAATATCATGCAATTTATTGACCATTTGACTGCTATATGGGATTAGCCAGTGACAAGATATGCAGAAGTCGTGGATAGTGCAGAGAAGACTACAAAAACCTCTGTCGGTACTTGCTCTCTGCAACAATCTACGGGGACGTGTTATATTTAAAATGTCAGTGTAATGTAAGGACCTCCGCATTCATCACTGCTCCTGATCACTTTGCATTTAAATCCAACCCTGTTTCCACCTTTAGGCTTTGATGCGACTCTTGCCGGGGAAGACGTTTGTTATTGCCACTCCCCAGTCTCCCTATGTGTAGACTCAAATGTGTGCAGTGGGGAGTGACAAGGTCACCTTGGTTACTTTGGGTGGAAAAGTTCCCTAACGCATTTTCCTCTCAGTAAACCTTTGTTTACCCTTGGGTCAAGGGGGAATGCCCTGTTTGATACTAATTTACCCAGAATGACATAACCGTGGACCCTTGTGACTGACAGCTGCTGTTCTCCAGATGGTCTAACTATTAGACACTCTGTATTGTTAGTGCGCTTTCAAAAAAAAAAAACCACAGAAAACTCTCGCAGTAGTTTGGTACCTTAAATTATAGCATGCTTATTGTTGCTTTGTTTAATTCCTTGTCGTTTTTTTTTTTTTTTGGTCTCTGTTGTTCTAACTCGGATCAAACATGCTCTATTACTGTAATAAATCGAGTCATTGACCCCTTGATTAATTGGTCGATTGTGTTGCAAAGAAAAGGACTGCAAACACAGCAAGTCTTCAAAGGTCATACGTGCACCTGTACCAGCACACACACACACACACGCAGCACCTCAGGATCTTCCCGAGAAGGACAGATGCCCTTATTCAGCATCAGTTAACAGGCGATGTGTGAAGACATTTAGAGCAGCACATTTAACATCCTCACCTTGTCTCTCACCCTATCCTGAGTTGTTTATCTCCCGCCCTTGATAAAGCGAAGGGCCCATTGTCTGTGTGTGCGTGCGCAGGCGTCGTGTGCGTGCGTGCCATGAACAATCAGCTGAAACATTTCCCACAGTCCCAAACCAGATCAATTGACCTTCCACAGACATGTGAGCAATGAAGAGTGATGGACGAAATGGGAAAGACGATCAGCACTGTGGAACTGTGGAAGGAACAACAGTGAAAGGGAGGATGGCGGGCTCATAGGCAGAGAGTAGAAGCACCGGAGAGGGATCATGACGCAGGAAAGATGACAGGTAAGGCTGTCTAAACGTGATAAGCAGGCTGAGCTGCTCCTGCTGCTGGGTTAAAGTCTGCACCAAAAGCTCGGCTTATTACTTATGAGTCATCATTTATGATATTTATAACCATGTGAAAAGTTAAATTCATGCCTGAGAAACACCAGTGCTCACTTCACACATCTTTAATTAGACTGCTAGAAACTATAACGCACTTTGTTTGCAGTTGAGATTCTTGGTCAGCTGTGGGGTTAAAGTTTAAATAGATCTGACTTCAAGATGTAATATACTAACAACTCCCAAGTGGGCACTAAGCAGCACGATTTAATTTGGAATGGGGTTTCTGGCCACCTGGAAAAAAGTCAAAATCTCTATGTCTTTTAGCTTTAAGTGGCTACAGCCCTGGAGGGAAATATTCTGTCATTTTGCCGCTAGATGCTATATTTACCAGCTCGTCATTAACTTTACCTTTCTGTGCTGTGTTGGGGATATTTAGTGGGTTTTTAGAGTTTTTTGCTGAAATACGCTGCCTGCTGTCGCAGAAAACAATGCTAGTTGAGCAGTGTGGGTGAAAGAAATCAGTCAAGTTGCTGACTGAACAGATGAATGACAGGCTGAAAGTTATTATACATCTCATCTCATCTGCATGTTGGGGGGATAATTCTGTGTAGGTTCATCATGACGGGAGACCATTTTTGTCATATCGTATTGAATGACAATGTGAAAACATTGTGTTACCATAGAAATGATTGTTGCAGTGCTTTGAGCGTTTGAGTTTTGTCTATCGCTCTTTGAATTTCTTCATCTTGTTGCGCACTCTTCTTTAGCAAAGGTATCGTGGTTTTGCGACCAGAGAGTTTGGGCAACCGACTGCTCGTTGCAGATTTTCTCAAAATTCATGCGAAATTTGTGATACATGTGGATTGAAAATGACACGACAACACTGAAATGCCAAAAGTTCAGCAGGAAGGATATAAAGCTAAAATGTTCATTATCTCGTTTTGCTATTCACACTGAACACAAAGCTGAACTGAGGTCTCAGTATCATTTGTTAATGTGTTAATTAATTGAGAATTCAAAAGCAAAAATTTACAGCAGTGTATCAGCTGTAGCTTTGCAGGTAAACACACCGATTTCTTAGGCCTTTCTCCCGGTCTTCTACTGCTCCTCTCAGGGTCACTAACCCTCCCGAGGTGGTCTTTGCAACTGCAGTGTCTCTGGAATCCTCCAAAAGTTGTGAAGGCATTATACTCTAAACAAGAAAAAAGCAATCCGTCCAAAGGTTTTTAAGATATTTTCGTCTGGATTAGAGTGGCAGAGTGAACCAACCACCCAACAGAGAAGCAGGTTTGTGTGTGTAAAAATGGCTAGGGCCGATGCAGAGCAACTCCCAGTGATAATGTTTAGACAGGTTCAGGAAAAGGGCCAAGGGAAACCCTGTAGGTTTATTTTGAAAAAGAGAGTAAGTCAGGTACAGCAGGGAGAAGAGAAGGAAACCAAACCAGTGAAGAAGGCAGGGGGTGAAGAAAAAGGGCTGAGGGGAATATGAACCACACCTGTGCCAGTCCCTGGAAAAGAGCATTTTTCAAACGAACCCTGAAGACCGTCAGATCTCTGCGCCCCCTCTGGAATCCCTCTAAATCTTCCCCAAATCCGACCTTAAAAGAAACTTTGAGGAAGAGTCGGCTGAGCTATGACCGTCTTATTTATCCCACGACTACTCAATCCCTTCAGGCAACGCGCTCCCGGAGCTGCTGAGTGTCTTTCCTATCAACAGCCAAAGAGCCAGGTCATTGAGCGCAGGCAAACAGTTTATTAAGTCGTGATCAGAGTTACACACAGCGATGGCACATCAGATGAATGAACAGGTGTTGAGTTCAAGAATCCATATTATATAAAGATGTGAGAATGTTGTATTGCTTAATAAAAACCTGTCCTTTTATGAAATGTCATTTTCCCAAACAAACAACACCACTGTGCGAAAAGAGAAGAAATCCTTTGAAGAAGACATCTCGATGCTGCCATCTGACACTTCCATGAAAAGCTTGTTATGTCAACGAATGAGAAGGTTTTAAATCTCGATATACTGGAAGTGTAATGACCCAGGTGTATCTAGCTGTCTAACTGGATTGCAAGCACAAAGAACAGCTTCTTGTCATCTAAAGATTCTCGTTCTTCTCTTCACCTCATCCTCCTCTGAAACTCAGACTCAAAGTTTCTCTGTTTTTCTCCAGTTCAGTCGGATGTGTTCTGACAGGGTGGTCTTTCTCTGCCCTCCAGGTCCTGGGCTCTTGGTTCTTTCATTCTTTGTAGTCTATGCACGTTATTTATGATAATATTTATGTTCTCCTCATTCCCTGGCTTGCATGAGGAAAATACATTTTACATATCACCGTCGCTATTGTCTAAAGTGTCTAAAGTCATGCAAACAGTGGTAAATTGTTCAAATGCTCATTGTAAAAGAATTGCAGCTATCATTGTTAGATTAATGATGCAATAACCTATAAAATGCATTTTAATGTTGTTGTTAGTCGAACTACTCTACGTGCAATTGGGTAGTTTAAATTTTAACAATGCGTTATATTTTATGAGCTCATCGTGTATTCATAAAAAATCTGTCTTCAGCAAAATACCCACAGCCATTTTCCTTCTGGGTGGAGTGGAGCAAAAATGGTATATCACCACACGTGTATAACAATCCCATTTGTTATATTTTGTGCATATGTGTGATCAGATAGTAATCACGAACCGTGATTACTATCTGCCATGTCAAGCTAGTGACGAGTCAAACTCACAAAACACGACTTGAAACATAACAATCCTCAGCAATGTCAGCCAGCAATTTCACTCAAGAGACCAGCAATTCAGTCCTTAAATCACAACAAACCAAAGTGAACTCTCTTCTTTCAGTTAAAAAAAAAAACAGCACCAAAAGCAACTCCCAGTTCAGTTATCTATCTTCTTTGGAGTCTTCGTGTATTTTCTGTACAAAGCCAAACAATTTGCTTCTGATGTTCAGCTCATCAAACAAGGAATACATAAGCACTACATTTCCATTCAATCAAGAACGTTTCCGTCCTTCAGTTCTAGATTATTCTTTTTTTAACAAGACGAAAAAACAACACCCCTAAAGAAGAGAAACCGGTTTGTGAAAAACTCCAACACAAAAGCGTGTTATTGGCTGCAGCCCAGTCGATCAGTCTTTCAGACGGGGTTTCCAGTTTCTCCCTCACTGTGGTGGTTTGTCTCGTTTTTGTAGCTGTTCAGGTGAAGTGAGGTCATTGGTAAGTTAGATAGATAGATAGATAGATAGATAGATAGATAGATAGATAGATAGATAGATAGATAGATAGATAGAATTACTTTAATGATCCCAGACAGGGAAATTATTTTGTTACAGCAGTAGTGGGTCCGCAAATAAAACACAAGTCAACACAAGTTAACCAGAGATTTGACTACAGCCACACTTATCTAACTTTGTTTTCTTCAGCTGACGACTTATTTCTATCGACTTAATGGGAAATAGTACAAACCGCTGCTGCAAACTTTTTTTTTTTCTGTTGTCAGTAAAACACTGCTGTCTGACAAATGTGAGTAAAAGTGTTCAGGTGTTGTTGTTAATGAGATACGAAAGCATCAAACATGCATTTCAGATTCATTAAATGGATCCATTTTTAAATCATCGCGAAGAATGACAATTCAGTTGTATTTAAGATATACTGTGAAATTGTGATTGGCTCAGTGCACTTTCTGCACTTCTCTTAATAATACACAGAAATCAAGATTGCAATTTGTGCCGTTTGGTTGTTAGTATTGGGAGAACATGCTTACATCAGCATTCACCCATGGGCTCAGTGCTTGGTTTTAAATGATGATCCCAGACGACCAACAGGTGCCCTCACTAAAAGACCAAGAGCATCACAGTGCTGGCTACACTACGAGGTGACTGCCATCTCCAGCTGTGAAGATGTTGCTAAAACCCAGCAGGGGGTCTAGACAGAGGTGCTCAGAGAGCTGCAGATTAACAGACCTGCGTCATAATGGTTGCTGAGGTCAAAACATCAGCCTCCGAAGAAAAAACAAAAAATCCCTCCTCAGTGTCGCACTCCAGTAAAAGAAGATTTGAAATGAATCTTTTTAATACATCCGATCCCTCGTATGATTTATGCCACGTCCCCTTTTTACATCATTTTGCTTTTTATGACTGGGGATTGAGGTCATCGGGCAATAGATGGCCTGACTGACTTAATGACTGATCTGAAAAGGAAGCAATGAAATACTAAACTCCTGAGTCTATAAAACACTAGTATTTAAGACTGTTTCTGTTGTAAAGTGAAGTGGAATTCTGATTAAAATGACCAGCCGAGCATCAATCTAGAATTATCAAGAATTATACATTCCTGCCTTGGCTCTGCTTTATCGTGAAATTCAGGATGCAGTCATGATGAAGGATGAGTCACTTCAGTTGCCAACACTCAATGCCACTTCTGTTTTACTGTTAATATTTTTGTATGGCCTCCCCTCTTCCATGTTGCAACGGTGGACCTGGATCCACATACACTTTACACATAGTTTATATCAGATATCCTATCACATATCACATGTCTGCCCGTCCCGGGAGAGGGATCCCATCTCGCAGTTTCTTCCATCTTCTTTATTTATTTTTTATCTTTTTCTCTGTTTAAGGCTTTTTTTTTTCTTAATATAGCAAGAGTGCAAGGACAGATCATTTACTGTGCGAAGTGTAAAGCTCCCTGAGGCAATGTGATTGTGATTTGGGGCTATATAAGTAAAATGGATTTGATTTGATTTGATTTGCTTACATTAATAAACAGCACCGGGGAGAAAGTATCATGGGCTTATGAGTCTGGCTCACTTTTAGGGACGTTTAACTTCTGTCACACTCAAACCACAAACTATATTGCACAAGTAGAAGTTGGATCCAGCTGTACGCGGTGTGTTTCCAAACACTTTTGAAGCCGCCTGCGCGCATTTTATTGAATAATAAAGTCCATCAGTGATTGTCTGCGCTCCATCAAAAGCTCAACTCGCCTTTAAAATTTTATGACACATTGTGGTGCTGCTTTCACACAGACAACTCCAGTCAATTCATTGGATCCATAACAGCCCACATTTCACTCAAACACTGTCCGTGCGTTGTCATTTCATTCTGTCATGTGAAACACTCTGTATTTACTATAGCAAACAGCTCAATTGTCTTGATTGTTTACCAGGGAAGCTGCAGCTACAGAGTCATACAGTGAGATCGTATCTGAGTGCTGCCTTATAGTCTGGTTATAGGCTCCAAGGCCAGGTATCAACCCGGGTGATTGCATTTTTATGTTGTGTACTGTTCACGTCAGTAAATGCAGCATTAACAGATGGAACCAGTTCAAGTGTGCTTTATAGGTACAAGTGAGTCATCTGAAGCAAAGCTGAAAGAATCTCCAGTGTGTAGAAACGGGTGATTGTTTGTTTGCTCACACACTGTGATGACGTTTTTTTCTAATCAAACAGCAAAAAAAAAAAAAAAAAAATGCTCTGCTGTAAATAAACTTCACATAATTAACTTGATCTTTAGCTCCTGTTTTTCACTGGAGCATAACCCAATCACTAGAATAACTGTTGTCTGCAAACCACGGATATGTTGGAACTTTTTATGCTGCAGCACAGTTTGATTTTCAAGTTTAGTCTCTTTTCACCACAAACACGATTGGAGATGTCCCGAATTCCCGTCAAAAAATATAATGAAAATATAATGATATATAATATCATACAAACCGCCTCCCGATTTGAAAGTCAGGTCATAGAAAGACTCTTTGTTGAGATGTCAATATGGTGCATATGACAGGTAGTGTGAGCAAAAAGCAGTTTGCAAAAAATCTTAACTACCAGCATTTTATTCTGGCGGCTTGGCTGAACAAAAACTAGACTCGAGAGGCACATGAATATGAATGGATGGATTTAATGCCCTCCATTGTGCACTCTGTCTGCCGCCCTGCCTGTGTCTTTTTATGGTCCTACAGTTGGAAAGAAGTCATGAACTCCACACTGCTTTGTGCGATTGAGGAACATCAATGTCATCAGTCGACTTGCACACTATTAACGAAAGCTGGACAAATACTGGAAGCCGCCGTGTCAGCATTTACTATTGACATTATCTCTCACTGGTGAAGTCAGTCTTCCTCATGTCCACAGTCTGTTTGTTTATGTTGTGTAAATGGCCAGTGTACATAATGACCCGCATCTTGCAGCTCATTAAGGAATCACATTGTAACCTCAGGCTCCGACACACATGATTTCTGCACACATATTCTACTGCTGCTCTCGGGGGGGGGGGGGGGTGAACAAAGTCAAATATTCTTTTAATCATTAGTCACATCCCACATCTGCTCTCTGGGTGTTTCCAGACAGTCACCAAAGTGTCTTCAGCCTCGCACATCTTCATAATGTACGCTGTATCAGGGGCATAATTAGCATGTGAAACACAATGCTCACGAGTCATTAAACAATATTCTAATCAGGTCGGTTCAATAATACACTGTGCTGTATGTTTTGACAGGGTGTCAAGATTTTGTATGAAAAGTGAAATAAAACAGTTGTGATACTGCAGGGAAACGTGCTCAGCTGCAGAAAAAATAAAAAAAATCCCACATAAATGGGTTGTTTTTTTCCCCCGGTGATACATGTATCATCACAGTGCTGCGATGTGTCAAGACAAAATTTAGGTCAGCCACTCTTTGCTCTTTTATACCTTAGGGATGTTAAACTTTGCCAGACTTTACATTACTTAAAAAAAATAAAAATGGTGCCTATCTTTTATACCGAGACAGCAAGCAGCTGAGAGGAGAAACACAAAAAATGCACCAAGAAATATCTCCTGTCATAATCCACAGCGTTCTTCTTCATGTGTTTACTTGCACAACATCTTTGGTACTGAACGCTGCGGTATTTCCTTACCGCTTCTCCCCGAGATCAAACTGAAAGTGAAGTCGCTCTGATGTCTCGACTCCAAACTCACCACCACATTCTGGTAACACACTCTGTTCATGAAGATCACTGGTGAGACTGAACTTCATATTGACATGCCTGCATCCTCTACATCTTGTAACCAAAGTTATTCACCTGTGTACGGTTCCATCTTTTTTCACAGACCAAAACTGACCTGCTAAACAAAGCTGCTCTTCCGGTGTTGTTTAACTCAGTTAATGAAGGTTTCTTGTTAATTAGATGTAACATCAGTGCCGGTTTCCAGGGCCATTCGTATTTACAGTATCAAAGGTGTAAAAGAATATTTTCCGTTAACGCAAAGTTTCAAACAACCTCCCAACAAAAAAAGGGCAGCTGTGTTTCTACAGCTGCTTAACAACAAACATCAAAATGGGTCAAAACTTGCTTTCATTTTCAACTATTATGGTTTTTATTCTAATGAGGACATGCTCGGAAAGATCTTCGGTCGTTATCACCGCCTCCGTTTGACAGAGAACCTGTACCACACACAATGCATTCAATAAGAAGCTCATGCAGGAACCAGCTAGGTGGCAGAAGTAGCTTTATACACATTAGCTATTAGTTATAAATGAGCGGAGGGGAACTAAAGATTGTATTTAATGTGGATAGGCGATGTCTGGCTGACCCAATCTGCTTAATAAGGCAATGATACTATCCGCTGTCATTCCACCAGACTACAGAGTGGCTTCATTCCTCAGGCTGGGAGACTGCTCAGTTCATCCTCTACACAACAGACCCGAACTCAGCTCCGTTTACAACCCTGATTTCGAGAGTCCTTCACAAAATGTGGCAGTGTGATTTTCTTTTAATTATCAATCAGGAGTTTCCAGTGGGTGGTGCTGCTCTTTCCTGTTTGGTCATGGTCACACTATTAAACCCCGCACTTCCTGTGAGCCAACGCAGGCTGTTTTTTGACCACTTACCCTTCATATATATCTTCCTTTAGATTGTTTTACATTTGGTGATACACAGTGTCAGTAGTCTCGCGCTTCTATATGAAAAGAAATACGCTTATTCAAAGTGACAGCTGCTGCTGAGTTTCTGTGGACATTGTGGCTCTGACATTTTTGCAGTTACATAACGTGACATTTATGCCTACACATTTATATTTTGACTGAGAAAGTGCCAGTGTTCCCATGATGTGGTGAGGGACCAAAAAACAACAATTTACACTCGAGCCCATCAGAGCCACGTTACACCACCGACTATACGTCACTGTCATGAACGCACCCCAGGATTGTGTAGAACATGTACTTATTTCAAATACACAATCCAACCCCCCCCCCCCCAACTAATCATAAATCACTGGCACATCTGGGAGCAATGATTGATTTCATTGCTGAATAAAAGGCAGAATCAGTCCCTCTATTCCTCAGAACCCCTGCACTTTTTTTCTTGCTGTGCTCGCACTGCCAATCCTGTGAAGCTTACAAGTAGACAGCAGCGGGGTGTGCGCGTGTGTGTTTGTGCATTTCTGTGTGTACGTCAGTGGGAGTAATGAAGCAGAGGATGAGGCTGACATGAAGTCTATCAGAAGGTGTCAGTTTGGGTTAATCCTGACGTTATCCTGTCTGTATACACTATTCAGCACGCACACACACACACACGCACACACACTAAAAGTATGAATGCACCAAGCTTATGAATACAACCATACACACACACAAACACACACACCTTTCCCTTCCACACCCACTCTCTCGCATTGAGGATTGAGTAATTGAGGAGGCCATTGTCAATTAACACAATTTTTCTATCTCCCTGAGAGCGGCTAACCTGTCACTGCTACCATCATCACAACTACAACAGAGTTAATCACCATTCCTGTGCCACGCTAAGTTTATTTTTGTTCTCTAAGGGAACGTGCGGCAAAGGTCTTTAAGAAGCACTGAGTGATACATGGTCTTAAAAACAATGTGCTCCGGTGGTCAGGAGATTTTGAAAGTTATACGAGGCGTTGTTAATCTCAGAAAAACAACCAGTAAAACTGCTTGTTACACTTTTGATGTGTACGTTGTCCTCTGTTATTGTGTGGATGAATACATTTTAGATTCTAAATATATAATTTCCTGGTTTTAACAAACAATGTTTCGTAAAAAACTAATTCATGCAGTGTGTTTTCAGACCAGAGGGCAAGTGGTTGTGGCAAGGATTTAGCTGATTTAAACATTCTCAAACCTGTTTGATATAAGGCTTTAGACCGAACCAGTAATACTGAATTTGATCACTAAATGTTGCACTAACGCAGCTGTGCTCAAGGGTAACATAAGGAGAGCCCTGAGAGTGTAGCAGCACTACAGTCCATCAGGGCAACTGTGACCCATCGTGTTTTCATTTGTCAGAACAATCAAATTACCTTGTCTTTTTCTCGAATTTACCTTCAAAATTATACATAAAATAAGAATCCCGCAACGTGAAACTGGAGAAAAGATGGAAGCAATGTACAAGTAATATGCTGCTAGTTCTCTCCACTTGACGTTACACCTGGCATTATTAATGCCCATTCAGTCGGTCAGTACAAGATCAAACCGGTTGGAGCTCCTACACCAGACCAGCAAATCAATAACCTACACAACCCTATTTGTAGCTGCTCTGAAGGATGGGTGGAAAGCCATTTGTCACGGAGAGAGGCAAGGTGCAATAATCATCCAAATATGGGGATAACAGCACACACTTCCAGACATTGTCTCATGAAAGGCAGTCGCAGTGTTTCAGTCTGTTGAACACACACACAGAGTGAAATAGCTGTGTAAAGAATGAATAAAGGAGTTTGAGAGAGGAGCTCAACCCGAGCTTACTTTCCCACCTCACTGCACTTATTGAAAAACTTGCAAAAATTGCCAAATTTGACATCCAAGAGGTGTTTGAGGAGGGGGCTTCTGAAGTTCTTCTTCGCTTCACCCGTCAGCATCAGCTCAAAGCTTTTCTGTCCCTGTAAAGTTTCACGTCTTCAAAAGGCAAAGTCGTTTCTCATAACTGTTTGGAACTGTAGTTTTAAGCAAACCCTACTCTAACAAGACTAAAAAGTGCGTGAGTGCCTTAAGTGAGTCCTGAAGGTGTGGCTAATTTTTGTATTTTTACAATGTTGGCAATGTATGTTTCTGCAAACCACTTGTTTGTTGCAACTATATTTTTGTGAGTTGCAACTTTCTTTAAGTTACATTTTCAATTTTGTGTTATGACAACACTGTGCGTATGATCTGGTTAAGATTAGGCGCGAATGGCACCTGGTCAGGGTTGGAAAATATCCTTTTTTTTTGCGTAAAGGTCCCATATTATGCTGTTTTTCATCAATTTCACACAGCTGTCAGAGGTCCAACAAAACTGTATTCAATATGCATTGCCCCAAACCCATCCGTGGTCCTGAATTTCAGCCGTCTAAAAGTCGCTCAATTGAGCTCTACTGAGAGCAGACTGTTTCTGTGCCTGCACCTTTAAATGCTAATGAGCTCTGTCTGTCAACACCTGCCTTGCCTGCTACACGTCATTCTCAGGAAGACACTGCCTCTTAAGCTAGCGGTAGCATGCGCTAATGTTTTACGGTGGATGTATCGCTATGGCTCGCAAAGATGCTTTCGTTCAAACTATCCAGTTAGACCTAGAAGGAGACGCAGAAGGAGAGGCTCCTGAAGAAATACAGACTCTGTGGATGCAGCAGGACGTTTCAGAATGTTATTTTGTTCTATGTGTTGTTACAGTTACTACCATGTAGCTAATGGCTAACAGCTAGCGAAAGCTGTGTTTGTCTCCAACACAGTCTCCAAACTCTTGGACACTGCTCGCATAGTCTCTGTCTCCAGTCTGCACATGTTTCCAGACTTTTTACTGTGACAACCAAGCTCCATCATAATATTATTAACATTAAACTCGCTTCATACGCCATTGCATAGCGGACCGAAGCGGAGTTAACTAGTTAGCCAATTTCCAGCCGACTTTCCAGTAGGCAACTGTAAGTATTATCAAACCGCGGTGACACTTACCTGTGTCTCAGGTGCAGTTGCTGGGGCTGGTATGGTTGGGACTGATCTTTTTACGAGGGTCAGTGTCGAGGCAAAGCCAGCTTTGTACTGACCCTCGTTACTGAAGCAGTCCAGTGTGAAGTGGTTAGCACACACATACAAGCTAACATGAACCGCAGCCGGCACGTTGTCATTAAAAATGAAACGCAGCCACTGTTTCTTCTGTTGTTCTGTAGCTGGGACAGAATATAGGCACTGATGTTGATTTTTACAGCCAACATCAGAGCAATTTGCTTGTCTAGCTCTGAGCGACGACGTTGCGAAACACTGCTAGCTTACACAGTGTTTAGCTGGACACCCCGAACTTCACCTCGGGCATGAACACCCCCTCTCAGATATCTCCCATCACAGCGCAGAGGAGGCCGGCCTATGTAAATCTCTGCTTTCGTCACGTAACAACAGGAGCTGAATCTGAACAGCCTGTAGGAGCGCCGTTTTACCAGAAGATGGGCTGCAGAGACCATGCAGGACTCGTTTGTTTTCCTCATTCTGGGAGTTGGCAGGCTCAGGGAGGACCAGCTATTTTATGTAGAGACCAGAAAAAATGTATTTTTCGGAATATGGGACCTTTAAAATACCTGGTTTTGTCGCCATGAACACACACAGCTGGAAAACACCCTGATGTGTGTCACGCTTGGTGAAACTCAGTCTTGAACTGCAGTCACTGGCTTGGCAGCTCTCTTGCCAACATGCAGCCCCATCACTATCCCCTCCAAGTCAGCACATATACATGCAAAGTGAACATGATATGACACGTATTGCAGAAATGTTATAATTGCGCATATCACACGAACAAATTTGAATATATCTGTGGTTTGCAGCAAAGTTTATCCACCAAAATGTTATTCTGGTGACTTCTCATAGACTCACACAGCAGTCAAGCAACAAGCTCACTGTCATTTGAGCTTGGTTGTTGACTCAGCATGCACATCTCTACTGTTTTGTGGTTGAGTGTGGACAGATCTCCTAGAGTGGGTCTGTTTCTGACGACCTGGCACCTCTTTCTTTTTCTCCAGCTGTGGCCCAAACAGCCTGAGGCCAAGGTTTTCCAGAAAAGTTTGACAGATCTTTTTGTTCCCCAAGTTAGAGATTTGGCCAGGCAAACTGCTTTTGTGTTGAGAGCAGCTAGGGCGAGGCCAGTGAGGTAAATATACAAGGTTCCTGCATCAGTTACAACTTCTCTCGGATGCTAAATAGACCGAGCTAGCTTTGTAATTCTTGTGCTCCAGTTTTGAATGATCTGATTCCCAATGTTACACAAAAAAGATCAGTAGCCTCAGTTAAAAAGTCTCTTTAGTGCTGCAGTCATCAAAACCCTCCAATATCAAAGAAACTTATGAATGATCCTCAGAGAAAAACAGTGGGAACACAGAGCTTTTGTTCATTTTGACCTCATTACAAAAGCACTGGTAGTTGAGGGATTAATTGATTGAAATGAATCAACAAGACACAGGGGGACATAGTCTCTGGTCATCCAACTGCATGTGTTTGTCTTAAAAACAAAAAAGAAAATCCGCAATCCAGCGTGGTCCTTACTCTGCAATATCATTCACAACACTCCATCTGCCGGTGACATGGCGGCTCCAGCTTGAGTGTATTTACTTTGTCTCATGCCCCCTACCATCCGCTGTCAATCAAACACCAACACAGACACCCCCCTCCAGCCAGCTGAGACTACAAGAAACATCACTTATATTTCCCCAAAGCCTTTTTTTTCTTCCTTCTAATAACAAAAATTGTTAAAAATTATTGGTTTGAAGACCACAAAGAAGGTCTATAGCACAGAGGAGAAAGGGGTGTCTGTTGTCAATAAGAAAAATGGAGAATATCGTCAGCCTTATCCTGTGAATTCAGTCATGCAGATCATGTCTGTTATAAAGTCTCAAAAAAGTTCCTCCTTCCTCCTCCAAAATGCATCTGCTACCAACGGCCTCGGCCTCGCTTCCTCTCTTCTTCTCTGTGCCCTGCGGCCCTTTCCCACTTGGGTCGACATTTCCCAGCAGTGCTTGATGTATATCTGACCTTTGATGTTGTCGCTGCATGTCCCAGAGCCTGAGGCCCAATTAAAGCTAACAACCCCTGAGGCCCTCCCACCCTCCCTCGAACCCACCCCTTGTCTCTTCCGCCTCTTTTTGCCTCACCCATTACTATTCCCCTCTTACATAGTTCCTCTCGGCTCGTGCCCTCTTGCTGCTGTGCGCCTCTGCTCCCTCCTCTCCTCCTCATTTATGATTCCCCCCCCCCCCCCTCTGTTATTCCTCATCTCCCCACTCTTTTATTTGCAGTGCAGCCCTAACACGAGAGTGCCTCCCTTGCTTTGCAGTCTCATCTCCTTTCTCTATTGTCACATGGCAATCTATCATTTATGGGCACACAGACTCCGCGTTGCCTCCCATTTGGGTAATAGCAGTGCTGGAAACCTCAGAACTCCAATTTCAACATATTGCTCATTTCCTGACTTGATACACGGTCCGCTTCATGTGGAGGCAATATCCAGTCCTCATTTATTCCTTTTAAAGCGCATTTGCTAATTTCAACAAGCGCAGATGTTGTGGAGTCCCACAGCAAATTCACTGTGATGACTTATGGATCTAATTAATCAGTTTGTGCGTGAGTGTGAGTTTCTCTTGTTGATCAGCAGCCGTCATCGCTTTTATGGAACTTCGAAACGAACACGATATTACACGCACACACATTGTATAAGACCAGTGTTCACTTTACTTCACTCCTTTCTTGCTTTACAGGCAGTTTTCATGTTGTTTGTTGTCGGAAATCCAATGAATATCTTATCAGTCAACAATTTACTGATACGTTCAATATCAACATTTTGCCCCCGCCAGGTATGCTAATGTTTTCTTATTATGTTAATTAAAAATGAAATTCAGCGCTATGTATATGTTGAAACATATTTCCTGTTCCTGATTAGCTGAATGTGAGCGAGGGCAGATATTCCCTCTAACGGTTGGGACGGACAATAAAGAGCAATTCCTGAAGGGAACGCCAAAGGTGCCCTTGAATATCTTGGCACTGAGTAGAGAGCATACCTCCGCCAAGGTGCGAACAGTCCGATTTAATTAAATGGGGCCTTATCCAATATCAAACTGGATAGCCCTGTATTCAAATTTGAAACCGTCCGTAACTGCTTGACCATAATTTAAGCTCACCAGATCTGTAACAGCCAACCACTAAGCTGACAAACACCGTGCAGATGGAATCATAATCTCCATTTAGTTGTAAAGAGAATAACAGATTTTTGGTGGGATCTGCATCAAATGTATTCACTTATAGATGCCAGCCACCTCAACATGCCTGGTTTGTTTCATCAGGATTCAAGCCTTATTCCATGAGAAATTAAAGAAAATGCTGTAAAACGTCCGCATTGTTAAGAATGTGAGAAAAGATTAGATTTGTCCCTTTCTCCAGATCCGCATTGCGTGGAAATCTACTCAGTAGTTTTGTGTAAATTTCACATATTACTTTATTTCTAATAAATGCTGCTAAATGTCTTCCCTCATATACCTTACATACATTTAAGCTAAATCTGGCCTCAATGTGCGTCCCCCTGTGCTGTTTATTTGAGGCTACTGTCCATTTTTCGTTTCCACGAGAAAGCGACTGAGATAGACCTCCCACATTCCTGATTCTGGCCAGAGGAGGGCGACTGCTGGCACCGAGCCAAGCCGAGCCGAGCGTCAGGTCTTCCTCCACCGGGTCCTGACCTGCTGTCCACCTCGCTGTTTAATAATGCATGCAGACAGGTGACCTCCCTGACTCCCACTGACAGCCATGACGCTGTATCGAGCAATCACTTGTACTGGCAATGGTCTACATGGGGAGAGAAGGTCAATGCATATGGCAGCAGACATGTAAATGTGTAAGGGTCGCTGAGGATATAGGTTGTGTAAGAGATAAGGGTCTTCACTGATTCAGCTCCGACAGCTGCAGAGATAGAGCGCTATATTTACAGCGTAGATGTGCAGTACAGTCTGCTACATTCACCAAGAACAATTCACCGAGCACTGGCTTAAGGCTTAAAGAAGAAGTTAAAAGTTCAGACTGTGTTTCCTGTCTTTCACGCGTACATTTTCCCTGCCTTTCACAGCTCTCTCTCTGTAGGGATACGGTGCGAACTGAGGTGATTACAACGTGGATGGCTCACACCACAAAGAAGCTGTCGGACCTGAACAAAGCACCACTGCTTCCAGGTGTTACATCCTCCAGATTACCATGATTACAGGGATGAACATAGGACATGCTTGTGTTTTACTTTGAAAAGAGGTTGCCCGCTCTGCAATTTATGTATGTGCATATTTATGTTTGGGTATATATGTCAGACTCACCAACTCGATCCCCTGTGGGAATCCATTGTTCAGTACAAGGGCTTTTTTTCAATACAAAGCTTTTTTCACATTTTCTGCCTGTCAAAATAGCAGATGGAAGAAATTCCTTTATTGAAAACAAAAAGAGTTTGTTTGTTTCGTTTGTTTATTCCAGTCAGTGAAGATCGTTCTCCTGTGGTTAAAATTAGTTCCCTTTAAAAAAAAAAATGTGGGTTATGAAAGTCACCTACCACGAGATCTATGCAAAGTTTGTGGCTGCATGGCAAAATGCAGAGCACACAGTATTTTTTATCCCATACATCACTTTAGAGCCATCGGGCCACAGCAGTCCAGAAGTTGCTTAGCCTAAGTGTGGCAGCTCATGGGATTGTCAGCCACCCTGTGGAGTATCACAACACAGGCTCATTCATCTTGCCCTGCTGCAATGTGGGAAGATGCTTTGCGGCACCGGTGGGGGGGTCAGGGGTGATGGATGCTGAGAATCTCGGGCGCAGTCAGAAGAGAGCGGCGACAATCTGGGCTTTCTGGGACTGTGTCACGGTGCACCTCCAGGTATGATGGCAAGAGCAGAGGGAACGTGTTGTGAGGATGGGTGAAGAATTCCCGCTCAAGGGCGAGAGGGGAATGTCAGCGCAGTGCCGCTGGCCTCCCTCATGCCCCCTCTGTACCCTTCCTACAAAGGATGCAACACCCAAGTGGGTCTATATAACAGCACCCGAACACACACACAGACAAAAACAAGTCGATGCAGACACATACAAACGCCTACCTGCATGAACAAGCACTTGAATGCATACAGTACACACATACACACACTCTGCTGTAAATTCCCTCTCTCTCTCTGTGACCCCTGGTGAAGGAGTAGAGGAGTCATTGGCAGTTCCACATTGACATTCAGTATAGTGTGTGTGGGTGAGCGTGAAGCCATCTAACTACAGACAACTCTTACACGTTCACCGGTGGCCAGATTGACTTGGTATTCCTCGTGGCAGCAGTCCTCAACCACTTACTCACATTAGCAATGCTAATGCAGGGAGGTGCAGGAGGATGGATGCATCATATTTTTGAAAGTTAAGAGTTTCTTTCACAATAACAACTTAACAGCGCACTGTTATTATGTAACAGAACACACTCATATACCCACACAAGCAGCCTATATTGTGTATGTGTGTGAAGGTGGATGCAACGGAAGTCCACTGGTAAAGCTAAAATAGCTGAATCTCTGCGTTCAACAACAACCTCTGTAGTCTCATTTAGCAACTTCTTAGCAACCGAGATGTAAAAGCTTTTTAATTCACATGTGGCGTATTAACTGACAAATGTCATGCTGCAGGACAAAACATGAAAATCTACTTCAGCTTGCGTTAACCAAAGACCTTAATTCAGGCACCCATTCAAAAAAACCATCAGGTCACGGCTCAGCCAACAAAAAAACAAGCTGGCTGACTTTATACACGAATGCCACACAGATCTTGGTTTGGATCAATAATTGTGCAGTACAGTGTCGGCCGTACCGCACAGTCTTTTCTAAGGTTCCCAATGTTAACTCCGAGTAAATTCCCTTCTTTACAGCCTGATTTCTATTTCTTCCAAGTGACTACATATTTTCTGCTTCTATTACAGATTGATGTCACAACACATTAAATCAATGAATAAACCACCCAATTACTGTTCTGTGTCGCCAGTGGTGTGTAAGTTAGATATAGTTGTTGTTTTTATGGATTGTGCAGAGCATTCGGTGCCTGTAAGCGAAGACCTAATTTTTGAATGCTATACTCTAAGACACCACTGCTAATTTATCTCACATTAGGCAAGCATTTTTCATGGAGCTTGGCAGATGAGCCCCCCTTTGAAACAAGATGTGAAATGTCACGAGCACACAGATGTCAGGGGTGCGCAATTACTCTCGCACAGGAGGATTGAATATTGCACATTGAAATTCCACCAGGAGAGCGACCTGTGTCATCAGATGCTGGGTGATTTCTCTAATTTCCCAGCCTTTTTTTAATAAGTCAAAGCAAAGTAGGCTTCCTAAGGCGGGCGGTATTATAATAACGCCTGGCAGAAATTGATCCAGAAAGTCACTGTATTTGAGACAGCAGGAACAGTCCCAGCGTGGCCACTTTGACGAATAATTTGACGTATTATATTAGAATCTAAATAATAGAAGGAAATTTTGCATAGTCAAATACTTGAACAAATCCAGTCTGGTAATGGTTCTTCTGTAATGATTTCTTAGTCCAAATTAGAGTAATTTACATGGTTTAGTCATTAAGTTTTATTCAGAATGATTACTACATATTGCAAGGTTCAGCATGTACTTTTCAAAGTCAACTGCAAGGCATCATTATGAAATGACAAATAAGCCAAGAGAGTAGAAGCAAATGGTAATTACTGCACAAGTGTTACACTTGATCACAGCAGGATTATTTCATTATCCTCCACAGCTATACTTTTGGGCCCAATTGCCAGTATTTAGCTTTCGTGAGGATCACGCCATGTGCCTCCCGTGAACCTGCTCACAAAAGAAGGAATTACATCCGAGGCCGGTGTAGGAACACGACAAGTCCCACGCAATATCTTATGAAAGAAATATGACAAATGTTGCTCTTTTCTCTCTCTCATGTTCGACTCTCCCTATCGGCGTATTGAAATCATGTAACCAGAATGTCTACCCTCATTTTCACATCCTGCCTTTTTTGTTACATTACTCTGTGGCATCTTGCTGCTTTGAAATCCTGAGGTGGGGAAAAAAAAAAGAAAAAAAGAAACACCTTTGATGTTCCATTTCGAAAACTTCAAAGCGGAGTGCTGCTGTAATTGACCTTGAAGTAATTAGGCAGAGAATTGTTGATCCTTACATCAGTTTTTTTTTTTTTTTTACAGTATGAAGCCCTGCTGGTTAATGTGGGCTTCAGAGCTGTGCCGCACGACCGCAGTCACATGGACTCTGTCGTTAAGGTCAGAGAAACAAATGGTCTTTTATCTCTGGATACATGTTAACTCAAAGGCATGCAGCATAGACATGAAGATGTGTGTACTTATATGTATAGAATCATCAAACCATGTCTGAGTTTGTATGTGTGTGTGTCAGTGTGTCTGTCTGTCTGTGTGAGCGTACAGTCCTTTAAAAGCACTGCTCCTATTGAAGTGGCCTCAGTGTCACTAATGAACCTCCAGGCACAGTAACAGGAACAAGGGCCAACCATATGAAATGTGTGTGTGTGTGTGTGTGTGTGTGTGTGTGTGGGCGGGTGGCTCATGCGTGTCCACAAGTAGCGTACAGATGTGTATGTGCATATGTTTGTGTATCTGGGTGTGTGTAGGTAGGTGTGTGTGTGTGTGTGTGTGTGTGTGTGTCAGTGATATCTTGTGTGGCCAGTGGGGCTGAGGAGGCTGCAAGCCGGCGATAGCACCGGCCTCTGTTGTGCCCGGCTAATCTACTGAACTGCCAGGCACAGGGGGGGTCAAGGAGAGGCCCCGTCCTCTCAGGGAGTTCGGCCCTGCAATCTAAAACGCACTCCCTGGCGTTGTGCACTCCTCCTCCACCAATGTGGAACAGAACTCAGGTGATGTGATCCCAGGAAGCCAGTCCTGTTGTTTGCATACTTCCTGTATGCTACATTAGATAATGGAGTGGGAAAAAGTTAGAGCTGTATGCAGCGTGACGGGATAAGCCTGAGCAGGAAAATGGCTGAATAGGTTTGTTCCAGCAAGCAGCTTAGTATGACCCATATTTACATCCATTGTTTGGTGGTGACTTCTAGCGAATGTAGTAATTATGAGGGGAGCAAAGAAGGAAATGAGCAAAAAAAGTCCACACAAGGAGGAGGATGGGGTTGGTGGTAGTTATGTTATAAGCTGTGCCACGCCTCAGAGGGTCGCATTACCTGAGTTGGGAAGTCGTTCTTCCAACTTCAGTGTGTTCACGTGCATCATGTCAGACACCAAAAAAAGACTCTGTGTGTTTGCAGTATTTGAGCAACAAGGACGAGCAAAGAAAGCGATGGCGCCATATGGCGTTAACTCGGTAACTCTACCAGACTTTTCTCTGACATATTGAGATGTTGTCCCAAGTTGGAAGGGCATTCACGTGAGTTTTCCCAGTCTTGAAGATGTTGTTTGGGTTAATTCTGACAGCACATGAACACACTAATTTTAACCCAAACCATGTGTCTGGTTTCCTCTAATGGCCATATATTGTTTTTCATACCATTGCAACTTTTTAGTAGGATCCAGGATTTTTTTGTCACTGTGGATATACATTTTTTTTCATTTATTTCTCAGGGATTAACACATAGATCTTGATGAGAAAAACCACTTAAGGTGCCCAGTATCAGTAGAATTTGATGCAGAAACTTGATCTAGTGAGCTTGTGAGGTATCTGGAGGGCACCACATTCTGATCTACTTAGTGTAGATTCAAGCATGACTTATCTACTTAGTTTAGATTCAATCACGACTAATTGATTGTCATTGTGTGAGTGAAGGTCCAGGGGTTGGCTTCCAACCGTGAGGGGGTTAAAGGTTAACAGACCATAAAGTGTTTAACTGAGTTTGACCTGCATGCCAAATGGTGGGAGACTTTTTTAGTCTATTGGAAAATTTGGCAAAGGGACCAATCAGAAGAAGTGGGTGTATTTGACAGGTGACTCTAAAAAGGCCCTCACAGGAAGAACAAGAGGGGTGGCACTTGGTAGATCTCCTAAGATCAAAGGCTGATAGGAGTTCTGATAGGGCAGAGGGCGAAGCATTTTGGCATTGCTTTTTCCATAGATTTGATAATATCAGAAAGTGGCCGCTCCTGATCCGGACGCAGGGCTCAAGATTCTGTTTCAATAAAGATTGCTCTATCATTCCACCCAGCCTTGCCTCTGCATTCTTTTATCATCAAATAACAGCCCAGAAACTACACTTACAACATGGTTAACCAGTTATGGTTGTTTTAAACAGGGCTATTTAGTGTACTATTGGATTAGGCTTGATTGAATTAAAGGGAGTTGGTGGGCTTTGGCGGAGGTATGCGCTCTACTGAGTGCCATTTTACTCAAGGTAACTGATTAAGGTTGTTTTTTTTGCCTCTGTCTCTGAAATTATGCAACACTATCCAAAAGCAGAAAAGTTACAGCTGGAGATTCGGTTTTAGTGGGATTGCAGTAAGTCACTGCACTGCCAAACCCTGTGTGATTAGGAAGTAAACACTACAAGCCTAACAGTTGGTTGCCATGGAACGTATTACATAAATTAAATATTGTCATTATGACCAAGGCTGAAAACTAACCTTCCATCTATTCAAATATTGGTCATTATTGCTAAGCTCTGAATCCATCAAGTTGCAAGTATTACACTCTCGAGTATCTTTATTTTTTCTCCCATATTTGAAAAATGCTGCCTTTATTCAATCTAAACATCCCCGTGTATCCTTGATCCTTCCACTGCTCCCTGACAAGAAGTGGCATCTGCCATAGTTGCTGCAGCAAAGCAGTCAGGCTCAAACGACGATCATTAAGCCAAGGTTGAAATCAGTCAAGGGCCTCTTCTTCTGCCCACCCCCTGCTATGTCTGCTGTGCCCCACAGGAGTAGAGTTCAGTGATTAAAATGTCTGTAATTACTCCATCGTGTGCACGTGGTCGCGTATGTGCATGCGGGTGCGTGTGTGTGTGTTCAGGAATGCGTGTGCATCCAGGCATTGTAGGTGTGTGTCCATGATACTGTTGTTAGCAAAAGGACACCTTCAATGCAGCCCCCACGGGGAGAGAGTTGTGTAAGTGCTCCCTGTGTGAAAAGTGTCGGATAATTTGACTCAAGGCATTGGCACCCAGAGAGGTGTGTAAGCAGTTTGTCAGTAGCCAAGTATCCGCAAAGCCTTTATGTGTGTGTTTGTGGGTGTGTGTGTGTATGTGTGTGTGCTTGCATATGTATGGCTTTCTTTATGCATGCATGTACCCAATCAGCCAGAACATAAAAACCACTGACAGGCCAACTGATTAACATTGATCGTCTTGTTACAATGCGGTGTGCTCCTGGAAAAAAAAAAAAAAACTCAGGTCCTGGCATTGATGTGGATTCCACTTGACACGAATCACCTGCCCAAACACTATTGAAAGTCAAGTACACCCACTCATTGTAACTGCACTCCAAAATGGCAGTGGCCCACCCAGCAGGACAATGGGGGACTTGACCCAGGACAATCCACAGATGCTTCATCAGATTTGGAACATGGGGAATTCGGAGGCCAGGTTAATGCCTTGAGCTCTCTGTTATGTTCCTCTGGCCATTCCTAAGCAGTCTAGAGGTCTGGCAGGAAATATTGGATCATATCTGCTGGGAAGGCTACTGCCATCAGTGAGTGTCGTTGCCACAAGGGGATAATTGGTCTGGGTTTGTGTTGGTGGTACTTTTCAAATAGCTTCAATAGGAGTACCAGGACCAAGGGTTTCCCAGCAGAACATTTTACTGTAATGAGATGATCAATGTCATTCAGCTCACCTGTCGGTGGTGTTAATGTTGTGGTTTAATAAAGAATGAATATATTCACTGAAGAATAAGATAACACTGACACACAACAGTGAGACACAACAGCAACAAAGTAAAGTGACAGCTGAGGGTAAGATACGCTTCTATATGTCTTTTAGATCTTTATCCTTCACATTCATTTAAGCAGTTAAACTCTATATAAAAGCACTCTTTGCAGTCCAAGGTTATTACACTGAATGTTCATATGATTGTTCCTTGCCAAAGCCTGCCTATGAGCTGACAAGGTGGCAAGAGACAGACAAAGAGGCCTTGATTGAAGTGGCAGAGCTAACGCAAACATAAACACATTGTGATCGAGAGGTATTGTGTCAAAACCGCTCGTTTGTGTCAGGGTGCATTAAGATCGTATTTGGCGCACAGCTTGGTTCTTTTGTCTGCTAAAATTACCCACCGGCTGTGTGTGTGTGTGTGTGTGTGTGTGTGTGTGTGTGTGTGTGTGTGTGTGTGTGTGTGTGTGCTTGCGCAGATGAGGCGGGCTCAGTACGGCCTAGTTATAGACTGACAAGAGCTGTGCGACAGTACATGGTAACTCGGTACCTGCAAGTTATTTTTTTTATACCTGCCGCTCGTCATCTTCTGGGCGCTTTAATGTTTGACTGTGTTGTGAAAATTAAAATAATAGTAATAATGATAATAATGTAGAGCTAAAGCCCTTTAGCTGTTTAATGCTATGTATTATACATTCTCTGTGTGAGGTAAAGTGTGGAAATAGTTTTTTAAGGAACGTATGTATATCCTTAGACAAGTCATGGACATGATTTGTGAAACTGGCATTCTAAGTGCATGTAAATGCATATGATTTTCCTACGATACTATGTTCACACAAAGCGGCATAAATCATACGCGGTGTGCAGCTTTACATTTTGAATGACATTGCCGGGATATTTGCAATCGCCTGTCTCATGTGTCTGTCTGCTTTTCCACACAAACACATGTACACATGTATTCACATACAGTCCATTCACCCACTGCAGAGGAACTACATTATCATGCAGAGACAAGGACACACAGACTCTCCTTAAAGTATATATACATAAATAAAATGCATGATTTCTTTGTCTCTTTGTCTACATACACTCACACTTAAAAGTGACAGGTGTCCTGTTTGCAGATTTAGATGTTTGTTCTATATTTAGATCTACACCAGTCCTGACGTGGGATTGGCTGTCTTGTCTGTTTTGTCCCTATTTCTCACCCCCTGTTGTTGCCTTCTCCCTGAGGTTGATAGTCATTAGCCGACAGCCGCAGGAGAAAAAGGTTCGCCGAGAGAGAGAGGGACATAATAATGATGATGATGATCATGACTATCATGATCATGATGGCGGCCTTCAGGTTAGTCCACTTAAATCAGAGGGATGGTCCACTGAGGGCAGAATATCTATCGACGGAGGAGAAAGACGACAAGGGGAGGGAGTATTTCTGCAGGTGCTTCAGGTGGGGTTGCCTGGTGGAGGTTAAAACTATAGCTGAAAGAGGCAGGGAAGTGCTTTTATAGTTAAAGTAGGGCCGCACCAGATGTGGGCTTTATGATCCAGAACCGTATAATAAAAGAATAATGACACAATAAAGAAATAAAATCAGTCTAATGCATTGGTCGTCTAACAGTAGGGAAAATGCAGCAGGAAATAAAATTGTTAAGTCCAATTGTATCTAATAAAGCAGATAAAGCGTACAATGTGCTACAATGCTAATAAAGCAGATAAGATCCACACTGTGCTACAGGACTAACCCTCTTCTACATTAATCCAAGTGTGGGCATGCAGCACAAATAATCCTGTCACTGAGTCTGGAGAAATGAGATCTTTAATAACTACACTCAAGATGTTTTAATACATTTTTGAAGGTCTTAAATTTCTATTTCAGCTGCGATTTTAAGTTCAGATCAGGGCAGAGAAACGGAAAAAAAAGAGGAAGATGTATTGATTGTAATAGGCTGGAGAGAGGAACGGAATGGAAATGAGAGGATTTGGATGGTAGGAATGAGAGGTGAGTACGAAAATTGTGTGAGAGAAGAAAAAAAAAAGGAAAAAGGTGGTAGAAAAAGGATGTGTGGAGTGTGTGAGTTCGCGTGAAGCATGCGCGCGTACGCCGAAGGGTCGTGGGTGCGGTGCAGTGGGAGCGATCAGACCCAGACTGCGGAGGGATTAACTCCCAACCACCTACCGGGAGAGAGTGTGCAGAGATGGATATCAGAGAGTAAGGCAGAGTGTGCGTGCAAGAGCCCAGTGCAAGAACATACATGTATTTTCCATAGCTGAATATGTAATTACACATAATGAGGACACAGTATGTATAAATATGTTATATTGAGATTTTATATGGGCCACTCCAGGCACAGGTAGAAGACATCAAAGCCACACAACATCATCCCTTTAATATACCGGCGTTGTTGTCGTTGTTTCTCCCCTCCGTCTCTCCGCACACCTCTGCTGCTTCAGCCTCTATTGAAGAAACTGACAGAAAGATCCACGTCGGCTTCTTTTAACGCATTCATATTGTAATGAGGCTACAGATTAGAATAGCAAAAGGAAAAAAAAAACAAAAAAAAAAAAAACGGTGGGTTAATGTGAAGCAAGCCGGAGAGATTTGCGTTCACCTCAGGACACATCAAAATAGAAAACAGTGAGCGGGTGAAAGTGAATGCAGCTGAGCTATCGTTATAATCACTTGCAGTATTTTCAGTCAACCGGTCACATCCCTTCTTTTCAGCTACCACCCAAACCTCGACCTTTGCTTCCTTTCTCGTCTGCATCAGTCGTTGTGATCTCGCCGATGTCTCACTGGGACGGGGGTGCAATGCCTCGCGAAGCAGTTGATTCTGCAGGACATGTGAACTTCCATCATCACGATTAACTCCTCATCGCCCCTGATGTGTTGTCTTCAAGCGCTCGCTGCCTGTCATTAACCCTCCTCCGCCTCACTTGAACCTCGTCGCTGCTTCTACTCCCCTGATCCCGTCGTCTCCTGCCTCTCCGTCTTTCGCCCTCATCATTATAATGTCCCTGCTCGGCATGAGAGGGAAACAGGGGGAGCAATTTAACCAATGACCGGCAGCAATTAGAGCCGCTGACCTGCTGAGTTAAGCGTCCAACTCTGCCCTTGACCAGCTCTGACCACACTGCAAACAAACAGCAGGCGGGGACCAGGTGTTAAACGGTGATAGCTTCATACGCAAGTGCCGTGGATCGAGGTGAATGTTCTTAGGACTTTTCTTTTTCCACAGCAAAAGGAGTGGAGCATGCATACATTAACGTGTGCAGACGCTCGCGGAAAGCTGCAAAGCCACCAGCGCGCATTTGCGAGCCTGACAGAGCTCATTTAGCTTCGCTGCTGATGAAAGGGGAACACAGCCCGGGCCCACTGAGCTTTATGGAAACGTTGTGACAACGCAGAGTGATCCACTTAGGAGGTGCATAGTGCCCCTCGGGTGGTGGCAGCCCTCTGCGGTGGCTCCTTTTGCTATTGTAGATGCACTAAATGCTCCAGCCACGTTTCTCCATGTTCCTCAAGGCATGCATGGAAGACGGCATGCAGCGCTGGTGAAAGGGTGAAGCTAGTCGCGAAGGCGTCAGACAGCAAAGGTGGCTCTGTTTGATTGTGTGCATTTGTGTGTGTGTGTGTGTGTGTGTGTGTGTGGATGTGAGTAGGAAAGCTGTTTGTGTTTGTCTTATTAACTATGCCTTCTTTCTCCGGGCCTAAGGACGTTTTTACTGCTTTCAGAGAAAACAGTGTCAATTCAGCTTGATGGACTGCTTCTCCTTTTTCTTTCCTTCCTTATTCATGCCTTCCTTTTATTTTTGTGTCACGGCCAGTCATCTTCTATTTCGATGTCTTTTCTTTCATTTTTGTACGTACAAGAGTACGTGTTAGGATGTGCATATGTGTTGCCATCTTACAGGAAGCTATGCTCATGGTTCATTCTAGACTGAATCAGATTGACACTGCACTTGGAACAACAGTCACTTCAAGGTAGACGACTGGCCATTGATTTGCATTGTGGAGTTATGTGAAGTCAGCAAACTTGTCATTTCCAGCCATAACTGTAATATAACAGCTGCAAAACTTATATTACTGCTGGGCTTTTTTCTGTGTTGCTTTGCTAGATTCTTTGATAAACCAAAACTACCCAACAGCAACATCTCACACCAAATCAGGCCAACTGACATTTGTAATGATCGTATTGATGAGGTTTTCATGTAGACAAATCATTTTTTAAATAATACATCTCCAGAGCTTGAAGAAGGTTGCAGAATAAAAGTATCTCTTCCTTAAAGGAGAACTTCGGTCGATTTAAACATGCAGCTTCATTGCTCAAGCTACCCTTGACTTGCCAGTACCGAAGACGCAAACAAATTTGGTCCAGCCATTACAGAGCTCCTTGAATGGAGACTAGCAGCTAATTACCTGTTTGTTGACATCCGTGTCTTCCGGTAGCTAGACCAAGCTAGTCAATCCGTCGAGCGTGCACTTACTCCCTCACTGGCGGAGACGGAAACGTAATCCAGCATTTTCGTGTTTATGTTCATAACGTACATGTCCACGTTACAGCCTGTCATGAGCCATGAGCCTTACAATAGCCTGTTAAGCCTGTTAAGTGCACACTCGATGGATATGCTAGTTTGGTCTAGCTACCGGAACACACGGATGTCAACAAACAGGTAAGTAGCTGCTTGCACAAACACACTGTTTTAACTACTTTTTTATTCCTTTTGAGTCATACACGCTACAGTGCTGTGTGCTAAGGTGTCTGCTGATGTTGCATAACTTTTGGTGTGAGGTGTGGAGCATGTTAAGACGCTTAAAACACAGTGTAAAGTTCTGACCCCATGCTGTTAGCGTTCAATGCTACATCTCCGTTCACGGAGCTCTGTAATGGCTGGACCAAATTTGTTCGCGTCTTCGGTACTGGCAAGTCAAGGGTAGCTTGAGCAATGAAGCTGCATGTTTAAATCGACCGAAGTTCTCCTTTAACAACATTATTATAAACTTTACAGTGTGTCAGGTCCAAAATGATTTTTTTTGTTTATGTCTGCAAAAACACAGCAAAAACCTGGCAACCACGCAAGGGGGCAGATAATTGAACAACAGCTGCAACGTTAAGTGAAATGTTTTTTTTTTATCTGCGGCCCAAAGGGTAAATTAGGTTGGAAACACAATTGGAACTGATATCAATTGGAACTGACCAAGATATCAAAGCATCAAACTGGTATTTTAAGTGAACGAGACTCTTTGATGTATAATGAGTCATAAAAAAAAAGAATGAAATTAATGAATTAGATCAAATGAAAAGGATACATGCTTTGTGGCATGGAGGTTTGCGATGTGGGATTTATTGTAAAACAACATTCAGATTGGTTATGCAGTTTAATGACAGGATAAGCCAGTTAGCTTTAGCTCAGTATAACTGCTGGAGACAGGCATCAACAGCTACCCTGGCTCTGTACAAGAGCAACATAATTTGTATAACAGCGCCTGTGAATCTCAGTCATTAATGCTTTGAAGTATATCTCATTTCTTTAATATGTAAGAAAGTTAAATCATCCTGGCCGAAATAACGACTTGCAGATGACCACGCTGGACAAAGAGGCGTCAGTTTTACACTTTATTTGGTTCTTATACATGATAGAACTTGTTTTTTACCTAGTTTGAGAGGTGATGGTAGATGGATTGTGTTTCCCTTAGAGACAGCCAGGCTCGCCTTTTCCCTGTTTCTGGTGTCTTTGCTAAGCCAAGCTAATGGCAGCTACATATTTACCATGCATACATCCAATTGGCACCAACCTTCTCATCTAACCATCGCCAAGAAAGCAAATGAGCATATTCTGCAATGTGTCATACTATTCCATGTGTTTTTTTTTTTGCTTCTGTTAAATTGAACGCTCGTAAAACCCAAAGTCTTTGTCTCTTCCTTCCAGAGGACAGGAGAGTGAGATGTGTTCATCAAAGTTCCGGTGTGACACTTGTTGTGTGCCAGGAGGCACAGCGGTCACAGGGGGTGCAGGGGCACAGATGGCAGCGCAGGTGCGGAGATGCCACTACATCAAGCACAGTCATCAACCCCATCTAAACACACTCTGGTGTGCTTCCATTTCCACACACACATTTTGCAACGGATCCGATGACTTGCAAGCGATGGCATTAAAGTCCCGTCTTTCTGCGTCTGTCTTTTTTCTTCCCCTACATCTGACAGGAAGACGAGCTGTCAGCGGCGCTGTTCTTTTTAATAATTAAATCCAAAGTTGAGTCGCAGTGGCCGTAGTTCTGACACATTAAACATTGATTCTGAGAGTAAATGCATCTTTTATCATAACATGTAACAATCCCCTCTGTCCTGCTTTACTTTCACATCACCAGTCTGGGTGACAGCTTTCCCAGAGCAGAGATTTCTTTTTCAGAGCGTTCCTCCTTCAGCATTTCACTTGTTTGTCATTTGAACTGGCAAGCATGGAGGAGTAAGCAAAACAAGACAGCCTGAATGATACCCCGAATTGGTGTCGCATGGGAGAAGTTAAAGTGAATGTTTGGAAAGTGACAGCTCTCGTGCTTGACACTTAGATATTCTGCGTTCTTCTTTTGTTACATGGGGTTTTTTAAACAATGGATGATGTTCGTTGTCCCTATTTTGTCAAGGGTGCTCTTTTGTACAAAAAAAACTTTCTTTAGTCTATACATTTACACGTTCCTGCCCCTTCCTACTTCATGTAACAATTGATATGCAATTCCAGTAGGTCTCCAAGTGGTAATAGCAACAGAAGCTTGTCTCATTTAGCATATTGTCGACCCTTCACCCTGGTAATGAGCAAATGAAGCCCTGTACAGTAATGTGTATGTACTGATAGCAGTACCAGCATTTATAAACCACTGTACTGGATTAATTACCTAAAAGAGTGCTCTTCATGCTGAAATCCTAAGAGAACAGGGTGATTTGGTTCATAATGAGGCTCGCTCATTACAATGACAAGTCCTCACGGCTCATCAGCCTGACTTTGAGAAGGCAAACTCAAGTGCCGAGTCTGCGGGCTTGATTTAAGCTTTTATCAATATCAAATTAACAATAAGAGCACAATGACAACACCGAGGTCTGAGAAGTTTAACCTCCTAGTTCTGGGGTGTCAAATATTCGTATTCTGTTCTTTTTCAATACTTCCCTGTGGATCCGTTCATCTTGTGTTTATTTCATTATCAGTATGTGAGAAACAGAATGCCATCGAGGTGACACTTTTTTTGAAGGAGACTGACGCGACACCGTCACAGCCATGACCTGACACCTGTCATGAACATGAAGAAGTCCTTATAGATGTTTATGACTCTTGTCATTAAGTGTCATTCGATCAGTAGAGTCACCTTTAATGCAACGTTGACATCGTTTGAGATTTCTGCTTCGACAACTTGACATTAACAAAGACGACAACCACAAACGTGTCATAGCAGGCCCACGAACAATACCGCTCAGTAGAGCGCATACCTATGACAAAGCCCGACAGCCCGCTTTGATTTAATAAAGCCGACTCCAATATCAAATTAAAAAAATTATTACCTGAAAAGGGGACTTTGAAGGCAACATTAAAAAAAAATCCTCCTGGATCTGTGCCTTAATCCGGATCAACACCAAAAGTTTATAGGGTTTATTCCGGGCCGATGCACATCCTCCATTCAAGTTTCATTCAAATCTGCTGAAACCAGCCAACAAGCAAACAGGCAAGGAGGTAATTATCAGACTCAAAGGTGTTATTGATTGAACACTCAGCATTCTTCCTCCTAGCATGGCTTAGATGTCACAACACCATTGCTGTTCGGACCATCTGCTCCTTCAGGTGGTTGGCAGTTTGTTGCACTGGCTGAAAATCATCATGCCCTTTAAATAAATCATTTAGCCTCATGTGTGAACATTACATTAAACTCTCATGTGTGGTTCGTTTTGACACTCACTGTCATGAAACTGTGTGACAAATATTGTTGTACATTGGTACAATTTGTATTTCAATTAAAAGTATTATATAGATCAAATAAGATTTATTTATTTTGATATTTATTCAGACTTTAAAAGACATGTCCAAATCATACCACCGTAGTTGAGTTGGATTAGGCCTACCCCTTGGTGGATGATGTAATGTGTAAAGTGGAAATGCACTTCTTACTTGACTTATATACACTTTATGCAAATGACAAAGTTAACAGTTTCCCGCTTATGACAATTTCAGCGGGAGTACGAACACATACTTTAATCAAGTGCCGACTGTATTAAGATATGCTCTCTGGAGTGTTGAACACTTTGCTTAATGACTGTTAAATACCTCCTGAAAGCTAGCTGGAAACACGACACATATTACAAGTTCATGAAAATATATTGGAAGCAACAGCGAAATAGGGGGAAATGCAAGCACCGCGCTGTTTTCCTTTCATCCCAGCCAAGTTCCCAGGCTGAAAGAATAAAGAGAGAAAAGCACAATGGCCTCTATTTCATAAAAAGGCCCGTTACAGAGCGCTGTTCCCACCTCGAAGCCATTTATAACAAACAGAAACCTGTAAAACTGTCCCTACAACTTCATCAAAACTGGATTAAACAATCTTTGCATGACTGTGGGCTCTGAACACCTACAGAGAAGATTATGGTTAGCGGTTCACACAATTTTTAAGATGTTCTCTTTTGTACTCTGCCAGTCAGCCTTCATTAAAATCTGCCATCTTCTTTGTACCTCAATCTCTCAACCTCTGTCTTCTCTCTCTCTCTGGTTCTATTCTCCCTGCTGCGCCTCTGCTCTTTGTAAACATTCCCATCCACACACTATATACAGTAATGTGCGCTTATGTCTGTATATGCACTACTGCAGGGTCACATAGCAACAGCAGTGGGTGTTATGCTGGAGTTGCACTGTGAAAATAGTAGTTATATTTCTAACAAGAAGACGGACAAACAGACAGCTAATAAAGTCTTGCAGCTGTGTGTGCGAAGGTTTCGCCGAAAAATATTGTGGAGTGAAAAGGTGCAGTCTGGACGTGTTTCAAATGAGAAAGACACGCAGCCGTTCTTGTCTTTGTAGCCTATCTATCTAAAATATGACATGTTTTACAAAAATGTTGTTGAAACTGTTCTATCAGGACGCACAAAGTTTGGGAGTTGAAAAAGCTTCTCAGAGTGTCACAAATACTTTTGCTCCACAGCTGTTCAAGATATGATTTTTAACTCGTTATTAAGGAATTCAGTTTGACTCAGATTTTAAATTTGTGCTCCCTCTCCACTGCCCACACAGAGCGTCTTGAACTTCCGAGCTCCGTTCCGGAAGTAACAAATGACATTTGCAATACTGCAAATTACAGCAAATCCAGCCGCGCTACATAATCTTTCTCGGCTGTTTCCCCGAGTGGTTCGCGCCATCTGTCAAGACAGGGGATCCTAAAAAGTGTTTATTTTCTATTTCTATTTCTAAAGCCGGAAACAAACAGCATTTCCTAAATGTCCGCTGAGGTTTGAATGCCACAACTGGCCAGCTAGCGGAATGGACACGGACAGAGGACAGATTGCACCTGAAAGTAGAAGAGATGATATTTGAAGAGAGCGTGGATAAATGTCATGGATGAGGGATCAACAGTTACAATGAGCAGTTGAACAGTACAATACATACTGCAACTCTGCGCTGGTGCATCTGCGACAACAAGCTGTCATACACTGACATACTATTGTCAGATTGATCGTTATGTAATTATTAAAGTCAAGTAATTGTACATTTTTATTGCCGACATCCCCTTCGTTGATTTACTTTATTAGAATCATGCAGGGTTCAAAGTCATTCATCTCACCTGGAAACATGCCAGATGTCACATTTGCTCCGGCAGATGTGTCTGCCACCCGACCATTCAGACAGATTTCCACCAGACCTTGCCTGTCAGGCTAATCTCAGCTGTTAGTCTAACATGAAGCAGGTTCTCTATGATGACTAATAAAGGAGCGTCGCCGGTCCAGATTTGAAAAGTCACACATCACATGTTTTCTACTATTATCATTTAGTACAGCTATCCAGTTGTATCCAGTCTGCGGGTCCAGTCAGGCTCATGAAACTGTCTAACTAGGCAGTACAATTACGAATCACCATTCTGGCACTGCAAAGCCTGTTTCCAGCCTTAAATGTTCTCAGAAATATGGAAAGTTTATGACCAGACCTCCACTTTTCCCCCCATTTTTTATTTTCTTTTTTGTTCGAAAATGGCCTCAGAACTGCCCCATTCGCATGTGTCACCCAGCCCTACATCACACGTTTCATTGGTCCGATTGGTTGTGGATCCATCCAACTGTGTCAGAGGCATTCTGGCCGTTAATTAAGCTCCTTGGAAATCAAAAGGAACTAAGAAGGATCGAACCTATAAGCTTTTGCCAATTAGTCTGGTGATGCCAGGCTACGTAGTAAAAACAATGGGAGAAGCCCTCAATGGGAAACATCTGGGCCCGGCTGTTTTTCCCACACATAGGTATTTTCACAGAAAGATTGTGCAGTTTAGACTCCTTTTTTTGTTTTTTTTGCAAGATAATTGCAGTTGA
Source organism: Sparus aurata (assembly GCF_900880675.1). NCBI lineage: Eukaryota > Metazoa > Chordata > Actinopteri > Spariformes > Sparidae > Sparus > Sparus aurata. The sequence goes on along the minus strand of NC_044189.1, from coordinate 23,086,232 downwards.
AATTTTGGGGTGAACTATAAGGTGAGAGATGTAACATTACAGCTAAACACTGCTTGTTTAGGTTGTTTCCAATTTCAATGATGTTTTATTGGCTTTCACCAAAATAGTGCATTTGTAAATTTAATTCATTTTTTTTTGTTTGTGGGCGATGATTTATTTCATTCTTTTCATTCATATCGGGCCATTACTTCCCTGTAACCGATCTCTGCATTTGATCCCAAATTGCGAGGCACTTTGCAGTCTGTTTCAATAAGAGCTTATCAAAATGATTGCTGATCATCCCTCTGACATTTTATGATGATGACTGAGACATTACTGCGATGATGGTTAACAGCTACAGAACGTGCAGACACTATTAATAGCCACAGTTGTGTGTAATAGTGACACCTGTTCTAGTGCTGTTGAACTTCGCCGAGGAAACACAATCAGTTCAACTACAGCGTGCTTCTTATTTTGTGTTCTTCAAGGCCTAAAAGTGGTGGAGCAGGGAGAAGTAAACACAAGTTCATGGTTGATTATGATTTCCACGATGACTGAGATTTATAAGAACCGACACGTCTGTGCTCAAAGCTTTACAAATCTTATGAAAAGTATTTGTATGCATATTTCTGTCTTTAGGCAGATCCTTCTACACATCTGGTCCCAGGACTTATCTGTTAATGTTTTTTTTTGTTTCTGTGTGTAGCCAGCCACCAAACTGATACTATGACTGTCAGCATCAAAGTTCACTCTTGACCTCGGATGAAACAATCCAATTATAAATGTCAATTTGCAGCCTGCTTTTCGAGAGCTCTGACGGAAGCGTTCCGTGATTTCATTGATACTCTGAATGCTAAAATAAGTGGAGCCCTTTAGGAAGTTTTTCTCAAACTTTATGAATGGAAAATCGTTCAGTTGTGTCAATTGTGAAATAATCTGATTAGAGTCAAATCAGCCGTAATTCTGCGGAAACATCCAGGTCCAAACTCCGGATGTAATTAGCTTCTTCGAGTAAACAAGAGCTGTGACTTCCAATATGGCCACCAGAGGGTCTGTACGTCTATGTGTATGCTTCCCTATTGCTCCTCTCCTCTCGGCCTTCCTTCCTTCATCTGCCCCCGACATCCCCCCCCTCCCCGCTCCACCCTCACCCCTCCACCTCCCTCCTCCGAGCACTATTGATTCCTTCGATTGTGGCAGGTGATGGCAGAGTGTTGTTTGCCATGAGATAATTGTCTCATCATTGGCGCTGGGATGAGCGCTCCACTCCCCCCCCTGCTTATTTATTTATTAATGTGATGTGTCACCTGCTCCACGCTGAAGAGGCAGAGCCGGGCGGGTTAAACAACTGCAGAGCCGTCCCTCATCGATTAGCGAGGGTGGTGTCGGGGTGGGGTTGGTGGGGAGGAGGAGCGCTCCGGGGTCAAAGCGCTGCGCTCAGAATACATATGTGGAATCAGTGGAATGGAAGACTGATTTCCAGGGGAATGAGAGCGGGATCAACCTACACATGCTCGCTCGGTTATTCCAGTAAAAGCATGGCGTGGTTTTATTTCTGTATTGATTGGAAGGATTGTGCTGCATTGACTGTGTGAGGAACTAGACACCAAATACTACTACTTTTTTGTGTCTCTGGGTGATGTGTTATTTGGCTCACTGGTGCTCTTTACTATTGCGACTGACTGAAAACCAACCAGCAGAGTTTAATATATCATAGATTTACTGATGAACAAACTCTGTCATAGGCAATTTTTGGACTGATTGGCGAGGGTCATTGTATCATTGGACAGCGACTGATTTTAACACTGGTGGGACGGCTCTGGTTTCAGAGTGTGGGTGAGCGGATGCCGTAGCTGCTGCTGACTGGCAACATCGAGGTTCCCTGTATTGGATATATAGCAGCATGGCACGATACTATAACTAACTACCACCGATCCAAAAAAGCCTACACCACATGTTGCTAATGTCCACCTACTGAGCAGAATGAGGCTCATAGAGAGTGTGCTGCAGCCAGAGGAAACAGTCAGCCATATGTTCAGTGCCCTTGGATTGGATGATCAACTTTGTTTGTTGATTCTCTTCATTGATCTGGCTGATCGGAGCAACATTAGCTCCTGTACTGTTTCCATTTTTGTCATTGCCAGGGTTGCCATGGTCACACACAAACTGCGATTGCAAAATGAAAAAAACGTTGAAGCATCATAAAGTCTTTGCCGCTTGTCTGCTGTCGTGTTTACAGTACAAACAATGGAGGCGTGTGACAGCAACTGTTTGCAGTGTGAAAGCACCTTAACAGTGTTCGTATATATAGTTGGTATCACATATTCAGCCCTCCACTTTCCAGCATGAGCTCAAGAAATAACTGTGCCAGGTTGCCATGGATCCACTCACCAGCAACAAGAGGTTCATTTTGTCCCCAGTATGACAGCCAGCATCCCCTGGCTTTGAACCAAAAAATCTGTCAATCATAGTCCGTTTGACAACTCATTGCCACGTAATCATGGTGTTTCTTTTAAATAATGAACACTTTCATTTACATTTTGTCAGCCACATTATGAATGTGATCGCTATCCTTCATGGTTATCGACAAAACCCCAAATGATAAAAATCTTTTTCTGAGTGGACTGCATTCGAAGGGCTACGCATCCAGTTTTTATGAGGGCGTGTGTCAGTTTAGACGGGTGAGTAGAAACAAAAAAAATTGACTGAAGTTCATAATTATGTGAGAAATAGTTTGAGTGAATCCCACCAGAATGAATAATAATCTTAGATATCTATAGTCATCTTGGATAAAAGCAGCAGGGTAACATTTATCTCTGCTTGAGCAGTACATTATTGGCTGCTCAAGCAGAGATAAATGCTAAGTGTTGCACGTTATGCTCTCTGTATGTTGTGATTGCCAAAGCTGTTTTATTCAGTGCTTTATATTTACACCATGGCTAATTTCAAATAATATTCAGCTGTCATTATCTCAGCTGACAGGACCATGTATAAAAAAAAATATATATATATTTCCACAAACTGCAATGTAGTTAACCGTTTTGGTAGAATGTTAAAGTGAATATTAAACGACCTTTTCACTGTCCACTACTGCTTTGAAACTGAGATAACTACAGATATCTAACATTATTATTCATTCTGGTGTGATTCAATGGAACTTGATGGGTAAATAACAAAAGGTCTCACCCGTCTAAACAGACACACGCGCTAACAAGCTGGATGCGTAGCCCTTCAAATGCACTCCACTCAGAGTAAGATTTTTATCAGTCTGTACCTTGGGATGGATGGCTATGAAATGAAGAAATTATCTAAACGACGCAACATTTCCCATCTGCTCCTCTAAAGTCTGAGAAACTGTTCTTGTGGCAGCTCCTGCCATCAACCTTCCCTGATTAAAACATTAACCATCAAGATACAACAAACTCCTCACATGTCCTTAGGCAGAGTACTGTACCTGACAGCTGTGAAGAAGTGATGACAGTCTGAGTTGGCACTGATTGGAGAACCAATTTACCACTGCGTTCCGGCATTATCACCATACATGACAGAAAAAGGATGTAGGGACAACAAATCAAACGTAGAGTGGATGCTCATCTTGAATCCATTGTCACACCAGAAGATCTTTCACGAAGCCCTTTGGAAAAACAGTGAAATCATTCAGAGGTGTTGGCTAACATTTCACGGCATGCTTTCTTTTTGCCCCCGATTAGAGAACTTTAAAGAGGTTGATCCAAGTGCAAGCTTTAGACACCAATATTTGAGTTGTTTTGGGTGGAGAGAGCAGGAAGGTGCCGCAGCAGCAACAGTCAGACACATTTGGACATTGTCAATTCAAAATTTTTAATTAAATATATTCCCAAAGCATGGATCTCTTCTGAGGACCGTAAATACTGAGGAATGGAGGTGGGTTAGCAGCATGAAACAATGTCATGTCAATATGCTAATGTAATCATGGCACATTATAATGCAAAATTTGTAGTACAATTTCCATACCAGACATAACATTGTAGTCCACGATGAATGTTTAAACCTACACTGATTATATAGGAGAACAACTCTGTAGCATTTTATTTCCCTTTTTATCCGACGTCTTTTTAGCCATGCTAACAATGTGTTTCTCAAGATAGCCATGTCTGATGGTTGGTCAGTCACTTTGGTCCAGACCGAAATATTTCAGCTATGTCAACACAACTATTGTATGGACTGTCATGCAGTTACGCACAGGCATTCATTTTTGCACACTTACCACGAGCCATGCTACATACGCAATCATATGCATCAGTGTTGATGGATAAACAGATCCGCGATACTCACACATATCAAAGGCAAACTGCACACTCCACAGAGAGTCAGGCTGCTCTTTTGCGGCTCGAAATGTTTCATTCATGGACGAGACGGCGAGCATGCTGCTGATGTGTAGCTGAGACATGGCATTGCTCTTTTGAAGTTGTGTTATGTTGCACAATGCCAGCATAGCTTCAAAATGCCTTATCAACAGCATTATGTAACATTTAATTTGTCCAAGGAATACCATTTTTGAAGTCAGTTTTTTTTCCCCCCCAGAAGCCATTTAACTTTTTCCGTGTCCAAAGTCGGTATGCAAAATGTAAGAAATAAAACTTTCAAACACTCCAAATCCATAACATTCTCTCCTGCTCTGTGCGGTAAACTTCTTCACCCAAAATGTCAAACCTATCTTCCCATCTAAGCATCAGAAACGGCTTGGGTTATAAGAGGAGAGGCTTTTCTGCTGTCGAGCAGCTCTCTGATTAGGGCTCTCTGCTGATTGCTTGTGACAGAGTGGGTGAAAATATGTTTCCTGTCTTCATAAGAGTTGCACCCTGTCCTTAACACCATTTATGGCGGAAAGATGGGAACAGCATATGAGCACCGAAAAAAAAGGACCACAATAACACGGATTGGGACACCTCAATGCTTTCTTTCTTTGTTGCTGTTTTAACTCTCTTCTCTTCTCATCTCAGCCGCTATTAGAATGCTGCAGCCCACGCTGAGGTCAAAGGTGAGAGCTTTAACAAATCAATGTCATTGGTTCACTGGGTCCAATTAAGTACACAGATAGAGTGCATCATTGATCATTTACACTCATAATTCCCATGTTATGTCTTTCATTTATTACCTTGTAATTTTGCTTGTCCTCCTATATACTCCAGGGCTGAAACAACCCTGGTAACAGTCAGTATAACTCAAGTAAAGAAATCTCATGAAAGTAATATGAATAGTAGTAATATTACCAACGACACAATAAATGCAGTTCCTTTTTTTTTTCATGTTTTTAATGCGTAAGATAAAGAAAGAGGCCATTGTTGGAGAGCGTGTGAAATAGCGCACTGTTTTCAGCTTTAACGGCAACTTTGTGGGTGAACTGAAATCTCTGATCATGTTTATCAGATTCACTCTCACGGAGTTAAGCGCAGTGGGGACCAAAGAGCTTAGCAGAGCATTGGACAAGCAAGTGGTGAGAGAGCTTAAGTGTGTCTGTGTGAGTGTTAAAAAAAAACACTCCTAACGCCACAGAGTGCATTAACCCTGTGAGGGGAAGATGACTGTGGACGATTAAAAAGCTGAAAGATAAAGGAGAACATTATATTCAAGCGATGGAAGCTTTTCTTTAGAAAAAATAAAATAAAAAATGTAACCAACCAAGCACTTTTGGCTCATCTCGGATTTCTCCCCTCTTTCTAGTACACAGTCACGGAGCATCAGAATCAGTCAGGCGTGAAGGAACGTTTGGTATCATAGCTTGAGAGGGAGCCAAAGCCTTAAGGCAAACTCTCTCCCATATGAAAACATTTTCGGTTAAGCTCCCGCCTGTAGAATCGGAAACGTGATGGTTCTGGTGAATCCTCTACTGTTAGTGTTTTATAACAACCCCAAACAGAAACTGAATTATCGGGACTGTGAAAACCTTGAGCAAGAAGTATTTTGTATTTATTTATTTTTTTTATTATTTTCTCCGCAAGATGTGTTCAATGTAACAGAGTTATTCAGGTCAGTCGTTTCAACAGCTTTACTCGGTGCATGATTTCATTCAGCTCAACAGCATCTGAGTCACTTTGTAGATTGTTCGCCTTTACCATGCTATTCAGTACGTACATCAGTAAGTGAACGCGTCACCCTTCAAATGCCATTACGGTATGTACGCAGGTATGTAAACACATCACTGTTAAAATGCAGTACAGCATGTTATTGGTCAAGTGAATGCAGAACCGTTCAAAATTTTACTCTAGCATGTAGCTCGGAAAGCGAACGCATCACCCTTCAAATGCACTACAGTGTGTCCACCAGTAAGTAAATGCATCGTCACCATTCAAATGCACTACAGTACATACATAAGTCCCTGAACGCAGCAATGCTCAGGAGTACTTCGTTATGTACATCAGTGAGCAAACTTATCACTGTTCAAATAAACTCCATCGCATACATAGGTACATGAATGTGTCACCGTTCAAATGCTGTACAGTACGTATATAATTACATAAACGCACCATTGTTCAAGGCTTATTTAGTATGTCCACAGGTAAGTAAACACATCACTGTTTAAATGTATTACAGTGTGTCATTGGTAAGTGAATGCATAAGGTTTTAAAACTGTGCTGCCGTACATAGATCAGAAAGTGAACGCATCAACCCTCAAATGCACTACAGTACATAAGTAAATGAAATCATCACTGTTCAAGAGTAGTTGAGTGGGTACATAAGTAATTGAACACATCATTCAAACGCACCACAGTTCAAGTAAGTAAATGCCTCACTGTTCAAATGCACTTTGGTATCAGTAAGTAAATGCTCTGTGTTCAAATGCATTTCAGTATGCACCGTTCAGTACGACACCAGTAAGTAAACACATCACTTCAGTACTTCCACTCAGGAACAAAGTGTTGTACCTGACTCCTCTGCACACTTGACACTCTCCAGCTGACATTGCACGTGCATCGATACAAAATGTTGAACTTTCTTCAAAATGTCAAAAACAAGTCTGGGTACGCTTTTACAACACAGACATAAAAGAGTCACACAGAGAATGAATGGATCTCTACAGAATATACGTAAAAACTCCTTTTGTTCATGCTTGTTTATCTGGTGTTTAGAGTACCTTTACAGCTACAGAGTTTGACAGAGGTGGCACGGAAATGTACGGAAGAGGATTAGGGCCACATGTGAATTTTTTTTTTAGTTCTGACTTTAAAGTCAGAATTCTGAGAAAAAAGTCAGAATTCTGAGAAAAAAGTCAGAATTCTGAGATTAAAGTCAGAATTCTGACTTTTTTCTCAGAATTCTGAGATTAAAGTCAGAATTCTGACTTTTTTCTCAGAATTCTGAGATTAAAGTCAGAATTCTGAGATTAAAGTCAGAATTCTGACTTTTTTCTCAGAATTCTGAGATTAAAGTCAGAACTCAAAAAAAATTTACATGTGCAGACTTCTGACTTTATTCTCAGAATTCTGACTTTTTTCTCAGAATTCTGACTTTAAAGTCAGAATTCTGACTTTAATCTCAGAATTCTGAGAAAAAAGTCAGAATTCTGACTTTTTTCTCAGAATTCTGACTTTTTTCTCAGAATTCTGACTTTAATCTCAGAATTCTGACTTTAATCTCAGAATTCTGAGAAAAAAGTCAGAATTCTGACTTTAATCTCAGAATTCTGACTTTTTTCTCAGAATTCTGACTTTAATCTCAGAATTCTGACTTTAAAGTCAGAACTACAAAAAAAATTCATGTGTGGCCCTAATCCTCTTCCGTAGAAATGCCAGCAAACAGTTCAGCAATAAGTGGAAAAAACAATACACGATTACATGTGAAGAGAACAATCTTCACATGTAAAGCACTTGAGTTGCCCTATATCTAGTCATTTATTGTCTATTTTGTGTATTGTACTAAAATGTTTTTGCGGAATTCTGTTTTTCTCTGGCAATGATGTTAAACGCGTTAGATTTCATTAAACACATACTCGGGTGACTATTTCACACACGCTGTAGGTTTAATGTTGTGAGCCATTAGGCTTCGATTGTCCTTTGGCGTGGCGTATGATTCCAGCGTATGCGAGCAAAAAGCTGTGGGTGTGTCGACAGGAAGCCCGGATCGCATCAGATTGCGGGATGACACAGGAATGGGAAAGGTTGAAAGCTTCATTTTGCTCTCGCCCGCTCAAAGACGCGGCGGTGCTAATAAGAGAGAAAGGCCATTAAAATGTAATTTGGGGCCTCGTGTTCTGTTTGAGCAGTCTGGAGGAGTGTACAGATGAGCCACTCGGTTTCCAGGCAGGGACGCCGCGCACGGTGGTGTCAGCGTGCATGCGCGGATGTGTGTCTGTGTCTGTGTGTAAGCGTGAAATATTGATTGCTGATGCCCATTTATTTTTTTTTTTGGGGTCATCCTCTGCTCATTGACCTCTGTGTAATTACCTTTGGGATGACTGGGAGTGTTATTTAAACTCATGGCACTCTGATCTTGTTTACCTCCCCTCCAAGTGTTAGAATCGCAATAAATGAGCTAATAATAGACCCTAAACACCACTGGAAGGTAACACACGGAAGTTTTTCGAGCAATATGTCATTGTCTAACGAGCTGCAACCACCTGTACTGCGTTCTATGGCCCCTTTGAGGCACATTGCACTTCTCTTTTTCTCTCTCTGCCAACTTTGATATATAACCTCTGATTTATCACCATGAACTGTATTGAGAAGCAAGGCCACAGAGTCTCAAGTCTGATCATATGACAGCTTGGAGCCAATCATCTGAGCCACTTTTTTTGGTTGTGACGGCTAGGGTTTTCAAATCTTGATTTATTTTCCCATGGCAGTAAATGTGCTATCAGAACCAATCTCACGTCAACGCCTCAATGAGATAATCCTGAGTAAATGCAAAGAGAGTCTTTTAACTTGTTTACTCTTCCATTAATAATGATGTTTTTGCTCGCAGATAATGTATAAATGAAAGATTTGGATTCATCTTCCAGAGCCGTTTAAGGAAATGCCGCCACTACTGTACTTTCTACCGCTCTGCAGTCAAATTGGACTGAACTTGCTAGGTGAGAAAAGAAAATGCAGCTCCAGAGCACTTTTCACACTCCCTGTGGGAATATATAGTCTGTGGAAAGAGACACATTTGGGACTATTGTTTTTTGCTTCAAGTGATATATCTGTACAATAGAGGAGGCTTTGGTAGAGCACAGGTACCCAAGGTGTGCCTACATTGTGTAACAGTCCCTCTGTGCGACTCCGGAGTGACTAATACATTTTGTGTAATATGCATCCCAATACAAAGACGTGACATTTAGAGAATACTAATTGCTTTGCCTGGGTTCCCAGTCATATTTAGCTGTTAAATTACAGTCTTTTATCATTAGCTCTGCCAGACAATTAAAATGCAAATACCTCAGACTTTATGCAAAACGTTGTGCAGCCACTGATTTGCCGTTTATATTTTCAATTTAGGACACATATCAATAATCTAACCTATTAAGGGCACACTTCGAGACAGAGGCAGCGCTAATCTAATCAGCGGTTAAGATCATTGCATTGTATTAAAAGGACAAACACGACAGACAGAATTAAGCGTGAATGGACTTCATTGTAGCTGACACATGGGTCGTATCCAAATCACTCATAAAGTAAAAAGCATTGAGCCAGTAAGTGCCCAGAGCATAAGTTGTCGTTCAGACCAAAGTCTGGATCAAGAGCTTTTTTTCTGGCTAAGGGCGGGTTAATTAGCAAAACCATCCAAAGTGGAGTCTGATACACAAATCTGCATCCTCTCTCTGAGGTAATTAAAGGAAAACCTCACCAATTTAAAATCTCATTCCCAAGCGTTATTAGTTTAGCATGTCTGTAACTGTGAAAGTACTTTACAATACAATGAGGTGCAAGATATCTAGACAGTCTCATTTTGTTGCTGTTCTATGAAAACTATTTCTGACAGACGGGTTCACGGTTTGTAACGTCAGCAGCTCTCCTCCTGTTCATACCAGCCGCTCAGAGATCCTTTCAGCCTGAGAAGGTCAAATCAGGTGATCATCTATGCAAGCAACGGTCCGTTCACCGCTTTACTATCCCTCGTCCTCCGGAGCTCAGCACAAAAACACCATCCAGGGATAGATATTTACATAAGTTGACTGATAAGGACTGATGAAGCCCTATATTATCTTCAGACACATTTAGGAATACATTTTTAGCACAGAATGAGGACTGTTTTGTCTACCATCTGTTACAGTGGACGCTCATTAGGAAGGGATGTCATCACGGCTCATATGAACAGGAGGAATGATTACAGCAAGACCAACCTGTGCATATGAGCACCTGACCATTGTTTTAAAGTTGTGATTGTATCCTTTACATTTTCTTATTAATGTATTATGTTATATGTAGAGTAGATTCTACTACTGTTTTTGCTATCAAAACCATTTAAAAGATTGGTATATATATATAGTGCATAGCTTATTATATTGGATGATTCTACAATAAACTTTTGTTCAATTTGTGGAGTCGACAACATTTATATTTTTTCAACTGCTAAAAGGGAAACTCGAGTTGAAACACGCAAGAGTCAAAGTGAATAATGTTTAAGGGAAGGTCCAGACTACAACACGGTCATGCAGGCTTGAAGCCAGGTCATTACAACTCAGCTACCTTGACAGTAAACACTGAGCTATTGTGAGTGTTAGGGATGGGTGAGGACCAGAGTGCAGACACAGGGGCAGGCAGGAAGATGCAACAAAAAAGCAAGCTTTGATGCTAAGCTGAGCCAAAGTCCAACAGGCAAACAGAAACAGCAGGCAGAGGAAAGTCCAAGTAAAAGAATCTCAAGAGAAATACAAAACTGAAGACAAGCCAGAAACCCCGCAGAACAAAGCAGGAACGCAGAGGACACATGAACCTCCAGCACGACGCAATGCCTCTGGAGACATGGTCAAGGTAAAACAAAGACAGACTCTTCAACTTTATGGTTTCTTTCTCACCTAAAATGTCTCCAGAAACAGATTTTGCTGAATGGCGTTACGCCAATTGGGTGTTTGTGTGGTTGACGGAGGGTGTAGCCTGTTTTGGTCAAGTGTACGAAGCCTACACAGGGGAGCCGACAAAGAGTAAAGGGTCTAATTTACAAAATAAAAGAGTTAACGGCTAACCAGAAGACAAACTATGACAGTGAGTGGTAACAAGCATGTGAGCTCCATTCTTTGTTGTCAAGTCATCTTGCTGTTACCAGACAAGAGAGGATTACCAACATTGGTGTATTTTTCTTTGGCCGTTGTTTGTGGTTCTTATCATCACATTCTGTTGGGTTTTTATTTCAACAACTTTCATGAAAATTATTATATATCATTAACTCTCAAACAGAGAGTGTTTGTCCTTGCAAAACTATACCTATTAAGAACACGTGTACAAAGCAGCATTGCAGGGGTTTCTGCATGTGTTAAAAGCCACATTATCCCTGACTTAGACTGGGAGAAATAATGGAAAATAAAAGCTCCTTCTTCAGAAAATGGATTTTAATCACTTTCAGACAGCTCAGTGGGGGACTTTAAAAAAAAGACATTAGTCTCCCACCTGTTACAGAGCGACACGTGTGCCCACCAACACGCTCTTAATACTCACACATTCACAAATGCAAAGATCCTGTGGACCACATATAAATGCAGAAACACTTCGGCGCCATGCAGACGTGTTAACCAGCATCCTCAGTCTCACATACACTGTCTCAATGGGCTTTAACCCCGGCTCTCAAAGAATGACACAGAAAGTTGTGACACCTTGTTTTCCTCAAAAGCATAAACATGGAACTGCCGGTGCTGCATCCCTATGTACACAGAATTCACACTATTCCGGAGAAAGTATCTTGTGTGTGCTGCTGGATTAAGAACACAAGAGTACATTCAAACACAGCAGAGCCTTCTGAAAAGAGTGAGAGCACTGAGTGTTTTAAGGCCAAGGCCACTTACAAACAGCTGCTTTGATTGCTTACAATGAAGAAAGAGCCCGCAGCCCTTTGAGTGCACTGAAATACATATTATGGCGAGACCGTTGCCACGAAGAGCAGAACATGCATTCAGCTGTTAATGCTCTCTGTCTCCCGTGATTTGTATCTCTGCTGAACATACCTGCATACACCACGTGTGCCCTTATGCTCCACAAAATGCAAAGCACACACGTTATTACATGAATAGGTTCTAAAAAGGGCAGACAGCTCGTGACAGCCGCTGTTTCTCAGATGTAAACAGGTGCGCCCGTGGGTGCTGAGGAAGTGTTGGCATGATACGGTAAAGCCTCACAAAAGACATGTGCCCACCTAAGCAAACACGCATATGATCGGTTCATATCACACTCACCTGCGGGAACATCCTTTTAAACCTGACAGGAAAGAGCGTCTTTGACACTGTATTACATGTTCCATTTTGCAGTATGCCTCATATTTCATATTGCATGTCCTCGGGCCCACCTGCCTGCATGCCCTACATAGGTGATGTGATTGGAGATTGATATACAGATTAGCAGTTCATCTTTAGCACTTTTGTTTCTGCCCTCCAACAGCCAGTTTGACATCATTTTCTACGCTTAAAGGGACAGTTCACCCCCAAGTCAAAAAGGGCATACTTTCGCATCCGTCTGCCGTACTATTTACCCATCTCAAATGTTTTGTTGTGTGTTGCCACGTTTTGGAGATATCTGCAGTAGAGGTGTCTTCCTTCTCCCCAATAGAATGGGACCAGATGGAACTCGGCTTGCGGTGCTCAAGGTGCCAAAAAGTACATTTGTAAAATCATGGCCCTGGTGCGCAAGATAATCCACCACATTTGTGAGTAGTTTCATGGAGGAAAGTTTCTTACTACCAAATACCCACGCAGGGGGAGGAGATCCAACACGCTTGCACTCCCAACCTGTCAAATTCAGCAGCTTGGTCGGTGGCCTTAAAGGGATAGTTCATTTTTTTTTAAGTGGGGTCATATAAAGTACATATCTATAGTCGATCTGTTTCCCACCGTAATCACCGATCAGCGCAGCCTCAGTTTGGAGAAGTAGAGAGCCGATCCAGCCCAGAGGCTCAGCTTTGTACTGCAGTGAACGGGGTCCAGCAAAAAAGCGAAATTATCCACCAAAAACAAGGCTCACCTAAAATGTTTTACATCAGTTCAAGTGTACGTTGTATAGGTAAAATTCACACCGCTTTACATTGCAGTCAGACCGCGCTTTCTTTTGGCACTTCATTTTCTCAACCGCAGAACCTCCGTATCCCTACGCACTAGCGTAACTGGGCAACAGCTGATCTGCGAGCGACGGAATACAGTGCGAGGCCCAGCTGCTGGACGAGAGGTTTACTTTCGATAAAAACGAAACTTAACTCTCCGTATCCTTCTGCATTAGCGCTCGTGCGTAGGGATACGGGGGTTCTGCGGTTGAGAAAATGTAGTGCCAAAAGAAAGCGCGGACTGACGGCGATGTAAAGCGGTGGGAATTTTACCTATACAACGTACACTTGACCTGACGTAAAAATGTTTAGGTGAGCCTTGTTTTAGGTGGTTAATTTCGCTTTTTTGCTGGACCCCGTTCACTGCAGTACAAAGAGCGTCTGGGCTGGAGCTGCTCTCTACTTCTCCAAGGCTGCGCCGATCGGTGATTACGGTAGGAAACAGATCGACTATAGATATGTACTTTATATGACCCCACTTCAAAAAAAACGAACTATCCCTTTAAGCTACGAAACATGACGGTCTACCTACCCCTCTAGTGTTAATTTTGGACATGAAGGGCTTCGCGGTCAAATTAGCACTAATGTCCGATTAGACTTAAACAGAGCATGCTGAATGCTACGATTGTTATTATAGTTGTAGATAAATGGTTGCAGTTTGGTTGAGTTTACGGAAAAAAAGAGTTAGGGTAGGGAAAGGTTATTCTTTGGGTTAGAATAAGTAACATAAGAATATCACTAACGTCACTTACTTACGTCATTTACCTGAACTCACGTACATCATATACATTAAAAACAAATCATGCGCTTCAAGAAGTGAAGAATGTTACATCTAAATAATGCGGCATTGTGGGTAATTTAGTTGCCCTTAACTTGCCACTAATACTTACTGGCCAAACCTCCCCTCCCTGTGGTGACATCTAGAGGGTTTGTTGTGTTGAGTGTGTGAGTGAGAAGTACCACATCGAGACATATCAGCACATTGTCCCAGCCACTAAGAAGTGCTGATTAAGTTACTATAGTCAGCCGTAGTGTCCAGATCAGCCCCGGATGCAGCATCATAGTAGCTGACATGCCCTGTATTGTGTTTGCTGTCACAGAAGAGAAATAAAAAGTCTGGCATGCAACATTACTGTCTTCCTGCGTTCTTCACAGTCGAATTGGTCCAGCCTGTGAAGTTTCCTGTAGTTTGCAGCTACAAGCCTGGCTAAGCTAAATTAAAATAACCCAAAACCAGAAGTCGCCCAACTATAGTTGGGGAACTGTGGATATGGAAAATTTTAAGAGATAGAATCACAAAAGCCCAATCTCAGTTTGAGTATATCATATTATATAGAGAGTGTAAGTTAGCCAATGGCTGGAGTGATCTAGTTGCTGACTGCAGTTTGGTAGAAAGAGAATTGCTCCCACATGAAAGTTTTTTCAGATATATTCTTTGAGCGCGACGTGTCAAGTGGCATCGGTCATCGAAATTCAAACAAGTATTTCAGAGCCATTTATTGTCATGTCTGTGGATACCTGCACGGAAGCACAACACTTTTCTGAAAACGGCCCCCAGCAGGTGAAGCACATGAAAAAAAAAGCCAACGGGCAGACAAGCTGTTATTTTCTTGCAGATCAATGGAGAAAAAAGCTCCAAATTTTGGTACAGTACAATTATGACATGACTCATAGCCGTCTAGACCAGTGATATAATGTGAGCTATTTGTTTACGTTCAACTTTTAACAGGCAGGGATGAGCATTTTCTCCTTCGTTATTGAGTATCTTGCATGTGCGCATGCCTGCGCGAGAGTTTCAGCGCTGCCACGGCACTCTCTCTTGATGGATGGTCATTTTCATCGGCTTGCTCATGCTTAATGAACCCTGCAGTTCATGTCTTAATTGAATGCTTTTTATGCTCTCATGTTCGACAATCCCCCCCCCATCCCCCAAGTCCCATCATCCCCTCCTTCCCCCCACCCCTCCGTTCCCTCTGTTGTTTGCGAGGTAGGACACTGACGGCTAATGAATAAAGGCACTCTCACGCTTCTTATGAGGCCTCGGGGGCACACAAACAAACAGTGACGCGCGCAGAAACGCACGCCTACTCAACACACATCGAAGCGAGGAGGGGGTCAGGGTAGAGGGAAAGGCCAGCCGAGTCACTTTTTGCAACTTAAAAATGCTGACTTTCTTTTCGTCGTGTTGGTTGCATTCTTTTCTGAGGAAAACTATCAGCAAGTTCATGGCGGGGAGCCGGTGCTGAAAATGCCAAGCTTTTTAAGGCCCAGTCCTCATTAGGTAATCTGTAGGATGCAGTGTTTTGCTTGATTTCAACACACGCAGATGCCAAGACACGTGAACTGCCAGCCAGCGGCTAAAGCCCAGGCACTTCGCTGCAGAGATATTGCTGCACTGTAAACTTCTGCTCTTTTTCCTGTTCCCTCTTTGTTTTATTTTGTGTCCGTCTTTTTTCCGCTGGTTCGTGCTCCTCTTTTTGTCTCTCAGTGAGTCATCCGGTTTCCAGCAGGTCAAACATGGCTGTGAGTCTTCCTCCTGCACGGCATCAAAATGATAAATGGTGTCCTTGTCACATTTTCATACTTTTCAGCATCTTTTTGAATATGAGAAATTGTTTTCTTTTAATTAGTCCTCCCTCCTGTTAAAGGTATTATTGTAAGGAAGCCCTAAAGGGCCATGCATTCATACGTTTTATTTCCTCTGTTTTCCTGGGATAACGGGATAATTTTCTCGAGATAACGAAACTTTGTTTTCCCTGAGATATCGATATAATTAATTTGAGATCTTGAGAAAACAAAACGATAGTGTAGAATATTAAATCATTGAGAGGTTGTTACGCTAGCTTACATTGCTAATGCTAGCTAGCTAATGTGAATGTTGCTAACACTTGCTAGCGTTAGGTAATGCTCATTCTAATGTTCTAACATTAACATTAGCTGTGTCAATGTTAGTTAAATGCGAGACATAAATTGGTACTCTAACTCACTGCCTTCAGTCATGCTGTAAGCTGCAGAGGTACTGGTCCCATGTGTCATCTGAAATAAAAAAAATATTGGGTTTAGAACTGGAGGTGGATCCGGTGTCCCTTCATTCTCGACCTCCCAAGCAGATATGTAACGTCAGCATACAGAGGTTGTACTGTATTCTTACCTATGCTTTGTGGAAGATCATCTTATTGTAGTGGATTAATGAAAATGTGCCAAATGTTAAAGGCTGGCAGAGAGCGCTTCTTGATTTAGTGCCATTGGAGTACCCTACATGAATAATACATTACTAACAGACCAATTCTATAACATTTGGGAACCGTATCTAAATGACATAGAGCCTGGTGTCTCTGCCATCACGCTGCAGGGTGTTTTCTTGAACATTCTTATTGCATATTATCACCGTTGGTGTTGTCTCATTAGCTGTATATTTTGAAATTGTGCCCATATGTGTCGCATCTTGCCTTTTAGTTCTTCCCTCGCTGTGATTTTCCCTCCTTCCAGTGTTTTTTTCCTGCCTCACTCGACCTGAACTTTATCCCCTAATTAGTGTTTGTGTATACAGTCCTTGTTCTCCCTCATGTCTTCGTCAGTTCGTGCCATGTTCTCCTTTGATGCCACCCTGTGTTTTCAACCCGTGTTACCTCCAGTGTCTCTCCGTTGGTATGTTCCTGATTTTTGTTCCTAGTGTTTTTTTTATTAATTTGTACTTTGCTCTTGTTTGCACTTTGTTTAAGCTCGTTAATTGCAACTTTGTCTTTCTGTCCATTGTGACTCGTTTTAGTTGATTTCTTGTTTTTTTGTATCATTCAGCTTTGGTTATTAAAGCTCGCCTTTTGCTCCTTAATCCTGCCCCCCGTGTTTTTGGTCCTCACCTTGTTTGTCGAACCTTAACAATCCTAACCTCTGGTGCTGTGTGCGAATCTGAGCTGATGCTCTGTGGATTTCCGTCTTGGTTTGTTGTGTTTTTACTGTTTAGTCATTTGTACTGTTTTCTTTTATTCTCCCTTTATATTTCATAATGTATCAATTTTTTCTATTTCTTGGAAAGCCGAAAATGAGTGCATACATTGGCAAAAAAAAAAAGCTACTGTTTACACTCTTAACCCTAGCTAATGTTGACTTATCGTTAGCTGACTAATGTTAGGGGAAAAAAGGAGGCTATGCTTGGCTCATGCTGTAAAACTCAGCCATGATTACCTTTTTTTTTGGCCCAAAAACTGAAATCTGGCAAAACACAGATAACACATGATACAAACAGGGTTATAGTATTCACTGACAAGACTTATTAAAAGCTGGAACAAACCGTCAGAAATAACAAAACAATCATGTTGGACCTGACAAACAGTTTAAAATTATTGATTCACAATCATAATAATATTCTTAAGGAAAAAAAAAGAATTCCATTCTGCATCTTTTGATAAGACCTGTAGGTGTTTTATTGTTTGTTTGTTTCTTGAAAGGATTTGTCCCTTTGACAGCGTTACACACAAAATGACCTCAGATATTCCAAAAATCCAAACAGCAGATTCTCTGCTCGCTTGTGTAGCTCAAAGAGAGATGATTGTCATGTTTTTATATCTGCTGTCTAATGGTGTTATTTACAGTCCACTGTGGGAAAAGCTGGAATGTGAAAAACACTCAACCATTATCTACTTTCTTTTTAAAAAGCCAGGACGTACCCACTGACATTGTCGGTGTCGGCGTAGGACAAACACGTTGTCCCCAAAAAACACTTGGTGTTGTCAGTCAATCGCTGCCACACTTTTGAGGCTCTTAATCATTGCTGCCAGCTTCCAGCATCTCATCAGCAACTCCTCCATCTCAGCGTCTCCATCATATAAATCAGTCAATTTGTCACAAGTCAACCACACAAAGGCATTAGCTGTAATCAATTTAAAAAGGGACTGTTTATCTGTGTATTCAATGCAGGACTTGTCATTTAACACACATCATCATGTAATTGAGGTGATTATTATGCAATATGTGCTCAGAAACAAAAGTAAAAATTAGGTGAGAGCTTGTTGCATGCCCGCCAGCTGCTAGTGCCCCCGCAAATTACACTGGAGAGGGAGGACTCTCATTATGTCGCGAGTCAACTAGGTGCTCGAGTGACAGAAATACAAAAAGGTGAGGCTGGCCAGATTCGGCATTCTATTCAGCCAACACCTCTCTGCACGGAGCACAGGACTTTTTGATGAAAGTCAATTAACACTGAAGACGCTACGGGAACTATTATCAAACTTCTCGTGTTTGCTTGTGAGGAAACTAACTTGTAATAGATTGTCTTACCTGTGAACAAATCACGTACACATTAAAAGTAAATTGTCCAGCATGACAGAAGTGAGAAATTGTGAGCTGAGCACAAACTCATATTTGGAGTTGAGATTTGAGAGCATCACAAATAACTTGCATTTCAGACAGACCAATGGACACTATTACTATATACTATTTCCATAGCTCTCTCAGACAGTGATAGTGATTGAAATGGTGTTCAGGCAATGTAAGAAATACACGATCTTTAGCTTAAAGCCAGCTAACTCCGTCCTTGGCAAGCCATTCATTTTCTGGATTGAACCCCTTTATACAGAAATCCTGAGCTTTTTTGTTGCTAAAGATGCAACTAACATGCTCGAAATGTGTGATTTGTGCGGTGAATGAAGTCTGGTTACCTAGCTAACATTGAAAAGGACATTTTTATATCAAAACAGCACAAAGTAAGAATGTGGGAGTAAGAAAGGCAGCTTTTTCCACAAAGTTGCAAAAACTTGCTCAGATCGAGACCAACTCCGTCTTAAAGTGCCAGTTTCATAGTTCCAGTACAAAGTTCATACTTCAGGCTAGTATACACGTCAAAAAGTTGTTTTTAGCATCTATTTTGGTAAATCAATCCTGCCAGGAGCCGAATATGATTTTTTTTTTTGCCTCACCGTAAGGGAAG
Organism: Sparus aurata; assembly: GCF_900880675.1. Lineage (NCBI taxonomy): Eukaryota > Metazoa > Chordata > Actinopteri > Spariformes > Sparidae > Sparus > Sparus aurata. Next base: position 23,067,127 of record NC_044189.1, on the reverse strand, counting down.
AAATGATGGCGTTGTTGCGTTCTTTTCATACATACATATTTGAGCTACCTGTATGTCACTTTAATACTGCTGCTTTACACTTTTCTACTCACATGCATTTCAAACTAAGTAGTTACGTAGTTATCTTTTAGGGTTAAAACCCTACATACAGAACATATTGTATATGTTAATGATACATTTTTCAAGGCCCAGATATCCCAAATTGATTTGAGGAGATAATTATTACACGCACAACTGCTGTATCACTTCGAATGTAGTGCGCGCCGTAACACTTTTAGCTCAGCAGCTACAGGGAAGATGTCTGCTCTAATTAAAAAAATACATCTAGAGTCAAACTGTAAAGAGCCATTTGTGGGTGATTTTTTTTTCCCCCCTTTAAACAATCCAACAACATTTGGCAAAATAAAAGTTAGCTCCACCTTAAAGAGTTTCAACATTAAAAAACGTTTTTATGGTAATTAATCAATAATCAGATAATGCAGCACAGGGGCATCACGCATCATCAGTTCATTGTCTTTTGTTACTCGTACTTTTGTACATAAGGATTTAAATACAAAGGACTGACATGTTTCTACCACCATCATTGCAAATCAGCAGGTAAAATGCAGCGCTTGAGAAAATACTCCTAATGATAATGATTGTGGTCAGATTTGGTGCGTCCTACCCAACAAGCTCTATACATCATTTGTCTGCTTTTTCAGATAATGTGTGAGAGGTGGTCAAGTTTAGGCAAAAGGTTAAATGGTTTCTGAGATTTTAAATGGTGGACCATGTTGAGAGCTCAGGAGTAAGCTGAAGGAAAGTCCCTAAGGGTTATTTGCAAGGTTGCACTGAAGGTGGTTTGTTGAGGTCAGGTGTGGCGGGTCTGCAGCAGAAGTTTTGAATTTGGCTGTTTTGCCAACAAAAGAAGTGCCGTTGAAGGTGAAATCTCCTATAACTCTTGTGCCTTATCCTTTTTTTTCTATGTCCGTCACTATGAAGAAAACACTTAAAACAGGAGAAGAGTGTGTGAAACTGCTTCGGTCACACCATTTCTCGTTGTTACAAGAATCCGCTGCACCTGGGCCAGCATTATCAACCAGAACACCTGCCACGCTGGCATCTCGCGTTGTGAGACAACGGCGTCCTTGTTGGTATTCAAATGCGAGTGTCACTCTAATGACATGGATATTGCCAAGATCGAAGACAATTTGTCAGGCGCTCACTCAGAAAATACAGATTTTATTATGGAAATTGCTCTGCAGCCTAATTGGCACAATGAGGTCAATCAGAAAGATGCAGACATTTGTTCAGCCAGTTAACAATGGACTTCTGCAGCAGAGTTTTCTTTTTCCCCCTAAAAACCTCACCATCTTTTGTAGTTGTGTTAATAACGGGTCCCGACCAGATTACTTAACCCTCTCTTCGTGGCAGGTGGTAATGATGCATGTGAGACTAAAGATATGCAAAAGAACAGATTGAATATCACAATAGATCACTGTCGGCTAAAGAATGAAGACAATGGCTGCGTTAATCGACCGTCAGACGTTATATATCAGGTGACATCACAGACATCACAGGCCTACACTTAATGAAGCTTAGAGGGATGATGTATCAGCCCTGTGTTCTGGTGTTTTAGCACATTATAGTACTTGCCCTGCGGGGGGCACTCTAATTAAAGAGCAAACCAAACTCAGAGCTGCTATCTGATCTGATTTTGGTGAACATGGGAGGATGCTTCATCTCGGGCAGTTTGTTTCAGACATTCAAAACACCTGATGAGGGTTCTAAAAGTAAAGTCCCAATATACACCCATATTTCACAGACCACTTGCCTGACTATAATATGTTCAATATTACCTTACCTGATACAGTGCTTCTTGATCAAGTAATAGCATGAGATCAATGCTACACGTCAAAACCAAAGATGAAGTCCTACGTCATGCGTTAAATACCAAGAGACATATATGCGTTTTTATTTTTTTCCTGTCCCTCAGTGTGTTATATAGGTTAGAATAGGATAGAATAGAATAGTCTTTATTGTCATTGTACAGCAGGGTACAATGAAATTGTGTGTGTAAAAGATCTTGAAAGTTGAAAGAAGTCAAAGTCCGCACCAACAGGAGCTCCTCTTTCCTACACAAAACTCTGTTCCTGAAACGCCTCGCCAGCTGCTCCACCTCTAGTTTTCTGTGACTTTGTCATATCACACTCTGTCATCGTTTCACATTGTTGAATAGTGTATCGGTAAGGGTTAGATTGTGTTAGATTGGCAGGTAAGAACTGATTTAGCACAGCTGCTATGTTGTTGCTAGCACTGCTTTCTCAGGTGTGTGTGTGCCGACCAATCACAGGAGGCTGGGTACTTGGGAGAATGGCCTTTAAGAAAAAAAAAGAAAAAAAAGAATTGTGTCACTATATCATGTTTTCTAGTAATAACCCAAAATAAAATGATGAGCCTGAAAATGAGCGATGATATGTTTCTTTTACGCTTCATCACATACAGCTGCCTGACATTAATGCAGCAGAGGAAGATTGGTTACACTGGCAAAAGGCAACTTTTCTTTGCGACAAATTATTGTAAAGTAAAAAAAAATAAAAAATGACGCCATCCTGGTATAGATTGGTTCTCTGTAAACCTCGCTCGCAATAATATTCAGTCTGCGTGATGTAGGTAGTAAGAAAGGTAGCTTGGATCTGGACCAACCGCATCTTAAAGTGCCAGTTTCTGTTGTCTGTGAATAGGTTTGGGGAGAGGCGAAGTTCATCATTAAGGCGAGTATACATGTGAAAATGTTGTTTTTTGCATCTATTTTGGTTAATCATTCCCGCCAGGAGCCGAATATGATCTAATTTGCAGCACTGTTTCTTACAGAAGGAGGGTAGGTACCTTCATTTGTGTTAAAGGTGCGTTCAAGCAAGTGAAGGAAGGGAAAACCAGGCTTCCTCTAAGCATATAGAAGGAGTAACAGTTTAGACGACCCATTATATTAAATTAAATTGAATTGTAAGATATGGGAAAATGACACATGGGGAAAGAACTGCATTTATGAAGTAGTTTGACAGTGTTGACAAATTGCTTGTTGAAGCCTCATATTTAAATCACAAACATAAGAGTGGTGTCAATCTTCTAAGTCTAACTCTTGGCAAGAAAACCTGATGATATTTCCCAGGACGTCAAACTATTCTTTTTAATTACAGATAAAGGCAATATGGGAGCGATTCTATAAACTGATGACAATTAGTTGCAAGTAGACAGCACGCTTTGCATTTCCCTGAAATCTATTCTCTCAGCGCCGTGACTTAAAAGTGCTAAAAGTGGCATCACTTGCTCATCTGCCAGAGGGTGATTATTCTTTTTAAATGATAAAAATGTATTTGGCAAATGTCAGATTTGAACCACGGCTTCTGAAAGTTTTACACCTGGCATCCTTTTCATATTTGGCAAAGAAAAACTTTTGACATTAGGGTGGAGAGCGATCGTTTCTCATTAATGACACGACAGCGGCATAACAACACAGTACAGCAATAGTGTAGGAAAAAAAAAAAATATCCAACATAAGATTAAGAGGTAAGAAGAAAACCCCTGCTTCTTAATTTCTGACTTGATCACGCACACTCCCCTCCCTTTCCTTCCCCTCCGATCTCTTCATCAATCTCTCCACCTGAATAACAGTTGGCATTTGAGATTTGAGGGCGGAGGGAGGAAGGGAAGCCGTGCGGTCGGAGCACCTCTAATTTCAATCAAATCAGTTGGAATCAGCCCAACCTGCCACTCAGTGGCCTCTTATGGATCAATGACCCCTGAGCCTTGATAATCTCTTGAACTGATTGGTTGCCTCATTGATCATTACTCTGGCGATAACCAATCAAACATCTCCCTCGGTGACGAGACGTGCGCATGAAAGACATCCCCCGGACGTTTGGTCCCAGAGGAGGCGCGAGTGATGCGAAGAAAAAATATAAACTGAGATCCCCTTTGGAAGAGAATATCAAATCATAAGAGTGCTTAATATTTCACTCACTTGATGAAATATGCATTGTAGCCCAGAATGGAGGAAAAATGCAATGATTTGGATGCATTATGTATGAGAAGGTCCGCTGGCGAAAATGACTGCACTGTTGAATAATCGCCATTTCACTATAACCAAAGCACAATGAGATTTTGTTATTACTACGCATCACTCAATTCATTTGGAAAGTGCATACTGTTTGCATTTTGTATTTAGGGCTTTACTCGTGTGTGCAGAGCATACAGACGCTCGCTAATGAACTAAAGCAGTGACTTGGATGTGCCTCCGCCTCAATTTTTTTTTTTTTTTTTTTTTTTTGGTCAAGCATGTTTTATTTAGGACCAGCTGCAGGACGGATGACACACACACGCATTCTGCATTTCCTCATGAGAAGAATCAAACACACAAAACAAAAGTAAAATAGTTTTGAACGTTTATGACACACACACAGGAAGATATCCTCCCTCCCTCCCTCCCTCACTCCCTCCCTCTCTCCCTCGCTTCTGCTCGGAGCCAAATAAAAAGTATGCAAAGTAAAGCAGTGGAAAATAATAAAAATCAAAGGATGGAAAATTGTAATGGACTGTCAGCTACAAGAGGAGTATGCATTAAGAGTTATTTCTCTGCTAACAGATGAGGGGCTGCCAGATTTTGTTAAATTCTGACTCCCTGCTCTTCAGAGAGAGACCTTTTTTCTCGAGGTGAGGGGTGCCGGTCATTTTATTAAGCCACATTTTGTAAGTGGCAACTTTGTCTCAATTATCACTTTTGCTGTAATCAAACCATAGGAAAGAAGCTGCGGCTGTAATGTAATTTCTGTAATGTAGACGGGAAGTCTGAGGCTCCCAGTGCGATTAAGCAGGGGTCAGGTTCAGTGTGGATATCAAGAACATCAGAGAATGTCCTCTGCCTCGCTTGATGAGTCTCAGCGGCGGTTCGGTCCCCAAAAAAGCAGAATATTACGGATAAAAAGTTAACGATAGTTGTGTGAAGCAAAGTATTTATTGTCGGCTTCAGCAGAAACACAGTGAATTTGTGTCATTACAGTGGCTGTCGTCCCATATGGCTGCGTCTAGAAGGATGACCTCTGGCCTGAAAAACAGAAAGAGAGAGATTCAAGAGCAGCCAATGTCCGATGTTTTATACGCATTTATATGAACATATTTATGTGTTATGAGTTTGACTTGAATTTGACTAAACATGTTAATATTCAGTCGCTACTGCCCTGATTGATGTCAGGGCCTATGATGTCATTTAGTACCTATTCTAATAAGCATCTTAAAGCTGAAATTATTAAAAAGTCCACCATATGATCCTCCTTAAGTGTAAGTTCTCCAAAAAGCACCATAGCTCAAGAAGTTCTTAAATTATCCTAATTTAACGAGTAGCTCTTTTGTTCGATTGGAATCCTGTGAGTGTATTTTTAACATTTTTGGGACATACCATTATATTTAAAAAAGCAACTTTGCCTGAAGTAATTGAATTGGTGGTTTGTGGACCATATTTATCAGGTTACATGCAGCCTCCTCTGAAGCCGATAAAGAGTATTCAGTAGTAGTAGTGCTCCCCAAGACATGTAAACACAAGTTAATGTGTAATGTTGGTGGGGTTACCCTTTAAGGAAGGCCCGAGGGCTGAAATGTCATAACAAAAGAGAAATGCAGAGTGTGTGAAAATTCTTTTCTACTTTCACCACAACCCTCGGTGTGAGTTATTTCTACTTTATACATTTATGCTTTTCTGTGAAGTGATATGAGTCAAATGCATTAATTTTTTCAGGTCTCCATATGGTTATGGAGTGATGCAGAATAACGTTTGCTGGCATGAGACTCAAGGGGACTGTGACTGTTTGATAGCAGTTAATGGGTCTTAATTTATTAAAGGGTAACTCCACCGATTTCACAATTAAAGTCAGACAGATGCTGTGTCTCAATTCAGGGGCTGCATCCTTCGGAGGCCGCATTTGAAGGCCAATTACGTCACAACGAAGGCTCCTCCAAAGGCAGCCCACAAATGCGGCCTTCTTTTCCCTCTTTTTGGAGGATGCACCGCTACTATCCTTCGTGGCCTCACATATCCCAAGATTCTTTGCGCGCCCGAAAAAGAGGAAAGAAAGAGAGAAAATGGCGACATCGCATGCCATGGATCGTCAGGGCAACAAGGTCTCTCTCAAGGAGTCCTTCGAAGGATGCAGATCCTGAATTGAAACGCAGCACTTGACTAAACGCTCAGCCTGCTCACTGTACATTAGGCTTTGTTTTAACAACTTTACTTTCAATAAATGTACATTTTATGATACTAGTGCTGCGGTAATGATCATTTTAAATTGCAAGAGAAAGGCACTGCAAAGTTGTTTATGGTGTCCCTGTTGCAAAAGAGCAGGGTTTACACTCAGCGCAGAGCTGGCTTCTTACCCAGCCGTCTCCTGAGTTGACCACTCTCAACCTTTAGTGACAAGCGGCCACAACACTAAAAAAGACGCAAAGCAAGTGTAAAAGCTTTACAACTCACTGTAGACCAGGCAACAGGAAAGTCAACAGTTGTTTCACAATAAAAATCCAAGGGTTAAGAAACAAAGGTCTTTGTTTTAAGCATTTTTTCCACTCTGGCAATTTTTCTGACCTGTAGAGATAATGGTGGGTTAATAAGTCAAAACTGGCTTGATGCACATCATCCCACAGAGTGCTGAATGTCACAGATCAGAGGTCTGAGTAAAGTTTTTTTGAACCTACTCATCCCGCTTGATCTTAGCATTACCAATAACATGCTTATCAGGCTTCAATATCACCAAGCACCATTTAATCAACTGTATAAATCGGGACAGTAGTGCAAAGAGATATTGGCATGCTGCTCAAACTTCTCAGACATCCTGACACAAATACAAAACAAGGACGCCACACATGGCGTTCAGGCATTAAAGCCGCGTCGCTTCCAGCGTGATGTTGATGTTTGCACACAAATCTTTTGGACAGGAATTTTAAAAGAATTATTGCATCCAAAGCAGGAGGCTGGATTTGCAGGGCGCAGGCTCCAGTGTTTGCTGTGGACTTGTATGCTCAGCTCGCTGCTTAACTCTGTCGCACAAACAATGAAATGCTCCAGGCTCAAACAAACAAGTTTATCAGGGCGGTGTGCAGGGGGGAGTGTAATTTCATGTAGCATGTTGATCCTGGGCACGTCTCTTTTAAAGGGACCGGTTTCCTTGAGTGCACTGCTCAATGTTTTACAAGGGTGACTCCTCCACAGAGCCCGATTAAAGAGGTGACTGTCTGGAGTTCCTGGAGATGTCTGAACGATCCTCGTCACCTTGGATAGCACTGGCAAGGTGGTATTTTTCGTTTGACTTCATAAAACCTTTACTTTTGCGGCTGCTATTTTCTACGGGTTTGATTACACGTTGTGTCACTCTGTGAATGCATGCAGTTAGAGGCTCTATACAAACACACTTGAGATAGAATACGTGATTTCAGACACAAAAGGCTACATTCAGACAGAGTCTGCTGTGGGAAAAAGCAGAACATGCCACATCCATCACGCCGCCTCCTGAAAGGCATCAGTGGCATGTAGAATGCGTATATTCCACCTAAATTATTTGAGAGATTTAAATATTTCACTGGTAATAGCAGCCACATTTAATAACGACAAGAGCTCCATGGAATCATAGAAAGTACTCGGTGCAAAAAGGCTTTGGCAAGTAGCAAATAGATTTTCCAGCAGAAACTTAAACACAACACAAAAACGGTTGGCTTTGAGCCACCTCCCTAAATATCATTCAGAGGCAGATTCTTCCACGCCTTATCTCAGTCCTCCTGAGTGCCAGCATTTACATTTGTTATTTCCCAGTTTAGCCTCATTTGTATTTGCTCATTTATCATAGCTGTTTTGTTGGAAATGCATCCAAGGTCTGGGAGTCTAGCCTTTAGAGGGAAGGAGGTCAGAATACGTGGGGATATTGTGCCATTTCTAAATGATCTAATTTGTGATTCTTGGCATAAGCAAAATGCTACGAGGAAAAAAACCTCCGCAGATTCAGCAGATAAGGATGAAGGGCAGGACAGTGTTTGTTTTAGAGGCTCGAGACCTGACTCCTGGGCAATAAGCAGATGTTTCATTCCGAGGTGTAAAGGAACTGACGGCGTGGCCTCATCTCGGATGAGCCCTTGATAGACAGGCGCTTCAGACCGCCGAGTCGAGGCTGCCTTATTACTGGTTTCACTTTCAAGGGGAATATGACACCACCATGAAAAGGATGCTTCAAACTGCCTTTTTCCTCTCTGGGTGTCAAAGACTACAGAGACAATTTTCCTGAAGTAACAATCAGACGATCTTTCTCGGCCTGCGCTGTATCCACAAGCAATCTTTGGCCTCTCTTGAATCAGGCGTCCAAAAAAAATGGAGCTCGACTGTACAATAACCACGCTCTAAACTACAAAGGGCTCTGCTCTGCTCTTTGGTTTCTGAAATGAGTTGCTTCTGACTGCATCCGGCTGCTTTTCAAGCCCAGTATTTTCTGTGTGTGTGTGTGTGTGTGTGTGTGTGTATGGGCAGACGGAGATCTGCCTCATTAACATTCATGTATGCATTTGATGTCAAACAGTCTAAATATTTAAGACACTAGAGGGCAAAGGAAAGAAATCTGGGAGCAGTCATAATTTGCTGTGTTACTGATTGATTGTCCTCGCTGTTTGCAGCTTGTATTGTAGCGAAGGTGCCGTATGTACTCCGGCACACGTGTTCGTAGGAGTGCTTAGCTCCGTGTACATGCCTGTGAGGGGCTGGTGGGTGTGTGGGTATGGGCAGGAGAGAGTCAGAATAAGCTCATCTCATGAATCCGTGTGTGTGTGTGTGTGTGTGTGCTCGCTTACGTCATTATGCGTGCATGCGTCACTCCGTGCGCTCGCATCACCGCGCGCCGCCGTCTGCGTGTTTGTGTCTTTGTTCACGTCCCAACCATGAAAATCCAAATAAAAAGAATATCAAGCTGAGGATAACAGTTTGAAACCACTCGGATGACAGGAAAACATTGGCCTGGCAGTGATATGCCTTTTATGCCATCACTTTGATGGTCAACAAAAAATCTCTTCTCTTTTTTTTTGTTCCCGCTTCATCACAGACAAAAATCCCACTCTGTATTTGTGATGCCAGTGTTAGCTGGAGAGAGTTTGGTATTGGCAAGAGTGCTTGTGGAAAAACAAACTTAAATCAACTGTCTAGATTGGTGTTCTCTGTTCATCTAAACCGGTGATTCCCAATGCGAGTTTGCTCAAGTACACCTGGGTGAACGTTGACAGTAGCTATGACAACATACAGGTTAAGATATGCCTGATAAAATAGGTGGGCTGCCCATCAACCCTGAGTCATTTATAACTAATGACTTTTAAATGAGTTGGCAGGTGAGCGGAGAAGTAAACATAGTTAGATAACAGCAAATGACGAACAGTCGAAATACAGTAGTTAGCTGTAAGTAGCCTAGCAATTAGCTGCTTTATTGAAACCCTCTTTTACAAAGATGGAGGGATGTGATTGAATATGGATCGGCAATTTCAATGGATTTCCCAGTGAGGGCCTTGTAAACAAATGGCTGTCACGTCTCTTGGATGGAGAAGACCATCCAACTTTTGTATAACAGGACGCAATGATTGGTGCTATAAACATCACCGGTAATAAACCTGAGAGCAGAGCGATAGTTCTGTATCTGTATCTATGTGGCAGCCCATTTGAATGTGAGTTCATTATCAATCTTGATAGCAAGGTATGTCTCAATATTGAATCCTTGCACAGTGGAGATACACAGATCTTTTTTCCACCACTGTCCTTTGCTCTAGAGAAGAGCACGAGGAACGTTCAAAACAGAGTTAACAGTTTAGATAGCGAGCTACAGGTTCTGGACAGACAGGTTGAAGAGTTAGCTATAGTTAAAAAGTAATGGTTTGGCTTGGTTGCTGTGTTTGTTTCTTCGTTGTCTGCTAAGCCCCGCTTAGCTTCTTCTCTCTTTTACTAACACACATGCACACACATACACACACACATCGAGATACACGTACTCTTTAGGGCGATCTGTTGTAAACTTATAGCTAACAACCCCGCTATAACATAAGACGTATGTCCAGCATATCCCCTTTATTGACTGTGAAGACGGGCTTCCCCGGTAGCACGGCTACCTTTTTGGGACCGTGGCTATCATCCCTGTAAATTCACCCCTCGTGTGACCAAAACGCACACGAGATCAAAGACGGCGCAACCGCTGCCTTTGTTCAAACCTCGCGCGCACGTGTAGTGATCACCTTTGGTCGATACGGTCACAGCCGCCATTTTTGAATTCCAGGTATGAATCAGTGAATCTGAAGTCATCATTTCGGAATCCGCGCTCTTGCGTGACACTCTTGTCTAATTATTGATAATTTCATAATACTGACATGTCGACTAATTTTCAGGCTATGAGACTCAAAGGTAAATCATTTGATTATTGATCCCTGATTTCAGGGTGGTGCCCCGTGTTCATTAATGACTCATAGTTACCTAGGTTTCATTAATCAACTATAATACATTTGATTGATTAATAATAACATATTAATTAATAATCAATAATCAATAACGATTCCCAACAGCTGATAACAGTAGTTTGCAAACTGTCTATTGAATCGCTCAACTTCTAATCTGAACCAATCCGTCTCTATGCACACAGCTGACTTATTATCAGTGCGTGTGCCGTTTAGCTGTTGCTAAGAATGCACAACGCACCACTGCAGAGACACGGCCGCGCACACCTCTTGAGGACAAAGACGTAAGAAAGAAGGAGTTGGTAGGTCACGCCAAGGAGAAGGTAGAAGAACAGAGAGGCAGTGACACTAAAAAAAGAAAGGCTGGATCTAATGGGTCTTTAAAAAAAAGAAAGACGTCGCTCTTTTCATTTTCTTTCTTCCTCTCCTGTCCCCAAAATGGCACTGCTGAACCATAAAATGCTGCAGCGCTCACCTCTCACCCCCCCTTGTGTCTGACACACATCGGGTTGCGACACCGATAGTCACCCTCAACGTTTGTTGTGGGGTTCCGGTTATCAACTCCCGCTGTCGCCGGCCTTGATCCCACATGCTCACTGGAGGCGCACAAAGGGAGGCAGGGAGGAAAATGGCATTGGAAATTCTGAGAAAATAGAATGGCACAAAGAGACTAGTGATGAAAAGTATTGTGGAATTTTAGACAGATTGAAAAAAGATGAACTATTTCATTTCAAAGACGATTCACTTTTCTTTTTTTTTGTTCTCGGCCTTTGATGCAAGCGGAAAAAAGCTTCACTTGATGATGGAAAACAGAATCTATTCGTGCGGTTCCCCCTCTCATGAAATACCCTACGACTGCAAATAACGCTGCAACAAAACTAACCTTCTATAAAAACACAGTCAATTGGACATTTGCCTCCGAGCCACTTTCTTTCTCCTTCATCTTTCAGTAATCCATTTCAGGTAAAAAAAAAAAAAAAAAAAAGAAAAAAGAAGCAGGCATACATTTGCTTTCTTTGCGCTGAATGATGCTTGCACTTGAAGCGAATCAGTCACTTTATGTAAGTTTATGAAAGCCTTTTGCATTGACCGTCGTAATGCACATCACATCCTTTGGGCCAGCGGATTTTTATTTACATTTCTGTTTTGTTTTGAGGAAAGAAAAAGAGCATCAGCGACTGATGTGGCCAAATTAGGTGAGCAGAAGGTTTCGCAGCGGAAATGGCTCCGCTAATGTGTGCTTCTGTTTAAGAGACGATTGCTTTCCTCCGATTTGCCTAATGTTGTCTTCCCTATCAGCAATTCCTACCGGCGTCATAAACATGCTGGGGTAAACACAATTCTCTCAGCCTCCATTCGTTTAGCCCGTAGACCCGATGTGTAGCTACATTTTCAAAGGCGGCGCAGGCGTTGCCGTGAAGCACATCCAGCTTTAGTGTGGACATCACTGTTTCCTCTGACCTTATCTATAGAGATGTTAGAAGATGGGAAAATATCACTGCTCAGCTCCGGAATGTTAAAGGTGCACTGCGCAGTTTTGTGGTGGAACTTTGCACCAGACGAGAAAGATCATCGTTGACATCATTTGTTTTTATGCATGAACAAACTAAATCAACAAACTCTTTGTTTTCATGTCTGAATAAGCAAACAGACCAATTTCATACTGTTTTATTTTGTGGCGGACCCTGCCAGCTTTCTAACTTCTAACATTGTGCTTGGGACCTTATTTTCCTCTGACAACAGCTTGTTTTTTTCAGTTATTCATGTTGCAACATTTCCCTCTGGCATTTTTCTTTTAAACGTAGCATTTTCCTTTTAAACGTAGCAGCCTCAATAAAATCTTGGCATTTTTACGTTTCCACAAACCACGTACACATTCAAATCTGTATGTGTCATACTGTACGTATCGCCATATGAATATAGCTACAATGCTTGTCATGTTATGTTTGTATTACATACAGTAAATGTGAGCTGACTTCATGGTGGTGGCATAACAGGGACCACTGTTCGGGACTGTGTTTCAACAGTTGTATGCATTAAACTATTAAACATTTATAACAAGATATTTGGACTATTTCCAGTCGACAGAATCAGGTAGGCCAAAACATCATTTTTTCCTCATCCCGACCAAGTGTTTTTTTGTGCCAGAATCTAAGCGACCATGAGCACGGCCTTGTCACCACATTAATTGAAAATGAACGCTAAAGCACAAACCTAAAGCCCTGCTCAGACAAAGGATTCGCGACGAGACAGGATGGTGCATCATCTCAGTAGCATGACTAAATACCTTTGCTCGAACTAACGGCTTTTCAGGCTTGTCCAAATCTGGATATAATTTGTATCCTCTTAAAATATCAATGGGTACAAGTATGAAACGGTGAAAACAAAAGGCGTGTGCTTGAGTCAGAGAGAGAGCAAGCCGCCGAGAGTGGCTGTGACTGCGAGCGGAGCAGGGGAACAGTCCTGAAGCTTTCAGTTTATCTGTAAATTAAGATTTTAATTTTAAGTGGATTTTCTCTCTCCTCCAATCAGAACTGCCATTTCAACCAGCTGAAGGTTTGTTAAAATGTCTAAACCGGCCACTGGTGACCTGGCGAGCCGAATCGCAGACGACAACATCAGTCGAGCCGAGACGGGCCAGTTACACACACTCACCACATTTATTCAGCTTCGGTTTGGAGGTAAGGCTAGGAAGTCATTGGCATTCAAGCCGCTGCGGTGACAGGACCCCACTGGGGCCTCGAGGCCCCGTGAAGCAAATAAAATAGACTGATAACACAATCCAAACAAGCGATGTCTCGGGGCTTGGATCCAACTTTTCAACACGGGGACCGAAGTAACACTCTGCTTTAAATAATCCAAATCGGAGCGTCAGATAAACAAAGAGATTGTTTTGGAATAACCTATGAGGCATCCGCCCTCCTCTCTTCCTTCTCTCCTACGCTTTTCTTTCTCATCCACCTCATCACTTGCTTCCTGTGCCCTCATCTCCTCCCCTCTGTCTCGGGAGCAGGGAGGTGGGTGGAGGCGTTCCACATGACTGAGTGCTATATGCTACGTTTCGCTCAGGGTGCATGTTTATTCATTTAGTCAAGAGGACCCGTGCCAACCTCTCTCCATCTAAGCAGGTGACTTCATGGGACCTTGTGACCTTTTATATTCTTTATTTATTGCTACTTTATTCCAAGTGTAGATGCACAGCTTAAAAATCCAACCATCTTTTCAGGACTCCGGCCGTCTTATAGCCATCAAAATTCAAAGCCTCTCCAAAATGACCTGCTCCTTTCCCTCATCCCTTTTTTTTTTTTTTGTTCACTCATTCACTCCTCTGTTGTTCGTCTCCCTCTCTTTCGGTTCAACCATGCAATGGGGCCATGTAAAGTTAAAGGGCTTTGTTAAATATTAATAATGGGTTTTCTCTACTCAGTCAAATCTTTACTCATTTCACCACAACAAGGCATAGTTCTGCCGCGCTAAAAAGAGAGGGGAGGAAGAAAGAAGGCAGCGTGAGGCGTGCGTGTCCTCTGAGCAGCTATTAGACTGGATCTGTTTGAAGCTAACTGAGAAACGGGCCCCTCCGGCGACTGCTGCTCACCACACAAGGTGAACGAGGCCAGTGTCGGAGTTTCTTCTGAGTTTCATACCCACCTATCAGATGTGTGATGCATCACTGACAGACACATACAGATGCGATTGCACACGGTGGCACCACTTAGAGCGATAAAGCTGTGGCTCAGCTTTTGACTCGCAGTGATTATAAATTATGAACATTGATGACCGGGGGGGGGCACATTTTTCTGGATGGTGTCATAATTTAGAGTACAATCAGCACGCGGGCGGCTTTGAAGGGTGGAGGCGACACACAGATGCGCCCGCATGCACACAGAGTTTGGTGGAAAATAGGCTGATTCAAACAAAATAATAAAAACCTGTGAGGTTTTTCACGAAGAGACACTGAACGAGTGTCACCCTTGTCCTTTTTGGGGGCTGATTTTGACGGTTCGAGCAAAAGGTGGCAAAAGTCAGGCTGGCTGTGATCACACAGGATGTATTTTTCACCTTGTCGGGTACATATAAAAGAACAAGTGGTGTAGGGTGATAAGCTGCTGCGATCACAGCCGCCTTCCCGCTGAGCTCATGTCACGAAGATGATTCTCGCCACGGTTTCATTCAACACTGTGAGAACAGTGCTTTTCTTTCTTCGGCTGCATTGTGAAAAAAAAAAACAGTGATCACACAGCTGCAACGCAAAGGTAACTCACCTCAAAGAAAAAAAAGAAAAACAATCTTTCAAATAACTTCTACGCCAGCTAGCCATTCAGATGTTCTGTTTGCCAGGCGTCCTTCCATCCCTCTCACAGCGCTGAATGATGAGCGAACGGCAAAAAGCCTTTCAAGACACGATCATTATGTCGTGTAATTGTAATCCACGGATCTCAATTTTTTATTTTTTTTTTTTTGGATTAGCTCTGATATAGCAGCTAAGAGACAAACTCATTCACCAGCAATCTCACAGTGGCGCACCTCCAAACATCCCTGCGTGGCCAAAAACCCTAAGAGGTTATTAAAAAAAAAATGTTCTGTTTGCAATTTAGGTAAGTGGACCCTTGAACTGTGCATAGTGGATCACCTCCTATTTCTCTTTTGTAGCAAATCAGTAAATTAGTTCGGGCATTGTTCTCATGAGTTTGCATGGCATTTTAATTCACACTCGGACGGAATAGACGGCCATGTCACAGTCTGAGCCTCGAAATCGTGAACTGCAACAAAAAGTATATTTTCACAACTCATTTCTATCTTCTTTGGGCACGCACACATGCCTGTGCTAATGTGTCTGTTTTTGTGAGCGCCGCCAACATGCAGCCAGTGTCGGAGCTGTCTACCCTGCTCCACCAAAGCACACAAGGTGTAATTCTTGTTCGACCTTATCTTTTATTTCTACTTTCACCACGTTGCCTCTGCAGCAGCACACATTGTGAAAGTGTTGTTCAGATTGGGAGGCGCAGACATCAGCTCATGCACAAGCCCGCGAGTTCCCATTACGGTCGCCCTTGGGTAGCTGACCCGAGTTGATCTGAAGAGGAATAACACTGACGACTAAGTCGCGCTCCCGAGTTAACCTCGCTCACTGGAAAGCAGCATAAAGCTGAGCCTATGTGCACAATTCGCCCTGCTATTTTTGCCAGCTGTTTTTGTTGGTGCAGTCTGACCCCTGGAGCAGAGCAGCGGAGCTCTTTGCTTGACAGATTTGGACAGAATTGCAAGAGCTGTTCAGTCATGTTTTATCAGCTGAGGAGCATCCCAGAATTCATGTCTCTTCATGCTTTTACTTCATCTGGGTTGTAATCCACTGTGGTCAGGATCAAGCCAAAGATTGCTACCGTCTGCTAGTGTAACACAACTGCTCGGGCCTTTAACAAATGGTAAGAGACAAGAACATACAGGATCAGTTTTAGCTTGTCCTACCAAGTTAACACACTGTTTTGGAATTGGTTTTAAGATTTAACTGACTACCTTCTAAAACACTTCTTGGTTTAGCTCCCAGTTATAATGAATTGCTGTTCCCCTATGAGCAGAGCGCTGCTTCAGATCCCCAGGCAGGTTTCTGCTGGCTGTTTCCTAAGTCCCAACTTTAGGCTGAATTATATTTTTCTGAGCACCTGCATCTATTTTCAGCTGATCCAGATGAAAAGACTGCGTCTGCGGCAGCACGCGGCCGCCGAGAGAAAAATACGCTGCGCCCAGCGTACTTTTTCCGAGAGCTTTTTTGTTCAGCTGCTTTGAGCACTTTCAGTTGAAAGGCGCTGGCATCCTCATCTTTTACTGGCTACCAATCATGTAATCAATGGGCGTGACTCATCATGTGTTCCCAGAAAATGAAGGAAATGGAGGAGATGTTTGTTGCTGGTGCGCTGTAACAATATGACATGATGCAATTTCATAGTCAGGTTACACGGAAATTTCTTTTGCAACCTCGGGCAGATACGGTCAAGAAGTTCACAGACAAATTAAACACACAGTTACACACACGGCACACATCCATAAAAGCACATTGCATAGTCATGACAATAAAACATTTAAAATAACATCCTCGGATGAAGATCCGAAGAGATACTGTTAGCACGTCTGAGCATGCTTTTGTAGTGGGTTGCTTGAACGGAGTGTGTCACAGGTTGACCAGTGATCTTCACACAAATCTGAAGAAAAATTGATTAAATTACATGAATTACAGTCATGTATGTTGTTTATGACAGAGCTCCTGTTGTCCAGTTCCAACTTCTGGTCAGTGTTTAGCACTAACCCCGGAAAAAAACGGCCCAGCGACTCCAACATCAAAAGAGGGCACTAGTCCACTACATCATTCATCCTTCAATTTAATGAATTAATGTCTTAATGTTGTGACAGCCTTGGAGAGCTTGTAACAGCACCCCAAAACGGCCTAAATCCAAGGTGTGACAACCATAGGAAGGAGGAAACATTCACTAACTGTGATCAAGCCACTGTTAAACTAATAATGTGACCATTCGGAACCCCTTCAGTGGTCCACCCCCCATGCATTATGTATACTTTTAGAAGAGGAAAATGATGTATATATGATGGCGGAGCTAAGCGAAAAAGCCTTCCAGTTCTAAAGCGCTGAAATTTTGCAACGCCTCGTGACGGTCGTGGAACTTACTATTACGGACAGCCAGCCTCCATCTCAACTGGGACAGAACAGACACAACATATGGCAGCATGAAATTCACTGTGACACCACTAGCAACTAGTGCCAACAAAGAAAGGAAGGGAAAAAAAAAGAGTAGGTGTTAGGCTAAGGGAATAAAATATGATGGAGAGGACGGGTGAGGAGTGGGAGGAAAGATGAGGAATGATCCCTTTATTGTGCTTGTCTTATGAGGGGCATCCATCAGGAGTGACACCCGGACAAATAAAACCCTTTTTTCCAGATATTCAATTATATAGCGCGAGGCAAGTTTTTACACACAGATGCACGCACATATGCCGGCGCCTTTACACGCCAAAATTGAAAGCGTACATGCACACACACACACATATGCTTCCTCCGGTTCTCATGTGTGCGGCGTGTCCCGATTCTACGTGCCTTATATTTAGCATCATTCTCACATCGACTGTTTAATCTCTCCCGAGGAAGATTTATTGCACGACGGCGGCACTTTCGTACGTAATACAAGTCGACAGTTTCATGAAATAAAATAAGAATCAATGGGGAACAGAGTCGCAGCTGCAGAGTGTGTGCGAAGACTCCCACGTAAATTACAGCTGGATGTAAATTCAGCAGCGCAAATTTGAACTGGCTCCAAACTTCAGGGAGGGGGGAGGGGAGATTGTTAGCAGCCTCACCTGTTGGGGAGGATAACGGGGACATCTGAATCCCGGAGGACCGTTGGCTCGACATGCTCGGGCTCCAAAATGCTGAAAGAAGTGAGGGGATTAAACAAGCGATTAGAAGAATACAAACGTGTGATTGAACGACGGAGAGAGAAAGGTGGAGAATGAGGATGAGAAACAGCAAATCAGTGCTTGACTCCGGTGAAAGCTAAGGGGGTGTCAGTGAGCAACAGGTCCGTATGTGAAGTATTCCCTCACAGATAAACAGTCTCACCAGATTGGCCGGCTTCGCCTTGGCAAAACGAATGAATAAGTAAAGAGATGAGTTCAGTGAACTGTCTGTGGGTAATATTTCAGAAATACAGTGGAAGCAGAGTATGAATGCAGAAATATTTCCAGAAAAAAAAAAAAACAGATTGGAAGTTTTGCTTTGGAGAGTTTTCATGAAAAAGCCCACACACCTTCACTGCACACAAAAGTCCCATAAAGTTGTCGTGTCATGACAGTATGTCGGTGATTCTTTCACTGTTATTCAAAGGTGCATTTCTTGTAAGAAACCATATTGTTTTGCTTAGAAATCAGAACCCACTGCTCGTGTTATTTTTATTTTTTTAGCTTGGCTTGGATATCTATTTGGCTGAAATTATATTCACCAATAAAGAGAAATACATGTTTGTTTTGTTTATCTACAGTGGGCAGATTCTTGGTTCAGACCGACAACGGGCCTTACTGTAATCTGAGCGGGCGTGATGCTAAGAATAGTCTCTGAAATCACTCCAGTTTTAAAAGCCACACAGGCACTTAACCAGCTGGAGGGCAGACAGTGGAAGCTGTTGCTTTGTGCCATGTGTGATTAGAGCATTTCCTACTTTGCGTTTGTGTTGTGCGTTACTCTCGGCCGTGAATCAAATTCAAAGTCATTTCACAGCGAGGTCGCGGGGCTACCCTTCGCTGTCAGCCCTGGCAGTCTGCCACCAGCACATCTGGACCCCTTTTGTATAACGTGTGGCAAACACAGCGGCGTGTCCGCCAGCTGGAAAACTCCGCGGGTGATAAAAGCCAAAACAAAAGGAGAGCAAAAGTTATGTCATCTGCAAATCAGTGCTACCATTAGAAAGCTAGGCTAACTAAGTATCTACACACAGAGTGGAAGCTTGGTAGCCGAGTTTGCTAACCAAACAAAATTAAGGGTGACGGGGATAATATTCAGCCACTGTATGTGGTATTACACCCCCATATCATTTCACAGAGCAGAAGCAAGTGACGGGGGGGCAAGACAGTGGCTGAGACAGAGACACCATGCACACTTTACCATCAACATGACTTTGAAGCTTATTTTAAGGAAACAA
This sequence comes from Sparus aurata, assembly GCF_900880675.1. NCBI lineage: Eukaryota > Metazoa > Chordata > Actinopteri > Spariformes > Sparidae > Sparus > Sparus aurata. Next base: position 23,047,937 of record NC_044189.1, on the reverse strand, counting down.
AGTTACATAATGTCACTTTATATTTGTTGAAGCCCCATGTGCTCGGTGTCTGGCAGATTATCTTTTTGTTCATTTTTCACAGCCAACAACGTCTGAGTTATACTATACTATAAGATAAGATACTATAATCCTGTAAAAATTCAGCACGCGGCAGCTTTAAACAGTTAAGTTACAGTCGAAACCCTCTGAGCGCAGAGAGACGACGCACCATAGGATTGGATCCACAATATCTTCGCCAATATACCATTAAATGTAACCTGTCTGCCACATCAGATACTGAGCAACCATTACAACACCAGGAGGGACCATTACCTTTTCTAGAAATGACCAGTCACAGCAAAGGGATGCTTTTTATGTCCCCACAGGGAGGATCTAAAAACAGCATAGTCCTGTAAGCAGCAGGTATTAGTCACATCCATAATTCTGTATTTAGGACTGCCAGGATATTGTTTGTATCCCTCAGATTAATTAATTAATGCTGCTTAATGCAAAGTTTGCCTTTGTTTTTGTCTAAACCACTGTGTTTTATGCTGTGTGACAACCACTCCATAAACCTTAAGCACAACATCACAGTAATGAATTAACATGCCATTTTAGTAAAGAAAAAAAAGTATATGGTAATTACCATTAATCAAAGTTTATTATATATTTTGAAGGGCTGTAAATTAATTAATCACGGAGCCACATTCCCACAGCAGAGATGAGCAAATTAGCTAATTAGAGTAGAAATTCAATAGACAATTGCAGCAGAGTGAAGAGGTATTTCATAATACTGATGATAATAATAATCATCATAATAATAATAATAATAGCAAAAATACAAATAAAAATATGTCTTTTGCATTTTAGCTGGAGGGTAATATGTCTTGGGATGCCAGGCGCTCACTCATAGCACCATCCTCCTTCTCTGAGCAGTTGAAAATGCCAAATTGTGGACGGGGTGGGTTTGATCCAAAGAGTGCGGTATGGAGAGTGAGCTCTGGAAGCCAAAAACCTCAACACTTTGCATCTTATCTCTGAGTAATTACTGATGCTCAATAAATCAACACAACTAATAATATGGTCAATTTGTGCTTTGGCGTGGTGAGAGACTTATTTATCAAATCCTGATGCACCGGTCTGTAGGTGCTTTGAGGATTTTGTTTAACACATTTTTCGGGTGAAGCTAAAGAGAGGGGTCAATGGTGTCGTCTCCCAGCGGCTGAGGGGTTTTTTACGTGCTGGTGAGAAAACTGAGAGCCGATTTCCTGTGTCTGAACAAACGCATTGATACGATCTATAACCAAGACTCTCTCGCGCCCACCTCAAAACCCAATCGATGGATCTATCCCTCTTTCCACCCCCATGAAAACAGTAACAGGAACGACAAACGTCCATATTCTTCAGGGGCTTTTTTGAGCACTTCCTTTGAGAGCATAATGCAACTGCACATAGAACATTGTTTTGTTGCTAAGTTACGACATTTTTCGACCGCCGCACTTTAAAGATCGCCTCAGCCGAATGAGTTCACATGAGTCAGCTCCACAGGTTTGTCCTCAAACGGACACGCTGCCTAAGCGACGCACAAGCCGAGGCGTGCACAACCTCCTGCATGAGCGGCTCGATTGTGAAAACATAAACGCAATAACTTTTTAGGGCTCTGGATCTCCGGCGGGGGGGGGGGGACGACTTCGGTTCACACTTAGCCTTTGTGTTTTTCATGTCTTTTTCTGTTTGACTCAGCCACACACCGATAGCAGATAACACACACGCGTGCACACAAACACACAGACTTGAGGAGGGAAAAGGCCACCTGCCAGAGAACAACAACAGACCTGTGTAGCCTAGCAACAGCTCGGAGACAGGCTTATTAGCTGGAAGAGGAGAGAGGAATGCAAGAGGGAAAACTTTGGCCTATGTCTCTGCCTCTCACGCACTTACACAAGCTGAAGGGCGCACAGGCTCAAATGCACAAGCCTTATTCGCGCCAGCCCTCCTCTTCCTCCTCCTCCTCCTCCTCCTCCTCCTCCTCTCACCTCCCTTCAAACGTGCCTTGTTTCTGACAATCCCACATTTGCAACAGACCGACGATCATGCTGCTAAACCAAACAGTTTGGCCACTCACTTCTTTTTCCACGTCTGCCAAGAGTGGAACATTTTTAATTGTCAATTTGTTGCTCTGCTTTTGTTTTTTAGTTTGGATGCTTTGGCACCCGACTGCCAGCCTAGGTATGCCAACTCACCAACAAAATGAAAGGAGCTTCACTTAATTGCTCTCTGCCAGAGGCAGTATCTAATATCTTGGATTTGATTACTGAGACAGAAGAGGTTTAAATCAATGCTGAACAACGGTAAGTGTGGCTGAGTGAAATGCTTGGAGGATAAAGCTCTCACAGAATTCAGGCAAATAGCGGACCTTGGCTCTACCTGAGTGGCCATGGATGTTTCAGAGAGAAACTCAAATGATAACTACCATCAATTCACAGCACATTGCTCATTCACACTCCGACCCGATGTATAAAAAAAAAGCTCTTTAACTTCTCCTTATCTGATTTTTTTTTTTTTTCGATCGCCCTTCACTCTCTTTGCTGTGAATTTAATGGCAGAATATTTAGGTCACGGTCAGTGGCAGAGCACCAGTAGGTGGGTGCCTGTGAGCTGAGACCCGTGGGTGAGAGAGATGCAGCCATTTTAAAAAATGTGTCAGTGTCTGAAATAGTTCTCATAACTTTTTCACACACTCTATAAACATTTACTCGCATCCCTGCATCAGCTGCTTTGCTGCCAAAAATAAAACTTTTATAATGCCTCCCTCCATCACCGTCATGCACTTTACAACCTCTCTCTCCCCCTATCTGTCTCTCTCGCTCTCTCCCTCACTCAGGCTTGCCTCCTTGCATCTCATTTCTCCGCTGACACCAGGAGACCCCCATATTGCCACTTGCACCCAGGGGGGATGTACATTGCAGCTTCAGTAATTATCCTGCTGGATTGGAAGTGCGGAGGCCAAGGGGGCAAGCCTCAGAGTGCAGTAAGCCTTGCTGTCACTGTCACCGCCGCACGTCGTGAAAGAGAGTGCAACCCGAATTTAAATAGGTCACAGACGGGAAAAGGGCAGGGCGAGGAGAGACCGAGAGAAGATGGAGATAAAAATACGACGTTCTGTTTTTACACAGAGAGAAGGAAATATTCTCCTTACCTGACACGGCAAAGTCCCCGCTGAATAAAAACAGCTGGAAAGTGAGTGGTTAATTATATCCCTTCACTTACTAGTCATCTTGAGGACTTCAGTCGGCTGTTGTCTGTCCAAGGTTTGTGAATGGTTAGTGAGAAGCCCCATCGGCTAGTTCTCAAATGTGCGGGAAGGTCAAACCCGCTCTCGTGTCTTAATACTCAACATTTATCTAGAGCAACAACCTTTAGAGAGAAACTTCTAATGGGGGAAGATTGGCTGAATTAACACGTCTCTTACAATAAAATAAGCCAGGTTAGATGCTACTAACCATTCCAGTCTATGTCAGGGATTAAGCAGTGTGCCATACATTAATTCCTTATAATGGACACCTCAAAAGGCATTAATTATCCCGCTTATACCACGGTTCTTCTCCGAAGACAAAGAAAATAAGACCATACATTTGCATTTTCATGAATTTTGCCCTATTGATACCTCCTGCTGCGTTATTCCTTACAACAGATCACGGAGTGAATACTACTTAAAGTTTCAAAGTTGCTGCTCGTGTATCAGTTATTAGGATTCTTTTTTACTTACGCTAGTTCAGCCAAGAACCAGAGGCTTCAGTAATAATCGTTTCACTTGGTAGCCTCCTCAGTGACCTCACCAGGACCGTTTTCACAATCAACAACCCTCCCCGACAACACCTGAGGGTTTGACTAATAGCCGAAAAAAACATTACATCCCTTTAGGTTCTCACACAATGGAAACTTTGTTCACTTGCCACTGTCGCCAAATCAATACTTTTTTCCATGTACTGTCGTTCCACAGCTGTCCGTTTATCTGAGGAGTCACCGTTTATCCAGTGTTCAGATCATGTTGACCATAAACTCAGGCTTCCTATCTGTCGAACAACTCAGTTACAGGTTTTTCAGGACACGGAATGCTCTGCCATCTAATTTTTATTACGTTTAGCACCACCACAATTTAAGAAAGTTGAAGGTTAAAGGTGAGTTTTTTTATCCCTGCAATGTTATCCTCATGGTCTATCTTTGTAAACAATCCACTGATTCTAATTTTATTTTAATTCGTTCACTTTTTTATGTGTATGTCTGCTCGCATGGGGAAATCTCATTGTGTGACTTTTTCTCTCCTTTCTCTTTGAACAGATTACGGCAGTTCCAACACCGGAAAGCGCCCAGCTCAAGGCCTCTGAGGGTTTATTGCACCTCTCCATTACAAATGTTATCGCTCGTGTGTAACTTGATCTGTATTAATACAACCACAATCACATGTTGTAGCAGCAGTCCTCTTATCTAATTCTAGCAGGGAAACAAATACAGTGAAAGTGTTGACTTTTATAGATGATTGAGCCAAATTACACAGTTTGGGCTATCAGACAAATCAATATGCCTGTTGTGAATTCATCTCAAGGATATCAATACATCAACAGCGTGTGGCTCAGATGGTTTGAATGCCTCCCACATACCCGTTCTTTCTCCCTGTAACAAGGCGGACACACTTTTTTACTGTATGACGAGTGAATGAGGCAAAACCTTCATTCCAGCGGAATACATTGTCGCTCATTTGCATTGCTAATACAACGCTGCACTTTGCTTACTCATTGTGCAGAAGACGGATCCGGTGGCACACTTGTTACGCGTAATTGCATGTTTACACCTTGCTGCTACAAAGTCACTTGTGCTGCATTAACAGACTGAATTTGAAGACGTTTTCCCTGCAAGTGAAATTAAATGTCACGAGTTCAACTGGTCCTCAGGTGGTTGAATACATGGCTGAAAAATACAGTTATATCACTGTCCTGAGAGCTTATTGTGGTGCTCAGATGTGTCAGTAGCGACCCCGAATACACATCTGTAAGTAGCCTTGTTGAACTTATTACCCCTGTATTGTCGAGACCACAAAGGCTGCGGGCTGTTCGATGCTTTCAGCTACTCTGTTGAAATTTAATGTGTGATAACAGTAAACGATGAATCATTTACTGCACTTGGGAAAAAAACAGCTTGAAATAGAATTTCTTTGTCACACAATATTTTGCTGGCTAGATGGCAGAAAAAGTTGCCAAGGCTGGCCACCGCATATTCTATTCAGAGGTCTTTCACAACAATAATTCATTGGTTTAATGAATGGGCGTATAAAAACGCTCAGGCATTGATAGTGTACCACAAAGTCCTACTTGAGCAAAAGAATTCTGCAGTTGGTTCCAGCTTTACTTGCAAGTTTTGTGGAAACAAAAAAATAAAAATGGCTGAGTTACACTATGCGGCCCGTCTACTGCATTGTCTCAGGATAGCTAGCATCAGCGATGTCAACGCTAACCGGTGTTAGCAATGTTAGCTTTGGAAATTATGGGCAACGTCAACGAAAGCTAGCACGCATTAGCAGCACTCATTGTAGACAGGATAAGTGACGCTAACTAGCTAGCCTTCGCAACATAAAGTATTGCAACAAACTGACAAGCACTCAAGGGGGCAGATGATTTGAACAATGGCTGTGAATTGATGTGAATGCACTGGTAGGGGAGAAATGGATTGCCACAGTTGCTTGAATGTTATCAATAACACCCAAAAGTTATTTTGTTGCAATAAATGTACATATAAGTTGCATTATTAGATTGAAATCATGCATATACGTCTGCATATACTGTACATATACACTGTATACTATGGGTCGACTGATTATTGGCTGATATTCAGATCCCATTTTCAGCATTTTTATGATTATCTCTAATTGCTTATGAGATAAATAATTTTTAAAAATGTGCTACCTTGGCTCTGAGCGAAATGCAAACTGCAAATTAACTAGTAACTAAGTTAAGTAAGTAAGTAAGTTATCAAATAAATATAGTGGCGTAAAAAGGACAATATTTGCCTCGATGTCGTGTAGTTGTTATCCAAAAAAGAATCACTGGTTTTGGAGATATACTGACCTTTACCTTACTACCTCACTACTTACATGCACAGCAGTCCTAATTGCCTCGGTGTCAGCAATGCCGACATGGTAAAGGTTAGAAACCTACATGGCTCATCATACACTATGTGCTCGCGTGTACAGCAGCATAACAGGGTTTTTTTTAATATATTCCAACACCAGATTGGTGTGATAAGTCTTTTTCTTGTGGTTCACTTACAGTGAGAAATGAAAAGAGAGAGCTTGGTGGCAACGGAGGCTTTGTTGGATTGAGAGCCGGGTTTTACAGAGCCTCTGATCAGCTGTGAATGTTCTGTAACTAAGCAATAATGCAGGATAAGTAGAGCTGTAGAGCAGATGATGTGGGTCACTGCAAAGTCATATACTCTTCAAAGCAAATCTCTCCCTTTATTCCCGTTTTAAGATCTGAACTCTAAGCGCGGTTAAAAACGCATGTAATCAGTAAGCCATGAAAAAGTGGGTTATCAGATAGTTGTCGCTATTATAATCATCCACTTGTAGGATGTATGGCATTAAATACATGTGTAGAATATACAATAGGTAAGAGTGCAGCGTGGCATAGAAAACTGAGGAAAACAGCAATGTGCCACAGCACACATCATCTTACACATTCAAATGTATTTTTGTAAATCAGTCCAGATCTCAGGAATATATTCACCTGATTGTTGTGAGGACAGCAAGGCCTTCCAAACCGTTTTGGGTGGTGGGGTCGAAGGCCGTGACACATAGTAGCCACCATCGCGGTGGCTGTCTGATGCCTGGGAGTCACTTCGTTCGGGAAGTTGCGAGTGGAACAAACCCTGGCTGTAAAAGGGCAGAAGAATGACGGATTAAAGAAAGAGAAGGATGAAGCCACGAGATACACTGTTTTGGGTTTTTTGAGAACTTGCCTTTTTTAATTCAATCTTTTTTTACGCATGACATGCTGTATAATTCCGCCGGTGAGGATCAATTACTCTCGAATTTCACCCACTCAAATGCCTTGTTTGCCTCTATTTTCCTCAAATCTGAGGCTAACTTGCCAAATTTCCTCGTTGGTTTCAGCACTGAAATTTCCGACCCCTTTGTAAACTTCTCACTTTGTACACAGCATCTAGTATACTGCATGGTCCCCTCCCAAATCCAGCGACAATTGACTGGCATCTGATAAGCAACTTCTCTGGAGCGACGGCTGACTGGATCATTCAATACAGATAATGGTTTTCTCATTATTAGACTCATAATTTGACAGGCTGACTGTACGCAGACATATCTAAACTAATTTAAAATTTCTGTGATGTCAAGACAAATTTGTTGATTGACAAGAAGACAAAGTTTGAAGATTTTTGGGGGCTTTCATCTGCTCAATAAAGGCAAAATTGACTTGCGGCATCTAATTTGCGACCGGCAGCAGGAGGATTAATGGAAAGTATCTTCTGATAATGGGCAGCATAACCTTCCCTGCACAATTCTGTGCTTTAGGACTGTCCAGAATGCTTGTCAGTGATGTAAAAATGTCAAATTATTATTTATATCAATACCAGACCACCCCAAATGGTGCCAGAGATCTGCCAGTGTTCACTGTTGAGTTTGATAAAAGGCACACATTAATTAATGTCACAATCAGTAACAATACCACTGGTGTGAGATAGAGATCACCAATCACCTCAACCACAGCCTCATTTGCATCCCGTGAATATCCTAAAATATCACAATTAATTTGACAATGATATATTGATGTTTAAAAATGCTACAGAGAAAACCTTTTAAAGCACAGCATGTATAAAGGGCAAGAGGACATGCTGTAGCTATCAGCTTAGCTGGTGTTGCAAAATAAATGTGCCCGACCGATGATGATCATGATGAATTCTTCATGCTGCACCGCCCCCCCCCCATGAAATTTAATACCCACTCCCCTGCACACACAACACACACACACACACACGTTGGATAAAGACGCCAAGGTATAAACTTACCTTTAGCTGTGTTAATGGCAACTGTCGGCTGAAAAGCACAAGGTCTGGCTTTCTCCTGAGGGGCAGCTGCTTGCTTCATGCCCGCCTTGGCAGCGCTTGCCCAGGTCCTGGCATTAACACCCACGCCATCTGTACCTGCAACTGCAATATGCACAGTGAGAGGGCAAGGATTAGCCCTGTTACCCATTTCACATGCACATCGTCTCGTCTGGCCTGTGTCACGTTGAGTGCCATGCAGAGGGTAAGCTTAACAGGACTGAGCTGTGTTCTGCTGTAAAGGAGTCCCCCCCTTCCGCAGGGTGTCAAGGAACGCTATTGAATCAGCGGGGCTATGTTATCAGAGAGTAAATTCTATCACAACGGCACTAGCTGCAAACGGCTGGAGGAGTGCCAGCTTTATGATTCACGTACGCACGGTCATATAGCAGAGCAGAGCCACCTTCAGCTGCTGTCGTGCACCTGTTGGCGGTGGAGGGAAATCAAACAGAAACACGACTTGCATCCACAATGGAATCACAAAATGACCTCCGCCAACGAGGTCAAGGAGGCCATTTTCCTCAGACGTAACTCGGGATGGGAAGCTAATCATGTGGTATTGCTGTGTTACAGGCCGCAAATCGTGTCAATTACACTCCTCGCCATGCAGCTACATGTCAAAGTAGCCGACTCCATTTGCCGCGGTCACCAGGAACTCCCAGTAATTAAGTGATGAGAAGGCTGGCCGGACGCTGCCTGAGTGGGACCTGACGCAGCATCCGCCGGCTACCAAATTTGACGACACGGATTTCATAATCTAGGTGGTTTTCGTGCCGGCTGTGTTCACAACAAGCCCATTAAATGCTCTTGTACAGTAATCAGTACAATCTCACTGCTTAAGGTGGACGATTGACTGATGGGTGGATGGCATGATATTATTGACATTGGTTGGTCCAAGCTTATGTAAGCACACTTGAGGTTTAGTTTTACAGGACAAAGACCTGACTGGATTTTTGATAGAAAATACAATCAATTTTAATGTTCTGGGGTTGGGTTGGGTTTTATTGGCACATGTTGTCGAATACGTCTGGAACATGTCCGTGGATCTAAAATGGTTAAAAGGCAGTCTTCTTCTCAGCTCGACTTTAACCTCGTTTCTCTTTTTATCAAACCATTTTTTTTCCCCTGGAGGCTAGTTGTTAAAGTGAACAGTAAAGGCCGGTTTGGAATTAAGAGTGATAAAGAACGATCAAGTTTGCCATTGGATGAGGCTTGATTTAATGAAACTGGGACTCTTACTCAACACAGGTATCCTGGCATGAACACATGTCTGACACAGATATGATTTTAATGATTCATAAAAGGTTAGAATTGCAAAGTTATGATCTCAGTGCAATGGTTATGCGAGGTACTGTAGGTACTGTAAGCCAGTAAAATTAACACAGTGTACTTGAGTTGTTGTTGACTTAATTCATATCTGTGTCCACTGTTCTGTTCTGCACCAACAGTCAGTGCGGAAAGGCTCACCGTGTAATTCACTTTGCCACTGCACAATAATCCCCTCATTATGAAAACATTTTCCCACTGAGTCATCCGACCGAGGAAGTACTTCTCTGCAACGCCGATGCAGAGTCACACTGTGTTAACACCTACACAGAGAAACGCAATGTTTGCGTGCGTGTGCGTGTGTGTGTGTGTGTGTGTGTGTGTGTGTGTCTGCATGTGGGAGGACAAGTGGTACAGAGCGCGGCCCCTCTGATTGATAACGTTGTTCTGATTTAGCTGTTTCGCTATTGACACAACGATTTCGATCAAGAAGTAGGTCTCAAGTTCAGAAAAAGTCAAACAAAGTAAGGGATGCAAAGAGGAAAAAAAAAAACTAACAGAAGCGGTTCATCAAATGAGTTTTTAAAAATGGCTGAGCAAAGGTGGTAAAACTTCGTGAGCTGCAATGTTGCAAACTTTGCAGTAGGCAACTTCTGGCAGGGACAGGGGCTGCTGCCTCTCTTCTGCCTTAAATTAGCCGAGTATGACGGTGTCATTAATATCAATAATTGATTCACAGACGGGGGTGGTTGTGTGTGTTTGTGCCGTTGTTGCTCCAGAGGGTATTCACAATGGACCAGAACTATATTGATGATAACCAGATTATTTATACCAACTGATAGAAGGAGAGGCTTATAAAGAGCACAGCTAGGCAGACACAAACGGCAGATTTATTACCTCCAGGAGGCGGCGGATTGTTGGCCTTCACTTCCCCACAGCTGATGGTTGGAGACTTGCGTTGGTTGGTCGAGCCAAATTTTTGAAGGTCCAGCACAGATTTCTGATCTACTGCACAGATGGAGGAGACCTCGTGGGGCACATTTTCCATCCTCCTCTGATGGGAAGCCCCATCCTCCTGGCGGTGGTTTGGTGAGAGAGTATGCCCTCTTTTCCCCTCTGCACCATTGGCCTCGGGAATCCCTCCACGCACTACGCCCAACGCTAAAGGTTTCTCTGGGGGCTTGAGAGCAGGGAAGTCTGCCAGAAGGTCAAAGGATATGTGCTGCATGTGGCCTGCTGGTGGTGCGTCGGTTTTTGAGTTTGCCCGAGTTTCTTCTGCTTTGTCTTGGACGGGAGCCTGCGCTTGGGCGGTCGCGCCGCTTGCCAAAGTGTCAGTGGGGATGTCATGTGGGTGGAATGAAAGGGGAATCTCCCACTGGCCATGCATCTTCCCTGAGGCTGGAGGCTCCATGGGACATGGTAGAATGCCAACCTTGATGGGCGATAACGGAGGAAAGGCATTCTCCGGGCTAGAACATGGGGAATCCTGCTTGCTGTCGGAGCTCAATTCATCGGAGTCTGGAATTTCGTTAACCTCTTCCTGACAGTCGTCATCGTCACTCAATGAGTCATCATCACTGCTATCAGTTGCGCAATTTCGCAGCCTGGGCAGAGTTACAACATTGTCGTAGTCACTCGAACTGCTGTCAGAGCCGCTTCTTTGACTCTTCTCAATCTCACTTTCACACGTGTCCTCAGGTAGCTTGGAAAGCAGTGGTGGATCTTCCGTCTTCTGCAGGAATTGGCTGTGGTCCTCGGGGGCAGAGCAGACGGGATTTTGCGCCAAAGATCGAGGTTGAGGCGCAGAACTTTGTTCAGCTTTTGTGCTGTTGGATTTGGTGACCACAATCCTTAGTTTATCCTCCACATCTCTCCACTGACATGAAAGTGAATCGTTTAAAAAAAAGGAAATATTAAAACTCTTAAAAGCAGAGGCTAACTAGCATGAAGTTAACCAACACATGAAACAACTTCAGCCTCCAAAGTCGTCTTACTTACCAAAATGTTTCCCCCCTTTGCTACCCCCTCATTCCGTTTCATCTCTTCTTCCATCACAGGGCTCAGTACCCGTGCAGGCTTGGCAACATGGGGATGTCTGTGGCCCGCGAGATAAGGGCATGGAGGGCCGACGGGGTCAGTGTGGTATTGCTGCTCGTCCTCCTTACATATTGTGCTTAGACCGGAATCATCGGCCTCTTTCTGCTGCTCCTTGGCCCTAGACAGGAAGAGAGGCGCAGAACACGTGTGGGAGTGTGGCAGGGTTAACGCATCTTTTATATGCAACAGGCCATCACACCAAAACCGCTTCCACTGCAAGGTTAACTGGCTCATGCCAACTTGTATGGAGCACTTTTTTATTCATAGCAACTGAAATGTGTGAAAGCGTTGTGGGATCGTCTTACAAGTCTCCAATATAGTCCGGCACTTTCAGGAGTTTTAGAAGCAGCTGACATTTATTTTAGAATCTGATCAGTGCGGTGATTATGTTGTATAAAGTAAAGGTCACTTGTATCATGAACATGCTCAGAACAGGTCAAACTGAAGGCACTGGGAGAGGTAGTCATTTTTCATCTTGCCCATTTGAAGGTGTCCACAGGTTAACCAGTTGATATGGGTCACCAAAATGTCTCTGCTACCATTTGACCTGACTTTTAGTTGAACCCAACAACATTTTGCCAGATAGAGTGTGAATCGTTGGGTCCATGGCTCCATCCTGTATGTGTGGTGCAGCACCCGCTTCTAACCATGACTTTTTAATGAGGCTACTCTTTAGTCACCAGCCTGTCGACTGTCGAGGCCATGAAGCGGAACAGACGGCCCGGTGAGACTCGGGATGCTTATGATAACGGAGACGTCATGGAGGCTCCGGTTGGCCGGTGAGCAGATGGTGTACATTAACATTATACAGTGGGTCTGTGACCGCACAGCGGCCCACCTGATCTTCACCGCAATGTTAGGATATGGGTTAGAAAAAGGCCTGAACTTCTCATCCATCCGCCTGTCAATTCATCTTTCCATTTTCTACAGGTCTGTCCAACTGTGGCAAATAATGTAATGAATTTTTAAAAATAAACGGTAGGCATGACAAAACAAGACACACAGGCAGAACAAAACGTTTGGTAGAGGAGAAGCTACAAGTCAAAAATGTCGGCTTACCTCTAACATTGACATCATGACATGTGCTGTAAAATGTATTGTAAAACATGTGTCTCTAATGTTTGACATTTATAGCTGCAGTGAGAAACTCATAATCCAATATTAATGAGTACTAGCAGCACTCAAACTGCAGGCATGATGGGTTATTTGAAAGTGCGAAACTAATGAGTTTTAACTATGGATGTTAGATAGATACTGTAGGTAGGTGGATAGATCGACGTTTAATTCAACCTACACAGACACACTCAAAGGAATACAGTCAAAACACGGAACAATATACCACAGCCATCATGTTCTACTTTTTGATATGAGAGTATTTAATCTTAAGTGCACACAAAATGAAGACTCAGTCACGATCTTCGCCCCCTCATGCCGATGGAAAGCAGGGAGAAGTTTTGTAGACTGCAAAACCTTTCTGAAACTTCACAGCAAAACAGTGTTGTGACATTCATCCTGACAACAGCAGAAGAGGAGGACTCCATACAGTTTGTCCTCCATAATGGAAGACTCCAGAAGCCCAGAGGTCCTAAATTGCACTTGAAAAGACATTATTTAGACTCACTTTAGACGGGGTGTGTGTTAATGTTTTATCTTAGCAGATACAGCAAAGATTTCATCTTAAAAAAGGTATTTTCAAGCCAGTTTGGGATCTTAGGCCTTCCAGAGACTTCAATTTTGCCGGGTGAGCTGTATGGAGCCGTTTGACGTGGGTTTTTTTACGTTTTAAATCAAGTCTCCATTTACTTTACAAGTATCTGCTATTTAATGGACTTCAAAATTATTTCCTGACTGTCCATCGACATTGGGGGGAGCAGGTTATGGCTGCATTTTCATTTTTGGATGATCTTATCCTTTAACTACTGTAATATGGTATTCCTGGGAAGGACAATGAGATGATAGCACACTTAAGAACAAAGTGATGCAGCTGCATTAAGACTCACTGTGGTGTAAAACCCTTGGAATTGATGCTATTGAACCATTTTGAGGCTGATGCATAGACACACTGAGGCAGAGGTAAAGGTTAGGAAATGTAAGTCATGGTGTGTGTGTGTGTGTGTGTGTGTGTGTGTGTGTGTGTGTGTGTGTGTGTGTGTGTGTTTGGTCCATCACGGACAGCTCAACCTTACCTGGTTGGCTTGCTCTCTGGAGCAGTGTGACGTTCATCCTGCTGTCTCTCAGGTGCACCTCGGAGCGGACCCGGCTCCGGCTCCTCCCCGGCCTCCCTCGCTCTCCTCCAGATGTGCCCGCACACACGGTCAAAGTTGTCGTTGGGCACGTGAGGGTGGATCCAGGTGGAGCGCGGAAAAGGCGCGAACGCACCCGGGAACCGTCTGGGGGTCCCAGGATCGTCTTGAGTCATCATTTTCTCTCGGTTGTTCTCAAGCACGGGCTCGTCGGCGTCCGATCGCTTATTTCGAACCATTTTGTGATTTATATTATTTACTTTTATTATTTGAAAGAAAACCATCTGTTGTGATCTCACCCCAGGCTGTCATAGCAACCGGATGGAATTTGAGAATGATGATGATTCACGGTGCACTGGACCATTTCACTGTTTCGTTTCCACCGCTGTTAATCCGAATTTATATCTTCAAATATTCCCTGATTCGGTGTTTTTTTTAGCGGCAACAGCTGACGAGAAGAAGTCATCGTTGGCCCATATTTATTTGTGCTATTCAAACATGCCGGATTTAACCAACTTGGACTTTTTTGGATTGTCCCATAATTTACCAGCAATCATTCACATCTCGAGATAACTGTGTGTGTGTGTGTGTGTGTGTGAGAGAGAGAGAGAGAGAGAGAGGGTGCTGGCCAAGTTTCATTTAGCGCTCCTAGGGGGGAGACTTATTTATCATCCCCCTTCATATGTTGCGGGGGTCGGGGGGCCAACGCGGCATTTCATTATCACGACTGTTTCCACGCGCGGCGCATTGCGGGGGAAACTAATTACACCGCTCATCGGCAAAAGTGGAAAAATGGCATTCGGATTTAGTGGCGCGGGGTTCCGGCCTGTTGAGCATCAATTTCACGTGTGGTAAGCAGGAAGTGGACATCTACGTTTAAACTGCTGGGCAATCCGGTGATTGGTCTTGATGGATGGGAGAGGATGGCCCCCTAAATCCCACCGTAACAAATTGGAACAAGGCGGATCTGACGCGTCATATATTATTATTATTATCATTATTATTATTATTATTATTATTATTATTGTTAGATGATGATGATGATGATGATGATTTGGTAGGAGAAAAGTTGGTGATGTACCCTTTTACTCAATGGATTTAATCATGGGGAATGGAGTAAGTTAGATATATCTGGAGGCATATGATGTGACTGGAAAGGGTAGGTACTGAGAGAAGGAGAGAGAGAGGGAGGGAGGGAGGACGAGAGTGGGAGAGAGCGAGAGTGAGAGAGAGAGAGAGAGAGAGAGAGAGACGCGCAGAGAAGGAGCAGGTCTGCAGTCTGAATCTTTGGCGTCGCGCAGAGCCGAGACGACGCTGTGGCCAAGCGCTGCGATACTGGGAATACTTACATACCGCGTATTTCTCTCTCTATACACGATCAGATCACTGACTTCACTCCAACGCTGGTCGAGAACTTCTTAAAAACGAGGCGATTTTTCTCTCACATCACCACCGCGCCATCCTTGGATCCGGATAACCTGTGCGGCTCTCCATCACCACCATCCTTCGCTCGCTCGTTTGAATCCATAATGACGAGTTTAAACGTGGATTATCGGCGCCGCAAATGTTGTTAATAGCGGGAGATCACTCAGAGAAGGACATATAAGTGCCGCCGGACGAACTGAAGGAGGGATCTCCTGGGCTTTCTGACGTCCTCCTGGTCATATCTACTGCATATGAGGAGCGGACGAGGGATTTTTTGGTGCCTTTCTTCTTGACGCGTGCGGGGTAGATCGGGGGGCCACTTGAATCACGTCTTTCCCCTCTCTCTTTGCTTTTGCCTTCCCTCCCTTTCCTCCCCCCTTTAGGTGTGAAATCTACCCTCTCAGACAGAGACTCTGAACCCCTCGGTGCCCGCATGACATGGTTCAGTCCAGCTGCGAGATCCGAGCCTCCTCCATGCATTGGGATTTTTCTCAGCGCCGACACCAAGTGAATCTCCCTTTTTTGACCATCTGAGAAGTATCGTGCCTGC
This sequence comes from Sparus aurata, assembly GCF_900880675.1. NCBI lineage: Eukaryota > Metazoa > Chordata > Actinopteri > Spariformes > Sparidae > Sparus > Sparus aurata. Next base: position 23,032,262 of record NC_044189.1, on the reverse strand, counting down.
CGGACCAGAGAAGAAGACCTGCCATGACCGCCGCTTCCAACCGGGACGGAGCTACGGGACTTGCGAGGAGAGCGGAATGCGCATGCAGGAGAGGGGACGGAATACGGATTTTTGTTCTAATGAAGGCGGGAGTGCAGGCGCACCATTGGAGCCGGGTGCTGTTCTTATATATGGGGCTACTGGCCGCCTCAGTAAAGGGTAAGTCCCCCCCCCCCTCACACACACACACACACTCATCTGTACAGCTGAAGGCATGCAAAAATGCAGCAGGCTTTACTCCCCCCCCTCCCCACTCCACCGCCCACCCTCTCCTCCCCGGTCTCTCCCCCCTTCTGGCTGAATGCAAATCAGCATCAGCAACACGCTCTCCATCCTAAAGGCGCATTTTAAAGACCAACCTCGCCGCGATGCCGTCGCCGTTCCAGCAGCGCCCAAAGTTATTAATAGAGGAGAGGTGGCTGGATGGATGGGGAGGCTATTTCGGTGGCAGCACGAACGGCAACTGAGCCGGAGTGTGTGCGTGAGTCCGGCGATGCGATTCAGCACAGGACCGCGCTGGCGGATGTGGGGATGTTTGGAAAAGAGGCACCCTGTGTGACTGTTGCTTGAAAGCAGGTAAATCAGTTGAGGCGGCTCGATCATGATGCTGTGATACCAGAGTCCAAAAGTGCGTGTGTGTGTGTGTGTGTGAGTGTCCCCCCCCCAAAAAAAAACAAAACAAAAAAAAAACACCACCACCAGATAAAAAAAATCAATGAGCAACATTTTGTGTACAGTTCCTCTCTCCCTCTCTTTGGTGTCTGTTCGTGCACAAGCGCGTGCACGCAAGGGGGGTGGGGGGGGGGGGGGGGGGGGGGGGGGGGGTGTGTAATTAACTGACTCTGGGCTTTCTGTCCTTGATTAATTGCAAATGGAAATCCTGCAACCGGAGCTCGGCATTCAACAGATTATCATTACTATTCATTTACTGCCACGTCTGCGCGACCCCAGTGTGTTCTCCGAGGGGGGAGACTTTAGTCTTTTTGTATCCCTTTTTCTTCCCGACATTCGCAAGAAAACAAATAAAGCTTGTGGTATTAAGCTTTTCGGGGAAGAGACGCATTTTTTTTGTTGGGGGGGGGGGGGTATTTTCTTTTTTTTTTTTTCACATTTGCCGTCCCGAGCTGGTCCTTTTGGCAAAGAACGCCAACCGTTTCATCACTGTCTTGGCTCCTCACCACAGAACGGGCCCCCCTATTTTTAGCAAAAGCCAAGAATACTGCCACGGCCACGATCCTGAATTTGACAGTGAGTCATGGCTCTGCGCTCGCCCACTCACACCTTCTCGGTCCTGACTGCACACAATCCACGAGTGAGTGGGGAAAAAGCACGGGCGCATTTTTTTCCCAGCCTCGCCAAAGCGCAAGTAAGGCCGTGCGTCGTCTCATACTGCGCTCTGAGTGTGGTTCCACAGACACGTCACCCCCCCTCCGTCACGTCTCCCACCGCAGCCACGCAGCTCCCACCTCTTGATCAAACTTGTGTCGTGAACCGGCCCGGCGATGATCGCACTGGGCTCGGCTCCGCAATGATGCTGACAAATCTCCCTCCACGTTCCCCCCCTGGAGTAAATCTCATTGCTTTCCCTTTTCGTTGGAGGCTTCTTGTTTTATTTGCGTCCCGGGAGCTTTTTTCTTCTTCTGTTTATTGGCCTCTCTCTCTCTCTCTCTCTGTCTCTCTACTTTTGGAGCCAGCAAAAGCGACTCTAACTTATTGCACATATTTACGAAGAGCGGGGGAGAGAGGCCGGTCTCATCTATCTGTCTGCCTGTAGCATCGTTTACTTTAAACGCTGCCAGTAAATATGTTTGGATATGGCACGCCGAGGTGGTCCGGCGCGTCCCTCGGTGCTGCAGCCACCAGCAATTGCCCCATCCTCCCATTGAGCGGCACCAGAGCCTCACACTATGCTGAGAGGCGGAGCGCAGAGGAGGGGGAGGAGAGAGGTGAGGAGAGGAGAGGAGAGGAGACGAGAGGAGGGGACCCGGGGTCTCTCTGTCCCCTCCTCTCGTACTTTTAGCGGCAGTGCTTAAGAGGCGCGTACATGTTTGGTGCCAGATGACGGCTGGCTCATTTCCAGGCCGTGTTTGATAAGCATCACAGATCTCATCTCAGGTGTGCGACAGCGCTTTAATGCCGCCTGCATTTGTCAAGCAGCCTCACTTGAAACAAGTTTCAGCCTCCCCTGTCACCATGTCATCGTTCCCAGGAGCCAACACTGACAAAGAGAGAGTTTGTTTCTCCTTTTTTTTTTTTTTTTTTCAGGGAGCTGTTGGAAAGGGTAGTGCGCCCAATAAGCGGTACTCAACCCTCCATCATGTTAAACGCACAGAGATCATGCAAAGGCCGGAGAGGGAAGAGGAGGCAGATTGAGGATGACGTGTCTTGCCTTTCTGGTGCGTGTTTCGGCTCTACCCTCCTCTCCTCTCCTCTCCTCTCCTCTCCTCTCCAGCTCGGCCGGTATTAGATCACTCGTCAGCGGCGCATGAGACAGTCGCTCAGCGTGTCCATTTTCACGCAAGATCTCTCCGTCGTCCTCTACTCCAAAGCCCCCCCAATCACACACACACACACACACACACACACACACACACACACACACACACACACACCACCCCCCTTTTTGTATAAACGCACCGCGTCGAGCTCATGATGCAACTTGCGGTAACGTTATGAGGACCGGAGGGCTTGATGCCCCTTTCCTTTTTATCTTTTCTGTCTTTCTTTTTTCTTTTTCTTTTTTTTACTTCGTGACATTTGCTTGTATTCGCGCAGTCATCGAGGCCCCTCAAAAAAAGAGACGACCGTGTGTGTGTGTGTGTGTGTGCGGAAGTCTAGGAGGGAGTGCAAGGGCGGGTGTTTCCGCGCAAATGATGCACCGAGGACAAACCTTGGTATTAAGTCCTTTCCGAAGTTACACAAGTGAAAAAAAAAATAAATAAATAACAAACTTGACCATTTTAATTTCCAGGAGCCTCGGGCGCGCACCACAAGGCCGCGGACCTCTAATTGATGCGTCTTTAACTGGGTTGGGAGCACCCGTTTGGAAACGCTGCTGTGGATGATTAAAGGGGCGCTGCGCAGTTTTCATGGGAAGAAATTCAAACTCAGATTTTTTGATTCTTACAAAAAAAAATGAATGGGGGAATGATACAAACTCAGAAACCCGAGCCGTTCTCGGAGGAGAAATAAGGTCCCCGCGACAGGGACGGTCTGGCTTTGGGACACTGGAATTAAATTATTCATAATTTAGCAGAGAGGCTCCAGTGACCCGCGTGTATCCTCAAAAACTCACTGTACAGTGACATTTTCAGCACCCTGGACAGCGAAGGGCGCAGCTGGACCGTGTCCTGCCCTCAGCTGAAGTTCTCTCTCTTCAGCACCGCGGACAGCTCCCCCAGCCAGCAGGCCTCAGCAGCAGCTGCTGCTCAGCCGAGGCCGAGCCGGCGCCCATCAGTTGGGATTCCACCAACGTTTTCATGGTTTATAAGCATCAGACCTCAGACCCCCAGTTTGAAAAGATCACATCAAGAGGCTTCTGCTGCTGCATTTACACTAGATTTGGTAACTGTTCTGGCATTGCGGCACTGTGATACTGGCAGTGTAGGCTACCAAAGTATTCACACTGAGAAAGGTTGAACTACAGGAAAGCTCGTCGAGGTAAAGATCTCGTTTTGCCATGTACAGCTACTACGAAAAAGAAGTTTAAGTCTACTCTGCAGTCAGAAGGCCCTGCGGTCCTCTGTAACTGCATCAAGCCTAAGTCAGTATCGAACTCCATAGCCCTGTATCACTCTCAATTTCAAACCACCCATAACTGATTAACCATAATTTAAGATCACCAGTGCTGGAACAACCAGTCAATGCGGTTGGAATCATGATCACCATTCTGTTGTCGAACGAATAAGAGGATGATCAAAAGAAGATATTTGATGATGATGATGGTGAGGCTGGTCGAAGGGATCTCCGATATCAGCCTCGGAGTAATGATCAAAGAAAACAAAACATATTTCTTTCCTTTTGCGGCGCAAAATTGTTTGTAGTTTTGAGAGCTGACTACACGGAAGCGGTGAAAAACAAAAAAAAAGTGATTCAACTTTAATAACTTTCTAAGTGAATTCAGACAATGTGGTTGATTTGTTTTTAAGTAGTTTCGCTGGATATGATCACACTCATACATTATCTCGTTAACGTCGCGTGCGGGGAATCAGAAAACGGAAAATGAACCTGGCGATGTTTTTTGTAAGTCGTTTGGAGCTTCTCACGACTGCTTCACGTGATATCAAATGAAATGTCTTTGAACTGTTTGACCGTTGGATAGACTGGAGCCATTTTGAAGATGCCGCAGTGCGCTTTAGGAAAGTCTGATGGGAACTTCAAACCCCGTTCCTGACATTTTATCGGTCAAAGTGGTTCAAGGATGCACGTCATGAATCACCATCATGGAGGGACTGCGTTGCCTGTTGGATAAATGTCAGCATGCGAAGGAGCCGGACTTGAGGTCGGCTTAGCGGCCTCGTGAACACACTTAAGAACTCTTGTATCGACTCCCTGTGAGTTTTTGGAAAGTCGTGTGTCTTACATTTCCCCGTAGGTGTTTTCGGTGATGAGGATATGGGCCTCTCACTTCCCTTTTGTTTCCCCCCCACCTGTCTGCCTGCTACTCTCAATCTCCAATCCTCCACTATACCTGCACGCTCTGCTGCTTCCTATCTCCCATCTGCTCTCTACATTCACCGCTGAGCAATAAAAGGATGAGATGGGAGCCCGAGAAGCAGACGACATTGTCTATTTACTCAAAACAGAGAAAAGTCCGGGATGCAAAGTAGATGTGCGTTGCAGAATTGAGCTTTTTTTCCCTTGTTTGAGTGAAGAAAAGAGGATTGTGGAGAGCAGGCAGTAGCGATACAGTTGGAGATGTTAAGGAGGTGGTACGAGGACGAGGGAAACAGCAGGACACAATACTGTGAGAGGCGGCTAAGGGAGATGACTGTTAGAGAAGAGGGGTGATAAGCTGACACCAGTCTGGATCTGGGCCCGAGTGATTTTCCTCTCTAAAGAGGAGAGGAGAGTAAATGATGTACTTGGAGGCTTCATTTTCTTATCAGGCATCAAGCAGATTCCCATTTCAACAACTTACAGCTTGTAAGTAAGCTTGCGGGCACGTGTGTGTGTGTGTGTGTGTGTGTGTGTGTGGACGAGTCTGAGTTGCCACCCCCATTCACTCCAGGATGATTAAACTAAAGTGTTGACAAGCAGGTCATTAGCTAGCTCAAAAAGGTCCACTGGGAGACAGGAAGTGTGTGTGTGTGTGTGTGTGTGTGTGCGTGCGTGTCCATCCGAGTGTGCTTCATCCTCGCGAGCACCCTCATTCCCCCCCCACACACCAGCCGATGTGTCATCCCCCTCCTCTCCTCTCCCTTTGTGTCTCCCCCTCGTACCTTCGTCCTCCCTCCTCCCTCCGTCCCTCCATCCCTCCATCCATCCCGCCACCTCCTCCTCCGCCGCCCCTCGATCTCCTTCTCCATCCTCCTCTCTGGTGATTCACACTGTCGTCCGTCTCCAGATGGCCAGCGCTCTGTCACTGCGCCTCGTCACACTGATCACACAGACACGCACGCTGACTCACATGCGTTTTTTCCAGCGCGGCGCAGCCTCATGACTTTCACACACTCAAATTGGACACTTAGACCTTCGTGAACTTTTATCCAGCTGCACTTCTCGCCGAACATCTCGAAGCGGCACACCGTGAGGTGATGAGGAACAATCCGACAGCTCCCTCCGCTTTATTTCTCCTGTTAAACACACTTGAATGTTTTTTTTTTTTTTTCGAGCAGTAAAGCAGCTTGCCTTCGTTTAAACGATGACGCGCGCACATTCAGAACGGGGGATTTGTATAACTGGGGGCTCTGGTTGTGGAGTCAATAGTTCAAATTCGGCACAAGCGAAGAAAAACCTGGCGGTGGAAAACAAATGAGTAATAGTCGCTTCCTTCAAAAGTGACTCTCAGCACGTCCCTGAGCACGGCGTTAAATTAATAGATGTACATTTTGGCTGATGTACTTATCCAGGGAATATACATTTAGCGCTCCATTCTGGCAGGGCTCATGCTTCACATTCACAGTTTCCTCTGAGCCCCTCTGTTAGACTAGTCCTCTGCTATTAGCACTTTGGCATGCCCGGGTCCATTGAAGGCGTGGATGGAGATGTTATGGCAATGTGCCTTGCTCAAGGACATATTAAAGGGGGCAGTCCGTGCCACTGCTGCTGTTCGAATCATCTGCCCCCGTCAAGTAGCTGCCAGTTTGTGATTAACAGTGCTCACGCCAGCTGGGAAGAGTTATCGCCGGCTAATCTGGCTAACACAAGGGCACTTCAGTTCGTACATTTCTTTTCCACAAACGTACATAAAATGCACACATGCACACGACACGTACAAATGTTGCAGTGCTTCTTCTAGAACGATCTCACTTTTCCTTCCCACCTGTTCCCCAGTAGAAGACCTGCTTAGCTGTACTGGCCGGCTCCTGGATGTGAATATGTACAACAGCTATACAGCTGCTACAAGGCAAGATATGTCGGGAAAAAGGTGATACTCTGTCAATCTTCCCGGGATAACTCCAGGTGGAGATAAATAAATAAAAAATGGATATAAAAATCCAGAGCTTAGTGTGTGTGTGAGCTCTCTGAGCCTCGGCGGAACGAAGCTACAACGGAGAAGTCTCGATCTTGATTCGGATTCTCGTCCGACTGCTATTATCAGACACGGGAATTCACTCCAGCTACTGTAAATCCCCACAAAGTGAGAGACAGATGTAGATGCCCCGTCTGTCTTGTGCGGACACAAAGCTCAGGCGGGGGTTTCTTTAGCTTCCTGATTTACACTGTTCTTATCAGATATCAGTGATCCCGGAGATTGAAGATTAGATCCCGGGCAGGAGGTATCTTGTCCTTGTCCTTGTCTTTTTCCCTCTCCTGTACCGCTTCACTCTTCATTCTGCGGAGAGAGTCAGTGAATGCGTTCCTATTCTTGTAAGGTCGATGTCGGAGTTAAGCACCTTCAAGCATTTTTACTTCATTTTCATTCGAAATAATGATTCATATAAAGTGTTCACAAGCTTTGGTTCGGACATTTACATGCTTACAAAAGCCTGATATTTGGGACGATACACAGTCTGATGCCACTCTCGTGCGTGTGCAGTACATACAAGGCTGTAGCTGGTTGAGGAAAGTTCAAGCTGTGTTTTTTTGGTGGATATGTCAGAGGATTTTCATTTATTTGTTTTTTTAACAACAAAAAGAACATTGGTTATATAAAATGGCCCAACACGAGAGCCAAACGTGAATCTTCCCTTTATTTTTAAGTCCCCCTCCGGCCATAGAATGATGTAGTCACAGAGTCCGACAGCAAAAGTCATACGTTATTTCCAAAAGTGTACGTTTTCTCTGTACTCAGTCCAAAGTGTGTCTGTCGGAGTTAATCACCCTCAAGGTGTCTGGTGACCAGACGAGTTTAACCCGACGAGGAAGCAGTTATCTGGCGGCTCGCACTGCATGTTTTGCCGTCACGGACGGAATAAATTCCTAATGAGTGGAAATTAGTGGAAAGTTTCTCCTCATGTCTTAAACACAGAAATAGAAGCAATTACGTATCAAGACGTACAGTGTCACAGGGAGGCATGTTGGAAAAGTGATGAATCCGACAAAACTATCATATGTGTCAGACAGTGCGTTTTCATGCACTGCTTGGTCAGATTGCAGCCATAGTTCAACTATGCTACTCAATCGGACAACTGCAATTGTCCGGGTATACATGCCGGTGAGAAAATCAATTAATTGGCCGGAGCATGTCATACCCTGCTACGATAGTTGGCGCTGTACCCATTTCATCTAGTGGTAACAGAAACACCTCTGGCTGACCTCTTTACGTCACCAGCAACAACAAACTGCCTCTGCATTCGAGAAAGATGGCGTACGAAGAGCGAGACGAAGCTACATCTTTGTATATTTCGTATATGGTGTACATGATAATTACACAAACTAGATGCACAATGGCGCTCTTTCCTGCGGTGATTTCGGAGGAAAGACGTCGCCGTCCTTCTACTTCCGGCTGACCCAGTAATTCGGGTTTTCTTGAGTGTCATGTAAACGCACTGAGAAATGTCTTCGCTCTATGCCAGCCACTCTAGGAATGATGTTGAGGAGCGCAGAGTCAATTGTTTTATCGAAAAAGCGCTTTAACGCAACAGAGACAATGTGTGCTTTTATTTTAGATACAATCTCATCCATTCCAGTGATGCACGCAGACCCATTCATTGCGGCCGCGGTCAGCGGCTGACACTTGAGCCTTCCTTGGGGGCAGTTAGGACCCCAGTTGAAAGGTGAAAGCGCACTACAGTAAGCCGGAGCGTGGCTGATTGATCGTCTGCCGCTCGTCCGTCTCTCTGTGATAGATGGAATAGTCCTGCTGGGACGGTCATGACCTGACCTTTGGTTCGGTGCTTCCTCTTGGGTTTAATATAAAATCCTCAGAGGGGATCACACGCTCATGAATGGCCCTCTCACTAACGCACATAGATCAACATTCTTATCCATCTCGTACATTTGACGCACCCATAGTAGCATTAGGCCACCTCCTGTCCATGCTATCGATTTTCCAGAAAGTGTGGTTTTCACTTATTTCTGGTGCGATCTAAGTGCAAATCCGGGGCAGGATGTAACCAAGATTGGCTCTTCAGCTAAGGTTCAGTCTAACGTAACTCAGAGAGCCCAGCTGTCACATGTGAACAGAATGAGACTGAGGTGATAATTGACTTTCACTGTTTCACACATTAGCATCACACATAATTGTGCTTTTCTTCCTCATAAGCAAGAAGGAGGCTGGAAGAGGAGAAACTATTTGCGGCATGCTCGAGCGTGTGTGTGTGTGTGCGTGTGTGCGTTCAGATGTACTATACGTGTGTCTGTGCGGCGGTGTGTGTGCATTTGTGAGATTAAGTGTTGAGGCGGACTTGAACAATACTAAATAATTGAGGAGAGGGATTTGTCTTTGTGCGCTCCCCTGTTTTCTTGTTGTCATGGGAACAACACACAGCCTCTGTGACAGAAGCGGGGATGACGCTCTTTGAACCGCACTTCACTTTCTCCCCGCTTTGTTTACCTAATCTTTTACTCATCAATATGTGAATACCCTGAGAACTTGGTGACCCCGGGGTCAGCTTGCAAATTAAGGCAGATGTGGACTTCAGTCAAACATGGGCAGATTGTATTGGCACAGGATCAAAATAACGACAAGACGCTTAAAGAAATGCTTTAATTAAATTAAAAATCACACAGATGGTCCCAAAAGACGAACATCCGTTGTCTTTATGTTGACACCCAAAAAACCCTTAAGGTTTCGGGAACGCAGATGGACTTCATGGCACTGAGCCAGCAGAAGGGGGAGGCCAGAATCTTACCTACAGTCCTGCGCGGCCATTAAAACACACGTTGCAAACTGAAGGGAGGTGAACGGCAATTGCCACCACCACGCAGGTGGAGGGAGTGCGCGCTCACTCAACAGACCGTCCATGACAGATACCAACCGCTTTCTATTAAAAAAAACAGGACTACAATGCGCTTTGACCCAAAAGAGCTACAAATAAAAATGGCTAAATTAAATCCAGTCTAAAACTACCCATCTGCTTAAACAGGAAGTTAGAACAAACGGCCAAATCGAAAAGACAAACAAAAACTATCACGTATAAAAGAAAACAGAACAATGTTACAAGAAAAGACAAGGCTTTGGCAGGCTCCTACGGTATGAATGGAGATAATGTTATTTGAAGACGCGTGCATTCGGGGGACGAATAGCAGGTGTTAGAGTTAACTTGGCGTTGTCGGCAGCGCAAACTCTTCTCCAGCATTCTGTCTAAGCAGGCGCACAAGGCGGTTATTTTAAGAACATGAAAAAGCAGTGGTGATAAAAAAACTTTTGAAATGATAAAAGTATCTTTCATCAGCCATGTGATATATCTGCAAAATAAAACAGATATATAATTATATTAAAACAAATAGCTAGAAAGGATTCTTAGTGGTTCTCGTCAAACAGAGTCTGGTTTCTCTCTCTCGTTTCATAGAATAATTGCGGCAGCTAGCTAATTTTGTATCGCTATTGCTGATTCGTGCCAAACAGTCCCGCATTTTTGCCATGTTTCAACCTTGCTATGATGGCATGTGACGCCTGGAATTTTACTAAAGTCCGGTGGCAAAGCTGCTGCACTTGGTTCTTCTTCTCTAATATCAGTGCGGGCTGGCAGCGTGGGAGCAGAGGCTGCTAATGTTGGTAATGAAGCAGTGTTCTTTGTTAATTGATGACTCGACTTATAGTGTGAAGTTGTGAACATATTGCCAGCGTCGAGGCAGTGTATTCAGTGGCAATGTGATAACACCTTAACTGCCACGGTGACGCAAGAAAAATCACGACAGCTGAAGACGGCACATTGGAAAGGCCATCAGTGGTTGCTGATGACATATGAGGGTTTTTAGGTGTTGAGGCTCTACACCTTGTAACTCTGTTCTGACGGGCAAGGGGGGGAACTTGCGATGCGGACATGCAACCGAGCCTAAGACTAAAAACAACTCCCCACATCTTAGTGGCTTGTCTCCCTACCGCAGTCCAAGCCGACTAACTGAGCATGTGACCCTCTTGTGCTTTGCCGAATGGGAAACGGTGTTTCCAGGTGAGGGAACCAGGGCAGACAGAGAGAGAAAGGGCCAAGGCTGAGCGGAAAGGCGGTCTTGCGTTCAAGTGCTCTCACGGACACGAATGAGCGCACAAACACTCGAACGTGCAAACGCACTGACAAACACACACACGTGTTTCTCCAGGCATCTCGCCGCCCCGGTGTTTTGTGTGGGAGGCCCGTTTGTATCAGTGCTGAATAAACTCCCCCACAAAGACAGGGGTCTTTCTCAAAGGGAAGAACATCAACCGTAGCATGCCTTTGACTCTGAATGGGCTATTTTCTATTGATTAGCTTGAAGCCTTAGTGCGTGGGTTGCTGTGGAGCCGTCTTGTTCACACACACCAACTTACCATCGGGCTATTTAAGATGACATGATGAAGAGCACACATACAATAGTATCTCCGTCGAATCAGTGTTTCGACAGTGTGAAATGCTTGTGTGGTTTTGGGGACGGGCTGAAATGGTGCGAAAGTGTGTGGGTGGCTCTGTGCGGGTGGGTGGCTGGGCTGCAGGTCCTTTTGGCCGGCGTGATGATACTGCTGGTTAAATATGACCCAGCTGGAGGGAACTGCCTGGCTCCCCCCTTCTCTCCCGCTCGGTCTGAGAGAACACATGCTCCTTTGTGCCTCTTTCCCCAGCCCCGATAACAGTCAGCAACATGCACTCATGCAAGCGGGCATCTCTGCATGCGCGCCTCGTCTGCGCGTTAGCGAGCCGCCGCCTTCTTCGCCGCTTTAATCTCTGGCTACATTTCTGCATGTGGGTGTTGTTTATTTTTCTCAACCCACACATTTCATCCCGCAGCTATGTTGCTGTGACAATGTGGGTTTTTTTGTGTGTTTGTGTGTGTGTGTGTGTGTGTGTGTGTGTGTTGCGCATGTTTTTTTTTGTGTGTGCTTTAACTATGTGTTGCCGTAGGCGTCAACAGATTAATGAAAGATTGAATGTTCTCAGCATGGTATGGACACGTGTGTGTGTGTGTGTGTGTGTGTGTGCGTGTGTGCGAGTGTGCATTTACATGTTTGCCCGAGCGTCTTCTTCTTGTGTCTTTGCACAGATCATTGTTTTCCTTCACACATTGATGCAGCAGGAGGCCACTCAAGGCTTCGCATTTGCGCCATTACGGAAACGCGAGCTCCATTTTTCTGCCCTTTTAAGGAAGCAGCATTTACCATTCAGCCCAGTGGAAACAGCCTGATGTGGGGGAGGGCTAAGTGCGAGCAAGCCTATCGCAAGTGCCTTCCACTGCATTTGGCTTGTCTGTAATGGCAGACGGTGTCGTCCTGGCCCGGGCATTAGCCTAATGTATGGAGGCGAGCGGGATCGCTGAGCACGCCCATTTCCATTTTAATGGCGGCCATCTAGAGGTTAATTCGGATATGATGCGGTCAAGGCGCGCATATGCGCTGACACGTCAAGAGACAAATAGTGGTGCTGAGAGGATCTATGGGGCGGAAGGGTTTATCTTCTCACCAGGGAGGCAGTTACTGGCACAAGCACACACACACACACACACACACACACACACACACACACACACACACACACACACACACACATACACATTTGGTTGTTTGAAGTTTACTCATGGGAAGGGCTGTGTGTGATAGCGAATATATTTGTTCCCCGATACCCCAAGGGACGTCTATTTAGTTGGAAATTATTCCATGTTTGCACCGCTGGGGTGCTCATTTTGTGAGGACGTGGCCCCTGGTAGACCTCATGTTTGAGGGCTATGTGGTTTCTCTTGAGAATAAGGAAAGAGCTGAACTCTGTATTTTAACAGTGCGATGACTTGGAATGGGCTCTTCATGGTATACGTCTTCATTTAATGGGTGAGTGCATGGTTGCTGTGACACTTCCTCACACCGAGGCTACGCTGAACATGTAAAGTGTGTGGACCACTCCGGCTTCCACGCGAGCCATTGAGACTGGCTACAGTGTGTGAGATCAGTGTGCTAGTGGTGTGTATGTGTGTGTATCTTATACATATATCTATGTACCCTTTTAGACAGAAATTGGTCCGTGTCTTTTATTTTGTTGAATGAATCTTCTGCTATACAGACAAATGACTCTAGCTGGCAGTGTGGTTCTGAGATTTCATATTATTACCCCATTTATTGTTTTTGTTCACCTGTGCCCTTTGATTATAGCAGACTGGAGAGTTTGCAATAGCAGATAGGGAAATGATTAAAGTGGATGAGGAAAATAAAAGATGAGCGACCCCTCGTACAAGTTTACTGTATTCCATAGACATTAACCTACCTATGCAGCATAAACTTCTGAACTGAAAAGATGAAGTTTCATACTGTAGTTTTTCTGGTTCTAAAAACGCAAGAAAGCAAAAAGCGTTCTGCAGATGTGTTCGCCAGCCAAACTGTCGGATATACTGCGCGTGTTTTTTTCTGCGTGCGATTTTCTGCTGCATTGGTTCGACGTGTTCTCACGTCGCATTTATTTACAATAAGCACACTCTGCCGCGCGAGGATACGCTGATACTCCAAGGGACCTTTTCTCAGACATCAAACAATGGGTTTCATTCTCCTCAGCTGTATTCACCGTGCACTACACGAGGCACTTCTATTAACTGACTGCAGGAACAAGATGCTCTCTGCGTCTTTGTCTTCTTCGTCCAAAGACAAATTTGAATCGTAGATGAGGAGAGCAGACAGACGCAGGGAGGGACAAAGAGAGTCCAGAAAAAGGATGTTTGCGGTTTTGTACCGCGAGCATTGTTTGTGTATTTGTGGCATTATGTGAAATGCGATGCTGGGATTACGTTCGCCGAGATGAAATTTCCTCACACCGAGAGTCTAGTCGCTGCTATTGCGACTAAGCAGAGCAAGATGTGCGACACTCTCCTCGCCCAGGGTATTTGGATTACACTCATACATGTGCAGACAACTGATACCCCCATACGTAGACTTAGACCAAAACACACCCACGCACACACACGCGCGCACTGCTGAAGCCTGCCTTTAAATAGACCTCTAGGATTCGCTAACAGTGCAGATTAAGCGCTATCTAGCTGTGAATGTCACGCTGGCTGTCAGCACAGAATGGCAACGAGATGCAGAAAATAGGTAAAAAGAAAAAAAAAAAAAGCTCCCCCCGTATATAGCCGCCCTCCTCTTTCCAACTCATTTACCTCCCATTGGCCGTCGATCTTCCTCTCATTGACCTTCTGACATGTTCTTCCCGGCGCACTCTCAATCCTCCCTCTCTTTGACTTCCTGCTGCTATTTTTTATTCCCCCCCCCCCCGAGTTCGTCCCTCATCTCTCCTTTGCCTCTGTTATTCCTCGCGTCATGTCCTCCCGAATCTATTTTTCTCGTGTGTCCATACGTTCACTCAGCCAGTCAGGCTACGGTACTTCATGGCTGTCTGTGCGCCCCCCTCCCTCCCTCCGTCACTCTCTACCTCCTCTGGTCTCCCTCCTTCCTCCGCTCTGAAGGGTTGCTGTCCTGCCGGAGTACAGCACGGTGAACATCGATTCATCAAAGTGTCACCGCGCACTGCTGCGGCTCTGTATGCCCGCTACTGAACAACTGCCTTGGCGAAGCAAACAATATCCCCTACACACAAACACACACACACACACACACACAGGTAGAGCCTGGAGTGCTGCTCCAGCAAGGTCGTTGCTCTCCCTGTACAGCCGTCTGGCGGCGCGCACACCGGATGCGGTGGGTGCCAAGCGGACGCTGCCAGTGGGCTAAGCAGTGGAAGTCGTATCTGTTGAGCAACCGCAGATATCAAGCGTGGTTAACATTCCAGTACAAGCCAATACTAATAGTTCCCATAGAACATCATCGCAATTTTCCTAATTGCTGAGGCAGCGTATTTGCAGCCGTTCCATATTCATGAGGCTTCACCTGAACTCACACAACTTGAGAAAACATGACCTTCTACTTTGCCGGCGATCAAGTCTGGCTAAAACAGCGCGGCCAGCAGTCTGTTTATGGGGTCTTTACGGCATGTCAGCGGGGTCAGCTGCAGGATGGGCTCTACCCTGCAGATTTACACTGAGGGGCTTCACAGTAGGTCAACAGCTCCCAGCAGCTAATTTCATAATGCACCCTGGGCGAGGCTTAAATAATTCAACCGGGCCTCGAGTGAAGGATCTACTTAATCAAAGGCTCTGGGTTTTCAAAGAGCGGAGAGAGTAGTCTTACAGTGCCTCGGTTTACCTCAGCTGCACTCGTGTCTTCTTCTGGCGGTTTTTAATGTGAAAATCAAACTCGTTTTGAATCGGCCCTCAGCGCTCACGAGAGTGCATTCTCGTGTGAACTTTGATGTGCTCTGCTTCAGTCCGATCCACGTCTTATAACCATGCATCTTTCAGCGAGGATGAAATGTTGCCGGTCGCAGCCAAAAAGGAAGCGGCCTCTCTCTGAAAGCACCACCGCGGGCCTTTCATCCCAGATCGCGTGCGTCATTATCGATTTAAGAGTCGGTCACTTGGCACAGGTGCTCGCACTTTGAAAATAGAACTCTGAGGAGCTCTGGCAGACTCGGTGGACTTATTCGCTCTCATGTTGTTGTTGTCTTTACGCCACTTAATTGCACCAGTCGAACACGAGACACCTGCTAGCCCGCCTGGTTGATCACCTGTCACATATAAATATGCACAGCGCGTTCCGTCCCCTCATAACACATGCGCCCAGATGAAATTCAGCTGCGAAATGTGCTCCTGTGGTGTCCTTTTTCTTTTCCCTGAAGGGGGCTATTACACCCTTCACATGTTGACTCGTCTGTTGGGCCTTGAGAGTCACTGAATCATTCCAGTCTTCTGGCATTCCAGTTCGATTCCTGAAATGGATTCATAGCAATTCAGTTGACTTAATCGCCCCGGTATTGTTTTGTAATTCTAGCCCACTCTCTCACGCCCTACCTCATTGCCTATGTGCGAGAGGTGCACAGTCCACTCCGACCCCTATCAGGCACTGCCATCAGGCCGCCGTGTGGGCCATTGATTGGCGTTTGTCTGATAGAGGCCTCGTAATGAAGGGGATGATGAGGAGATTATTGACCAGGCTGTGTGTATGAAATTCAGGCAGGAGAGGTGGATTTGGAGCCTTTACCTGGATATTAGTATTGACCTGCTTGTAATTGGGAGGGTGGATGCTGACTTGCTGCGCCTACTTAAAGGCTTTAATGGAAAATCCGATGGCGCTGGCTCACGCTTTGTTCTTCTTTCTTGTTACTGGTCAAAGATGAGGATCACGCACAGTGATGCAATCTATTCTATGCGATATCGGTCATGTTTGGTTCAGTTTTTCCCTCAGGATTCACTGGCAGGTCCTCGCGGCGAGCAGAGAGCTGACCTTCTAAAGCAGCATCACACACCTAACTAAAGTGCCTTCGAGTGGCCGGGGTACAAGTACTCACACATTAGCATCTTTTGGAAGAGGTCAAGCGCTGTGAAGCCCTGACAAGAGACGGCTGAGAGAGGCCCCCACGTGTTTCTGGCGAGACAGGACCCTAGGGAGTCAACAGCGGCATGATGGATATACTGTCACTGGAGATGCTATTATCCTCCCGCTGCTGCTGATGTCATCCAGACAGTCTGGATCTCTACTTTCCGAGCACTATCTCCCCCCTTTTCCCTCGCTGGAAGACAAAATTTGATTTTGTTTGGCTGCGCGATGTGGAGAAAAGGCTAATATTGGTTCTGTTTGTTTGTGTAGCGGCATTTAGGCTGGAATTCATAAACACCCCGATGTGACATAGCCCCTGGAATCTGAAAGGAGACATATTGTGCTCACGTTCAAGGGTTCATCATTTTATTTCAGGTTTCTGCTAGAATGTGTTTACAAGCTTTAATGCTCAAAAGGACGATCAGGTTTCTCACACTGTCGTGTGCTGCAATGCTGAAACGCTCAGTTTTAGCTCCCGTCTTTTAAAGGCCCCCCTCCTGGATAAACATAATGCTCTGATTCGTCAGCTTCCACATGCCTGAGCCAGCACCACTGACAAAAACAGAGCAGCTTCACTAGATTAATCATTACGTGCCGGTGACACAAAGTCCAATGTCCAATTTTTTTGTCAGTCCGTCCCCTTTTTTCTCTGTATTTTCTTTAAAAAGAAATCAGCTTGCATTTATTCTGGTGTCAAATAAGACTGAGAGGATTTTTCCTCTTTTCCTTTGCCTGCTGCCTTATTACCTGTAAGTCCCTGCTGTCTTTTTTTAGACGTGAGTCACATTTTCTGAGTGAAAATCTGGACGGATCTGTTGCTTTCGGGGTGATCCATCTTCACAGAGCCCACACCAAGTATCGTGGCTCCTTTACGTTTCCCAAGCGATCAATAAGGGATGCACGTTCCCCTCCTGCAAGGATTCCGTTTTTACATGCTTGAAAGATGCTATGTGTGTTTACTGATGATACTTGGGTTTCTTTTAATGCCCTGTTTTAATAAGCTCGGGTAAAAAAAAGTTTGTTCCGATGCGTTCCATCGTTACACGCATTTGAGCATGAATATAAACGAACAGGAGGAGAAAAAAAAATCATATCTGCTGCCATTGTTGCATTGTTTGTGTTGTTGAATAATGTGGGTTATGCAGATAGCAGATGTCCACCAATTATGCTCTCCTAATTGCATTTTAATCAGGCTGCATTATGATTCAGGTTGGCGAGCGGGGCGAACGAAGGGAACACACAGACCATTTGTATAAATAGCATGTATTCTTGCATGATATTCTAATTTAGCCCCTCTGTGTGGATATTCATTTACTCAGTGCAACAATCGCTGCACTTCTTAGCTAAGGGAAATCAATTCTGGACATGCTGCATTCCTGCTGTCTTAGTTCAACAGCTACAACACACGAGGCTATTTACGGTGTGTGATTGTCCAATTTATTCACATTCTGTTGCCTTGTCAGCTCTCAGTGGCAGGCTGACTGCCGGATGCCTACTTGTAGCCGTCTGGAAGAGGCAACAAGTACTTTAATATGAACTTTTTTTATCCGAGCAGATAAGCATCCTCTTTTAACTAGAGGGGGCAATCCATACGTGCACATGCCGACTGTTACATCCACGAGATAAAAGTGCAGTCACACATCAGTCAACATTAGAGATTAATTGCAGCTAAATCCCCGACATTGATTAAAAGTCTCGGCTGCGCTCAGATCAGTGGAAGACAAGTTGTTTAGCTCGGGGATCCAAAACACACACAAGCCACGGCTCCTCCAGCGCGAGCTCTGCACTGATAGATGGCAACGCGCGAGCGATTAAAATTCAAGATTGAAGGCCGTACGAGTGGCTGCCGACGAAAATGCAAGACGAGCACAATTAATGTTGTAATCGAGTGTGTCTCCTTGTGTGTGTGTGTGTGTGTGTGTGTGAGTGTGTGTGTGTGTTAACGCTCCTGTCCCTTCATCTTCTCTCCTCCAGCTATGTCATGTACTAACGTGGGAACCTATTACTAATGTGGTGAAAGGGCCAGTGTGTGAACAAGTGTGTGACGATGGAGGTGGTAGAGGTGGTGAAAGCGTGGAGAGACTGAGCCATTTAGCATTGCTCTATTAATGGCTTATGCTGCATGCTGTAGGTGCTAATGGATGTTGGAGCAGTCGGTGCAAACTGTTTGACTGTGGGTGTGCATCTGAGTGTGTGTGCGTGTGTGTGTGTGTTTGGATTTGTATAATATTCTGCTGTCTAATACTTAGTCCTTACAGCGTTTTAATAAGTGCCTGTTTCTCTTTCTCCTCTCAGGTCAGAACTGCAGTTACACACTACACAGTCCCAATGGGACGATAGAGAGCCCCGGCTACCCTTACGGTTATCCTAACTATGCCAACTGTACATGGGTGATTGTGGCGGCGGAGCACAACCGGATACAGCTGGTGTTTCAAGGCTTCGCCCTAGAGGAGGACTTTGACATCTTGTCTGTATATGACGGGCCAACCAGCCCAGGGAACCTGCGGACACGGTAAAGACGGCCCTTCATGTTTGCATGTGTTGGTTTTTACGCTTTGATTTGAATACCGGTACACATTTCAATAATATTGTCACGACAACCTTTTCTTTTTCGAATGTGGTCAACAGCTTGACCTCCAAGAATATTTAGAATTTGCTAGGAATTGACAGTGAAAGTTTGTGCGTGTTGCAAGGTTCAAGGAGATTTATTTGTCATTTTTATAACACAGGGTTGCATAAGGAAGTTCGTAACTCCTTCATGCTACTCAAACATAGAAAGAAACGCATAGGCTTTACAGTTATCATAAGCATATATATAAACAGGTATACACCCAGGAAATAATGAAATAGATGAGTAAAAGTTCAACACCGTCCAGCCACTTTGACAAAGTTTGAGCAGCAAGCATCAATGACGTAAACACATAGTCCGACTCTCCTCCTCCATCGTTCTGTCTGCTCGGAACACGGTCCAACAGTGGTGCAACAACTTGATCCAGGCTGGAGGTGAAGACAGGTCTCTGTACAGATGTGGGGGCCAACAGTCTCTCAATAGAAGCCTGAGTAACATTATGTTTTTTTTCTGCGATATTGGCCAAGAGCAGCCTTAGATCCAAGATAAGCACGACTTTTATCCCCTCTTCCTCTCCTCCCTGCGGCGTTGTCTAATGGTGGAAAGATGCCGTGGGCGGTGATCGTCTCAAAGTCTGCTGCTCTTAATCCAGGACCTGCGTTTTCTTGTCCAATGCTGAAAAAGTGTATTTCTCCAAACAATAAATCCATAAAAAGCTGCTTTTGTAGTGGCTATTGGCTGCCACAGCTGCATGACCTGCCGCTGACATGGATACGATTGTCGAACAATTTATGCAAAAATCTGTCCTTTATTCCTTCATATGGAAATAATTCCTAAGTAATTTAATTTAACAACAACGGTAGCATTGTAACTCGCAAACCGACTACACACTCTCATGAGGAATCGATTACATTATTGGTCTATCATCTGGATTCATTTATCTGAGAGGGGAGTTCTTTTTAATAATGATCTCAAACATCAACAAGAAGAGTTGAGAGTCAAATCTGTTAAGAAACACAAAATGTCTACATATGCATATCACTCTTTGTAGTACTAGCAGTTCATGAGAGTTCTACATAGTGCTCATGTCCCACAGGCGTAACAGTGGGCGGCAAAAGGATGAGTTCTTGGTGCGCTGTGATTTTGATGACAAAATAGGTAGAGAGGGCAAGAACCACGACAATTCTGACAAGCACTTTAAACTAACCCCCAAGGTTAGCCAAACTTATTTGGAAGAGAAAATGAAAATGAGCCTTAGTTCAAGGCTATAACCAACAAAAACATGTCCAAAACCATTCAATAAGAAACCAGGTTGTATAAAATGTGAAAATGTCCTTTCCAGAGTTATTTGGACTTAAAGGTATTGATGAAGGTAGTGGACTGGAAACTGGAAAAGAACTAAACTGTAATCACGATTTTAATCGGTGATGCATTCAGAGGCGTTTGGAGCAGATCTGTTGGTGACTAATACAAGACTGACTGTGTTGACAGCATCCCAGCATCCAAGGTGATTTAATGGGATTCTGGGCACATCTTGTGCTTCAGAGCTACTCGCAAAAATGCAATGAAGCTCACTTGGGTGTGAAGACTCAAACAAACAATTTCTGAATCAACAGACTCATCCTCCAGTACAGCCGTCAATTTAACAGCCACCGAGAGAGGAGCTGCCCCGCGCTAACATCGGAACGCTGAAGCATGGGCTGTCTGGTGTGCAAGACCATCATGCTCACTAAGTTTGCACATTCTCAAGTAGTCAGGATTTTAGACGTAAATATGGCTCGGTAGACTCGCCGTCTTAAGAGCCAGACTCATTTGTTTTAGCTGCAATTAAAAGACACCGAGCTGCTGTTCACTGATGCATTGTGCATCAGGATATTATTGCTCGCAGTCTGAAATCTATCAGACCTCCTGGCAGTCTCTCACTTACAGGCTAACTTAATTAGTGACAATTTCTGAATCTGATCAGTGGAAGCCACACCAAAGCTGCTTTACATTCCTGTCACCTCCTGCTATGAGCTTTGGCCTTGCAAAATAGTTTAAAGCACATGTTACGCAAGCCCCCCCGGAGACAGATGAGAGAAATATTGTTAAGGGCTTTTGTTATTGACACTGTTTTGAGCCTCTGCCGGCCTTCCCTCTCTCTCTCTCTCCCTCTCTCACCTCTCCTCTGCTCCCCCCTCCTCCCCCTCGTCTCTCATTCTGTGCCAGTGGTGCCTCCACTGCATCTCCCTGCAGGAAGCGAATGAAAGTGAGAAGAAAATCCATTATGGATTGGTGTTGCGCTGTTCTCCTCAGCCTTTCTCCTGTTTGGACCTCTGGGCTCTGTTGTATATTGATGCTCCAGCGGGATGGCTCGGGTGGAGGGGTGTGGTGGTGGTGGTGGCGGGGGGGGGGAGCGTTCCACTCTCTCAGTCTAAGCGCTTTGAAAATAAGTGCGGGGAAAGAAAATGAATTTGAAAAAAAAAGGAAGGGGAAGGGGTGGCGGGGTTGTGAAAAGCGAGAGAAATACAGAAAAAAAAAGAGGAAAGAGACGAAGAGGCAGTTTTTTGAAGAGTTTGCGGGGAACACAGATCTCCTTTAGATTCTGCTCGTGTTGTCTTTGACCCGAACTTCTCTCATTTTGTAAAAAGGCATTTTGTAAAAGTGAGACTTGGAGCTTTATCTATGAGTGAGCTTGGCAGGGCTGGGAATAGGCTGGAGGCAGCGCTCACCCGTCAACAGCAGTCTGTCAGGACAGGCATGTATATTTACACTCCTACAAACACACACACACACACACACACACACGCACATCCATACAGGCACATACTCACACACACACACAAAGATGCACGTTTGATAATTCAGCCCTCCCTTTCCGCTCATCTCCCGCTCGTGTCAAAAGTAATTTTCTTTCCATCTCTCTTGCCCCTCTGCCTCCAATTTCTCCCTACCTCCCCTCGTTTTCCCCCTCGCCTATTTTTTTTAACATCTTATCTCTCTCTGCCTGTTCTCCATTTTGTGTCGTGCATGCTGCGCTCGCTGGATTTGAGTGGGCTTTCATGTATACCACGCCATAGGTTTCAGAGCTTGGAATGCTTCCTTTAATCTCGAGTAGTCATCAAAAATGAATGTTTTGACTCTCCTCGTGTTCAAACGATCACCTTTGATTTCCTTTTCAAAGCCGTCGGGTTTTTTTTCTTCCGATTTGTTTATTTATCCATTAATTTATTCATTGCTGTCGCAGCAACGCGGAGAAAATTGGTGTTATCGGGAAAATACGGGCTTACAAATCAGTTCAGCTATATATATGTGCCTGTGTTCCTAAGTATAGATGCACCTCGATGTGTGTTTAGCGAGTGTGTGCACACCTGCAGCAGCTGCTTTATGAGTCACAGTCCCTCCTTAGGAAATGCATACATGAGTCAGTCTGTTACTGCAGCGCTCCATTAGACGGCTGATCCCAGCTGACACCTGTGAAGCAGGATGAATGTCAGATGTTTGAAACGAAAAAAAAAAGAAAAAAGGTATATGCAGCGATACGTGCTCCAAATTGCCAATTGCGCGGGCTGCCGTCGATATTTGATCGCTGTTAATTAAGCAGAGCGTTCATTTCCAGAGATGGTGTAGTGATTAAGTGGTTAAGTGCATCTTTCGCCCAGAGTGTTGTGGAAGGTATCAATTACTGTGAACGGGGAGAGGTTGAACCGCAGTGAGAACTTACCTCAGGGTGAAATTGGACTGAAGTAGTTCAAACGTCCATGTAAAAGTTTGATCCTTTCCACACATTTGCATGTTAACATTTTTTTTTTCTTTTTCCTGTTGTTTAAATTAGGGCAATCACGTTTGGCCATACACACTCTTTGAATCTGGATACAAAATGAAACCTAATAAAGATGTGTGATCATTCAGATGAAGGTGCTCCACAGATTGTAAAGGTTGAGTTTTGCTTAGGTCCCCACAAACACGACTGGAGACGGCCCGACTGCCTGGGAACAATGTACGGCTTCTGTTGCCGCAAACACAGCTGGAACCTGTCCCACGTATATTCAGTGATGTCATGCTTAAATCAAGTTTTAACAACTTGGTCCCTTGTCAAAAATACCCAGTAGTTTCACACTTGGGAATGCCGACAAAGCAGACTCGATCTGCAGTCGCCTGTTTGGCGGTCTCATTGCCTGTAACTCCACTACTGCCCCCTCCACCTCCACATATGAATGTAAGGTAATATGTAATGTGAACGTGATATAGCATCTTTTGAAGGGATCAATATGTTACATATGCCTATTACATGTACACAAGGCTATATCTGTGGTTTGCAGAATCCAGGGGCGGTTCTAGGGGGGGCCAACAGGGGCCAGTGCCCCCGTAACTCTGAGTCTGGACCCCCCTGTGGCCCCCCTGACAGGGAGTCTGCATTAATAATACAATGACAGATTTCTTGCAATAATTTTTGTTCTGAAGGGAAAGGCAGAAATAAAGTGTCTCAGCAGTTTACTACCCAATCAAAATTGCTGAAATTGTAAACACTGCTTTGCCTGAATGAGGGATTTATCCTTTTTTTTGGGTTGTATGTGCCCCCTAACAAAAAAGCCGGCCCCAACCTGGCCCCCCTATTAAAACTGGTCTAGAACCGCCACTGGCAGAATCATTATCTGCTAATATACCCTGAAGAGAGGGTTGTTAACAGCTGACCATTTTCCTTAATAGATTTGAATGGAATAGCAATTTGTTTCCATCTATTTAAATATAATAATCAGATAAACTTGCCATGTCTTATTTATCAGCTTAAGATACGTCCGCCTTGACAGTTTCGCTCCGCTTGCTTTGTCTCTTTTGTGGTGCAGGGAAGGAAATCCTCCAAAAATCCAATTCCAAAAGAAAAGGAGAGATGTTTTGAGAGGGGTGATTGGACAAAATTACCTTTTTTATTGAAATCACCTCATATTGTTATGGCTACAGAAAAGACCAACCGTAACATTAGAAACCCTTCCAGGCTAAAATCAATCCGAAACATTCCAAAACGCATAAAAACTAAAGAGAGCAAGGACAAACAAGAAGCCGTGTAGCACAATGCGGGAGCGCAGGGGACACGCGAGGACGGATGAAAAGGCACAGGAACACAGGAGACAGAAAGCAAGCGAGCTGACAAAGAGCCTGGGGGTAAACATAGGCTTAAATACACAAGAAAGAGACAAATACAGGAAGTGGAAAGTCTCAAGCCGCACGAGGATATAACTACGAAATAAAACAACATATAACCGAACCGAAAAAAAACAAACCATGACATATTGTTACACAACTGCCATTTGGTACTAAAGCAAATAAAGCCTGTTATGTACAATGTCGTTGTTGGGAGTTCTTTCTGTAAGTCAGTTATTTAATCACAGTCGTTCTTTCAAAATAAGAAACCTTTAGATTCACATGTATTCACTCAGGGAACAACACAGCCGCCCTTGACTGATAGTGTGTTGCTTGAATGCATCGGTTGAGCAGACAGTTTTCAAAGTGGCCAAACCGCATTACCCCACAGTAATAGTTCAACCTGATGTAACCCAATATATAATTGTTAAATATTTTGAAAAAAAGGACTGTAAAGTGTGCATGAATATCATTTGCAGTTCCTTAATTTCAGCCCTGTCTTTCCTGTCAAAATTGTCATTTCTAGCTAAAGCTAATTACATTTTAATAATTCAGACCAGTTTGATGATTATCTGGTCATTTATCTGCTGTAAAATTAATATTATGGTACTTTGCTCTGGACAACAGCAACCATGGTGTCCTGGGTTAAACACAGCCTGTGGTATTGGAGCACAGTAGTCACAGAGACCTCCTCATGACTAAAGCATCAGCCAACTTGACCTCGAGCGGGAAACTGAACCTCCACCAGCTCATTCTCTGCCACTGTATACGACAGCATACATTTCTTACTTGTAAAAGGCAATCTTTTTTTCACTTTTGTGTCACATTTCACCTTGTAGCTGCCATTTGGGGAACACTGAGTACATTTCAGCAGAGGGGAAAAAGCTATTGGGGAGTGTGAATGTATCGCTCTCCACATGCCTTCCCCTCAGTGATGGAGTGATGGAACGGCGGGACTTAAGTCTGGCAGTCTCGCAGAGGCGGGGAAGTGAGAGAGAGAAAGACAGAGAGGGAGAAAGAGGGAGGAGAAGGAGGTGTGGAAGGGACAGATTTTCAGCCTGCGGGCTCGATAGGACCTAAATAAGGAGCACCAGTGCATGGTGCTGGGAGTGGCATTAACACTACAACATGAGTTTGTGTGTGGTTGTCTGTGTGTGTGTGTGTGTGTGTGTGCTCACACTGTGCTTACAGAGCGGGATCTGGTTATGTGTGCAGCCCATCCCAGCGAGCTGATTCAGTGTCAACAAAATCAAGGTTTATTGGAATACAGATAAAACAAACACCACACTCACAAACACACACTCTCAGACGCACACGTTTTTTAAGCACGGAGTAAATGGCAGTGGGCTGGAAAACTGTTTGCCCTGTAATTTCTCAGACGCGTCAGGTTTTCAGAGATGTTTCTGCTTTTTGGCAGGCACTCGAGAGCACAAGTGCTTTTGCTGTATATGCATGAGAGGGAGAAAAAAAAAATATTACAGTCGCTTTCATATCGCTTCAGCTTGTAGTTCAAAGTTTTTATCTGAGCATGTCTCTTCTGCCTAAAAACAGACGAAAAAGCAAGACTGTGAAGGAATGGTGCCATACGTTCGGGAGATTGTCTGAGCAGTCGGATGATCCTTTAAGCAACAAAATACTGAGACAGAATTAGGGCTCAGATGATAGCCAATTAATTGACTAAATGACCGAAATTTGAGTTGGACGATTTGCATATTTCCCCTCTTTTATATGTAAATGAATTAAGTAGCTGTGAACTGAAAGCTGACACATTCAGCCTGTTAACCATATATGACAACAGACCAGGAAGTTTTTGTTTGCATGATCCGGTTAAAATAAATCGAAAACTAAAACCATAATCGTCCTTTCTGCGGTGGGGAGGTAAGGCGATGCTCCATCATGGTGTAATTATTACGCTTGTAATGAATTTGCTGCGTACAAACCAGAAGCTGGGAGAACAGGGTAGCAGGGGTAACCCAAAAAAGTTGGAAAACAGACAATGACAGGAAGTGGAAAGTAAAACGTGACACACCGGGATGTATCCACCAAAATAAAACAGGAACTAAATACACCAAGAAAACCCAAATCGTGACAGGTAATGACACATATAAAGATAAACTGAAGGGATTACATCGCAATAAGCAAACATGTCTATGAAGACACTGATGGACCACTTCTGTTGTTCAGTTCAAAGGCATGGTTAGATATGACAAGCCTGTTTGCAGTCAGTTGCCTTTTCTTTTACAGCTGCTATGGAAGAACGTTTGCTTTAAGCTTCTTGACTGCATTTATGTCTACCTAATAAATGTTAGTCTTTAAATGTCTCTCTGAGTAGTTTGTTTCCTTTCACTACCATGTCCTCAGTGAAGAATAAAGCTGGTAAACACTCCACTATACGTTCACCAGCTAGTTGTTAACTTGGATAGCTTGGCTGTTTGGTGCTCAGGCGGTTTCAGAGCTGAAAAGAACTGCCTCTTGTACTGACTCTATTGTTAATCTAAAAGTATTTTTTTAAATCCGACGAAAGATTATTTAAAAACCTCCTGATTTATCGATAATGTTAAATACTGTTGGCTGCAGCTGTTCACCAAAATCATATATGCACACACAGATCATTGAGTGCAAAATTCCTTGATAAATCTGTAGGTGCAAAAAAAAAAGACAGGTTTTTATTACACCTGTGATACACAGCATTATTTTTCTATCATATTTCTTTTAAATGATACCAGCTGCTTACATAAAAAGGAGGCAACTGTGTAGTATTTAACGCTCGGAAACACTTGTATCGCGCTTCGCAGCGGCAATCAGTTCTCATTTTATCACCTTTAAGCTAAGTCGCCTACAGAGGTACGGTGATGGAATGCTAGCATGGGTCTGTGTCTGTCATACGTACGTGAGAATGAGTTCAGCGCTTGAGTCAAGCTTGTGAAGAGTCGATGTCTGCGGGTCACCGTGAGAGTGGGTGACACACAACGGCACTTCCTGCCACGGCGATAATTCTTCCTCGGTGAAGGCCTCTGCCATCAATCTCTCACGACCCATACTTTGGAAAATGACTCCGGTACGCGAAGGCTGCGGCGGACACGTGTTCCACGCGTGTTTGCGTGCAAATGTTTTTCTTCTTTGTCCGCTCATCCCGAGCTGCACGTGCGCCGGTGCGATGAGTATCGAAATGAAGGAGGAGGGTTTGATTGAGTGTGTGTGGGGGAGGAATATTGCTTCAAGGCTGCGGGGTTTTATTTGTTTGTGGTTTGTGGTCATGATGGAGCACCTTATTCAACAGCATCCGCACAGAACACACAGTACATGCGCTCTATGTAGATTTTTCTTCTTTTTTTTTTCTTCATACACCCCACCAGACATGTGCGAGCAGACACACTGACGCAAGCGAACACGCATACACACACGCATGCACGCTGCAGGATTTATGGTTCCTTTGAGTCCGGGGCTGTTAATGGAGAGACTGCCACTTATCAACGCCAGCTTTAACGACAGTCCGCTAAAAACAGGAGGAAGAGTGATAGTTTGTTTTTCATCATCTCGTGCTGGGAAAAAGTGAAACGATGCGGAGATTTATGACGTGTGCTCACCTGTGAGGCAGAATTATTAGGCCCTGTAACCCCAGATTAGAGAAATAATCAACTAGATGGCTGTGAATTTATATCCTGCATCCTGTGTATCACTCATTGTGCGTATTGCTATTGACAATCTCCCATCCTCGGGCCTATCAATGTTCTTAACAGGATACGCTTCAGCGGCGGGATGAGATGAAATGTTTTCCTGCAGAGATAAAAGATTAGATATGCGGTGCACCCTTCAAAAAGCTGTGTCATTTGTCAGCCCTCGTGTGCCTCTGCCGAACGCTCGTTTAAGACAAAGGAAGGCACCACAATTTTTATTTTTTTTTTACCTCCGGAGATGACAACGAGATCACTAAGAATAGAGGTGTAATATGCTTGTGAAGTGCGACCAATTCACATTTCAGCCACTATGTGTTCTCACCAAACAAATCAGGTGACTGTAGTTTTAGCCTCGAGCCTTGAGAAAAATGTCAATAAGAACCTTAAATGAAACTACGGAGAAATTCTGATTCTAATTTAGCCTCCAAAACTACATATAGTGCTTTTAATCCTTGACTGTGAGGAGATTTTATGTGTCTATCGTGTAAAAAATGAGAAACTCAGAATTACTGCAAGTCAAACAATATGGTGATATCACAGCAGGTCTGCGCAAGAAACTGGTTAAAAACTGATACAGATTCGATCAGTGATGGATATAAATTAGTACATTTACTCAAGTACTGTACTTAAGTACAGCTTTGAGGTATTTTTACTTAAATTGAGTGTTGCATGTGTTTAGCTATCTTTTTATCTTTATTCAACACTGAATGTGATGCACTGCTGTGTGGATTACCAAGGACTGATTCATAGATAGATAGATAGATAGATAGATAGATAGATATGGTTAGAACAGCAGCGGAGGTGCACGATTGCTGCCCACATGTGAAAACATTTCCAGAATTAGACTTGGCCAGATCCAATATACTGAGTCAGAAGCTATGTTTACAGAGACAATATGACAATATGACTGAAGAAATCTAGTCAGCTGTTTGCATGGGATGAGATAAATAGGGTCTGATGTTTGCATGCAGCAAAACAGATGTTACGTCATGCATTCGTCTTCCTCGTTGGATATTAGATCTCTTTTGCCTTTTGTTTGATCAGCTCCATGTCCTGCAGATGGAATGGATGGAAAAAATAGGTTTACATGGGACAGTTTTCAAATGTTAATGAAAAAGGTTCAAAGTACCCCTCTGCAGCCAGTGATGTCTTATTCTGAACATTTGGGGAGCTACAGGTCATACATTTAAAGCTGCAACGACTTTAAACTGCTAAAGTGTGTCTATTTTGTTCCGGATCTTGCTCGTATGAAAAGGAATTACGATGTATCCGAACAACAATGTGACATATATTTCCCCGACGATATGACATGTTTGGATATATGTTAAACAAAGGCACGAATTGAATTTGTAAATTGACAAACACCGCCTAACAAAGGGATAGTGGGAGGTGGATTTAATGCTTTTCTCTCTGCAGGGAATTCATTTTGTTGATTTGCATGACAACTTATGCAAATCATGTCAGTCACAATTTCCAAATTACAATACCTAAGGCTCTGTGGAACTCGTGAGTGCGCATGTGCAGCAGCTGTAACATGTGCCGCATGTTGTCTGGGTTTATCACAGCCAAAAGGGGGAAGAGCAGACTGGAAGCAGGCTTGTCATCGATGTTTTTCGCTGCTTGCGAGACTTCCCTTTGTTTCCAGTAATTTTGGATGGATGAGCTATAATAAAGTAGTGTTTATAATTTTCAGTAACGATGATACAATGGCTTGACAATCTGTAATTTTCGTGGAAGAGGGAAAAATTCTGAAATGAAAACCGCGTCTGTTGTGCCAATATTTCACTTTTTGGATAAAGGAGGCGGTGGAAGCAAAATCTGGCGACTGCTTGGAATTGAAACACACATTAATCTTCCTCACCCTCGGAGTAACAGTCTCTACGTCGCATTGCTGTAGATATGTGGCTGGTCGCTCCATAGATAAAAATGCCAAAAAAAAAGTCGTTTGCCAGTGCTCTAAACTGAGGCGACGCTAATCTACAGTTCATCAGTTTATCTGATGAAAAAAAAGCTACTTTTGCTTCTGTCCTTACTGCGGTGATTTGTTGTTCAGCATTTGATATTCAAACTTAAGTCATAGGAAATAGGCTTGTGATGGTAATATTTAATACTGCCTCTGAAGCATATAAACACCGTGATGTACGCATGTCATATTCATGCTCTCAAGCACTTTCCCAAACATTCTCGAACAACTCTGCAGCCTTAAGTGTTTGCAAAAATGACAGTGATGGGCTGTGATGTGCTCTTTCATTCCGGTGTCACTATTTCCAAAACATCTAAAGCATTCTGTCGCTTCGTCGTCATGTTTGTCGTTAATCATTTCTTGTTCCGAAAAAGTAACTCAAATGATGTGTTGCTCTGATATTGGAAACGGATAAACTCTATTTGTTTCTTTGCATGAGTTCCTGCAGACAACCTCACGTAGGGCACAGTGGTGACTTGGCTCGTTCAAATAGTGTTTTCCTCCGTAAGAAAACATCCAAATTTAACATAAATATGCCCGCGAGCAGTGGTTCCAGGAGAAAAACAAAAACACATCAAGCCAAGCTCGTGGCGCACGGGCACGATGATGACTTCTCCACCTGCTGAGCAATTTCAGTCACGACTGGAGGAAGAACCTGCAGACCTCCTCCTGTTCGTGCGTTCACTGCCAAACATGTCACGGGCAAATCAAAGGGTGAAGACGGATGGGGGAAATTAAGTCAAACTCACACCGCAGAAAAAAACAAAAACCAAACAACAGAAGGACAGCCAACAAATACAATATGGTGGCATGGACCCTTTGGTATTTTCCTCCCTGTAACCACGCGCCAAAAACAGTAGAAATACATTCCCTTTAGCTGTAATCTATGGGACCATGAAGCACAGACGTTCTCCTTGTGCACCATTTGTTTCCTGGCTTAGGCAAATCCCCGGCATATTTTTCCATTCTGTGTTGATTCTGCTGTTTTGTTTTTCGTTTTATTTTCCCCCCTTCAGTGTTGCTGCAGTCACGTTTTTCTTCCTGGATTTCACCCTTTCCCTTTGTTTTTTTCCCGTTCATCCCTTGGAGACACGGAGCCTAGCAGTCTAATTAGTTATCCAAACACCTTGTGAAACGTGATAATGGATAAAGCACACATATTGTGAGCGTGCGCTCGCACGCATGCAAATGCGTAGACACGAGGCGTGCCGTGTCAAAAGGATTTGGCTGGCATGTAATTAGACACTTGTTGCATGTGACCAGTTGCACTTGTGATTATTTAGTCATTGGAAAGGTGAGGTTTAGCGCCCCGAAATTCTCCTGCAAACATACTGCCAGCGATTTCATCATAAGGGAATCAGTTGATAGATATACATGCAGTGTTGCGGAAATGGACTAAGATAGAACAGATGTATCCGGTGTGCATGCCAAAACACACCTCATTTTTAGGGCATTTAACGTTGGGATCGACAAGCAGAGAGGGGCTAAAGGAGAGACCATCGATCGTATACAGAGGCCAGTCCAATGTCATATGAGTAACTCAGTACGTCTGAGAGCCTGCAGCTAATTCTACATCAGTACCAGTGCTGTACTATAGTAACACACACACACACACACACACACCCTGCCTTTCCTCCTCTCTCTTTTCCCCCCGCTGTCTTCCTCCCTCTGCTGCTCTTTGATCATCTTTGCCACGGGAATGAAAGAAGAGCGACGGGTAGAGAGTAAATAGCATTGGTTGGGCGCTCCATCGGTCACTGTGTCCCTGTTAGCCCTGCTGGCTAATCAGATCTACTGCCCAACCTTGTTTTGGAGTTTATTAGTGGCATCCCTCTGCGGAGCGAGGGAGAAACTGAAGATCACAGTGAGAGAGAGAGAGAAATAGCAGAGCAAATGATACAATTTTGAATAGAGATTCAGAGCCTGACACACACTCTTTTGAAGAACCCTCGACGGCTTAGATTCAGCTCCTTGCAGTGCAGGTATGCCTCTCGTGCACACACTGTACAAGCAAACATGCTGCTTCTCCCTGTAGTATGTGAACAATCGATGAAATGCACACTACATGACCAAATGTATGTGGATAACTGGTTGTTACTCCCATATGTGACTGCTGAAAAATCTCATTTCACAAAGAACAGGCTTTTATATGCCGTTGTAGTACCATACACGACTCTGGAAAGATGTTTCACGAGAGATTTTACACTCTGGCTGCAGGGATTTGCTCTCATTCAGTCACAAGAGGTGAGGTCAGGTACCAGTGTCATCCCAAAGGTGTGTGGATGAGATGGGGGTCAAGAATTTCAAAGCAAACTCAGAGAACAATTTGTGCGCTGACCTGGGTCTACTCCTGTTATGTTGAAATGGGACCTGTTGCCACGAAGTTAAAGTCAACAGCTGTCTAAAACACTGTCGTATGCTGTGGAAAGATTTTTTTGGAACTAAGGGCGAAAAACTAGCCCATGGTCCTAGAAAAAGCAGCCCACGTCTCAGGTTTATTCAGTGGTTCAAACAGGTCTGGTGGTTTGCCCCAAAAAAAACTTCCAATCAGAACACTGTTGGCGGGATTCAGATTGTGAACATCATCTTTGAAGTTCACATGAAAATTTAAATTCAATCATTATCTATCAATCCCCATGCCGATTGCACAACAGCACTGCAGCATTCTCAACTGAAGTAGATGGGGACTTGTTCTAAAACACACACAAAAAAATGCATACAGCTAGTCCAGCGTGATCCAAGTCTCTGCAGCCCTGATATACAAGACTGGTTTGAAAAGACATTGTTTGCACCCTTTAAAAGCCAGAATCATCTCTTTATTTACTCATTTAGGGAAGCGTGTTAGTAAGAACTCTGAAGATGCACAAGCTTGGTCATGCATTGAAGGCGCAAATATTGTCATTTCAAACCAGTTTGGGTTTTCAGGGCTTCAAGAGACTTGGAATACTCTGGATGAGCTGTATGAGGACTTGTTTTTTTTTTCCTGTTGCACTGTCAAATTCTAAAACAAGTCCCCGTCGACTTCAGTTGTTTAGGAGAATGCAGAAGCGCTGTTCTTTTGCTGTGAAATGCTGTGTAGACCGCAACACATCAAAAATCACTTGGAAGTGGACTGGTAGCTGAAGAGGTGCCAGTTCACTTCCTTGACTACTGCCGAGGTGCCCTTGAGCAAGGCACCAACCCCCCATATGCTCCCCGGGCGCTTTCACAGCAGCCCACTGCTCCTAGCTTGCAGTGTTACAATATATATGCAGCTAGTGATGGGTCAAATGCAGAGAATAATTTCCCCTCGGGGATTAATAAAGTATGGAAAAAAAAAAAAAAAAAACATCAACATTTCCATCGGCATGATGGTGAATAGATAATGACTGAATTTTCATTTCGGGGTCAACCTTTCCCTCAAGCGTAGACACGTCGCTCAACCATCGAAAAAATAGCGACGGAAAAATGGGAACATGTGCAAATGCATGCGGAAAGTGGTGTCCACATACTTTTGGCTATTTACGGCAGTATAGAATGAGACGGACGGGGGAAATTAAGTCAAAGTGAGGGAGAGAGAAAGATACAGTAAAGAAGGAAAAGCTCGGTGAAAGAGGGATTGGGTGCGTGCTGTACTAAGTGACATGCGGCTGCGTTTGATTAAATAACATAACCTTTAAATCTGAGAGATTCCGGGAAGGGAAACATTGCTCTCGGCTTCCTCGTTACACAAGTGCACATTAGTGTTTGGTCTGTTTTTCCATTCTCGTGCTGCTGCAGTCGTCGCGTCACCACACTTAGCCAATGTTGCCTTTTAATGCATCAATTTCTTGACGCTTGTTATTCTGACTTATCAGCACATAATTGTGTGTTATGTAATCTGCTTATTTGGGCATGACTGGACCTTCACACTACTACTGTTGCTCTTATATTTATTTATTTTTTACATGGAAATTAGGCTTTAGGAGTCTCATCATCATTCGTTTGTGCAGCACATTAAATGCTGCAATCACACACCCTCTAATCTGTATAAATATTTCACAACAGTTACACAATACAATGCAATATGTCAAAACATTGTCAATACAGTGGACAGTATAAAACAAAACACCTTAGGATGACATCTTACCATACAAGACACATACGTAACTAATTATCTGAAATGCCGATGGCTGTGTAACGTCTGTGCTCATTTGTGTTGGATTCAATTGTGTCTCTTTTGTCTGTCCTCTCTGTCCTTGAACATCTACTCCATCCGTGTGTGTCATAATTGTTCCATTTACTCGTCGCACACATACACAGGCACGTAAACAGCAACATTTCTCACGGCTACCACTTAGCTTTGTCACTTTCCGGGGGGGCCAGAAGGTGGCATAACATTGAATTGGTTTTATTTTATCCCTAATTGTTTTCTGCCAGAGGATTATTGCAAAGCGATTTGCGCGGAGCAGAGGGAAACACAATGGACGTGTGGACGTCACCTTGTTTCATTTGTCAGCCTTGATTTGTTTGCTGTAAGTGTAATTGACTTACGTCTCTACAAAGGGCGGAACGAATGAACAAAGAATGCAGTTCTCTTTTGCTTCCTTACCTCTGCTGTCAGTCTTCATGTTGCTCACGAGGCTTTTTAATGAAATACATCAGGTCCATAAATGCACGTTTTATCAGCAAAACGAGAAAGGTTGTGAAGGATTGAGGTATTTAAATAACAATCTGAGCACTATGCGCGGACTTGCACAGGGGATCGTGCAGCCCTCTGTGCTGCCTCACAGGTATCCGTGGTGTTGAGCAGATGCAGATAGCATCAGGGCAATGTAATACACTGTTAATGGAGTGCAGATCGCTTTGAGATAAACCAGTCACATCACTCACTCACTCACTCACTGACCGGCAGACAATCCGGGAGGAGTAAAATTGTGTGCATGTGCATGCGCACGTGCGTGTGTATGTGTGTGTGTAAGCCATAACTCCACACAGCACTCACTCCGACCCTGTGGTGTAATTAGATTCAAGGAACAGATAAAATGTAAGATGATGGAGCATTTATCTCCAGTAGAGCCACTGGCGCACTCCTCCAAAAGCTCCACCACTCATTTACACGCACACGTCCTTTAATTTAGCTGCAGATGACTGTAGCAGTTCTGCACGGCAAATGACAACCAGTCGGTCCTGTGTTGCCACCCGTGTCTTTTTACGGCCGCAGAAATGAACACAGTTGATGAGTGCGGCTTTCCATCACTGTCCCGACACTCTAAATGACTCACTTGTTTTCACCGCTGCATTTGTTCTCTCTCTCTCTCTCTCTCTCACCCGTGTTTGTCTCTCCACTCAGGAGTTCGCGTTCCATCGTTTGCTGTTTCCAAGTTTTCATATTTTGTCTGTTTTTCGAACCCCACCCACCTGCCCACACACACACACGCACACACACACACACACACGCACGCACCTCTATTCAGCCGTTACCCATTTTCTCCGGAGTATTTCATCTGTTCAAATCTCCTCAAGTCACTGCTAATATTTTCTCCACCCACTCCTTACCTTTTTCCTCCTCCTCTCACCTTCCCTTCCACTCTGCTTTTTCATCATGTATCAGCCTCACTTCCTCACCGACTCCCCCCACCCACCCACCCCCAACGCTTTCTCTGGAGACACTGGTTTGTTAATGACTTCACTGCGGTTTGTCTCTCAGTTGGCGCTGACTGCGGTTGATTATCTCGCCATCAGCATTCGGCGTCAGAGACATCTGAGAGACTCCCCCGCCCTTGCTGTTCAGCGGCGATGCGCAAATACCTTAGTGATGGAAGCTGCGTATAAGATGTACAAATCGTTGAAGCCTCCATAGATGTTCACCTTTTGTCGTGTGGAGTCGCATGGGATCTGGACAACTGTGATGGAGATGGAGAGGGAAGAGACAACACTAGCGGAACAAGTGGCTTTTATTACGACGCAAACCTCTAATGTTGTAGGCATGTCAGGAGTTGTAGCATCCTCCTCTCCTGCAGGGCTACTTACCGGCCTGATCACTGGTTACACGTTCGCAGGGTTGCAGATGAAATGAGAGGGATTCAAATTGAAATCGAGAGAGCTGAAGGCTAGCCATGAAACTCTATCAAGGCCAGATCACGCCCTTGGGCAAAGTGACGCGGTACATTACAGCTTAGCCGAAAGGAAAGGGATAAGACGGCTGATAGAAATACAGTGTAATTGCTGTGAAAGTTCTTCCCGTTAGTCGGAGGAATCAAATCGTTTGTGTGGGAACAGGGTGACATTTTAACCTCCACTAGGCTCCACGGTCAGCTTCTTTCACTGTTACGCAGAAACAGTGATGAGTCATACACTGGTGCATACACACACACACACACACACACACACTGAACAGCAACAGTTTGGATCCAAGCATTTTTTTATATATATATTTCCTTTTAAAACCGACATTAAAGAGTCTAATTTAGCAATGGAAGAATATTTTCCTTTTGCCAAATCCATACAGTGTGTTTGTATGTGTGTGTGTGCGTGTGTGTGTGTGCCTGTGCGTGAGTGTGTGTGTTGCAATCTCTGGGCCGCTACATCTCAGCACCGGCGTCACCGTGATAGGCAGTCAGTGGAGAGTTGGGGCTTACAGAGCACAGCAGACGCATCAGCCCCCTAGCCTTGACCACTGACAAGTAATAGCTGCACAGGGTCCCATATAGAAAAGAGTACACACTCGCGCAAACACACATAAAAACACACGCATGGTTCTTCACCCTGCACTTTATCTCCCCCCCTCTCCCTGTCCCTCTCTTACCACACATCATTTATTGGCTAATGTCTCCCCTCTACTCAGCCATCAAAATCTTGCTGCTGTATCTATTTTTCTTCTCCCGCCCCCCCCCGAACGCTCTTCCTTCTGAGGGGAAAATCCGCTGGATCAGCACTTTGCTTACCTTTCACCCGAGAAAACACACACACACACACACACACACACACACACACATTGACTGAGTGAATAAGATTAAAGGACGAGTGACCTGATTTAGTCTCTGTCTGTTTACAGCTGTAAACATGCATATATTTTGGAGGGAGATCGCAAACGCACACACACACACACACACGCTCGCACACGAACGTTCAAATGAATAAAAACTGCTTGTGTGCGGTCCTGTGTGCGTGTGCGAGCATGATTCCCTGAATAGCTTTAGAGCCTAATGAAGGAGTTTCTCGCCGTGACTCATCCCCGCTCGACTCAAGCTCATGCTTGGAGTTCTTTTTTTACATTCCCACATACTGATGATGTTTCTCTCACCTCCCTACTTTTCATATCCTGCCCCCCCTCAAGCTGCTCCCCAACGCTTCCATCTCCTCATTACAATATCTTCTCGACTTTCCTTTTGCAGTCGTCTTGCTGCACATACGCTCTCTCAGTGTGTCTCGCTCCCTCTCCGGTTCAGATGGGTAGTGGTGGGATAATTGGAAGCAGTGGTTTCTCCATTGAGAAGATGCAGAGGTCAGTCAGGTGGATAGCCCGCTTAATAGACCTCTGCTCTGTCCGTGCACACGCTAACACACACATACAGCATAAACTGCCAATGCGGCCGTGCACATTTATCTCAATCCTTCTCCTCAGAGGCCCTCAGCTTTCCATGCGGTAGGATATAGCCAATGATTTCCCATAAATATGCTGCTTCTTTTAACTTCTCTCTCCTTCTGTGTCTCACTCTCTTTCGTCCTCCCTCCATCAATTTACCGCTCACTTGAGACACCTGCGCTGCAAATCTATTCTTTTTGTATTGCTCAGTTGCAATCATATCTCGCATCTCTTCCCCGATAGCAGGCAATCCCCCAGCTGGCTTTTTCCCAATGCCGGCTGCGCGCCTCAGATTGCTACAGCCCATATCACATTGCAATATTTAATCTCCCCTCCCATGTCAAGCCAGTTTTCTTGTGTGTTTTCTGACGGTACCCATTTTGTGTTCTTTGAGCGTGGATGATCGCCAGGTGATCACAATTCGGATGAGTCATGAAATCCCTCCCAGTTTGTGGACATCCCTCACCCTCCTTCCAGCCATCATACCCTACTATCAACCTCCCCTTCCCCGCAGTGCGCCTCTGAACCAAGATGGCTGCCTTCCAACTCAATTTGCGGTCAGCGAAGGGGCTATTTGCATGAACATGTGTCCCATCGTTTAGCTGATATCCCACCGTGACAATCTCTCAGAGAGGAGTGAAATCATGCATATATTAACGTCCTACCCCCTTTTTGGTCCGATTCATCTTTCCCGCACGGGAGTTTTTTTTGCATTTGTTTCCCCCACCCTCGATGTGGTACTTAAGGATTAAGTGAAACACTGAGGCCTCGCCTAACTCCGGGAAATAAAAAGGGAGGGATAGAGTGATAGAGTGGGATTCACATGCGGTGAGAGAGCGCATGTGGGAACATAGAGTGAAAATTAAAGTGGCACTCGGGAGGGAGACATTTTAAGAACGAGCTAAAAGGAAGGTGAAGGTGTGTCCTTCATCTGATTCCATAAATCAGGGATCTATAGCAGGCACGCACACAGTCATGTCCACGCAGAGGGGAATCAACCGGTGGTGACTGGCAACAAATGGACAGTGGACACCTGTTTTATAATTAGCACGAGTGTGTATGTGAGTGCTGCCAGTATGTGGGTGGCAAGCATGTTAAATGGATCTAATAGCTGAAGCTGCTAAAGCCGCTGCTGAAAGCTGGCCCTAATAAGACAAGGTTCATTACTCAAAACTATATTACTTATTTCCACCATCATTTTACTAGTAAAACATTGTTTCTTTGCCGCACTACTCACCACAGTACTTCAATAAACATCTCCAAACGCGGTGATTCTATCCGCCGCTACCTCTTAAAAACTAGTTGAATTGACAGTAACTTGAGTGGGTTATTCTATTGTGACAAGGACATCAGAAAATACTGTATAATTATCGTTTTTTATGATCAGTAAAGCCATTAGTGATGATATTGTCATTTAAACCAAGATTATATATGACTGAGACTAGCAATTTTAAACTTTGGTATAGTGGGACCCTCTGATAATAGTGGATAATTACAGATATATATATATATTTTTTAATTTGAAAAACACACACACACACACACTCAGACACACCAAAGAGAAATCCATCCCTGATTTAACTGATCCAGGAGGACTAATTAATCCCGAGTGCTACAAACTACTGTAAGAAGCTAAATCATGGTGACAGTGGCTGGAGATATCTGAAGCACTAAATAAGACCCTTGATAGCCTGTTTTTTTTTTTTTTTTTACCTCGGCCTACTTTCACAGCCTGTAAGGACAATCTTCTCCTCAGCCGACCCTGATTCAGAGGTTGGACACTTAAAATACTCAGGTAAATGTTAAATGTTAGATAGATAGCATTCACTGCTACAGCACCTTGCCAGTACAGTACAGTATTTATCTAAAAGTATAACATGACCGAGAGAGGGACTGTAAAGTTAGTGCATTCAATTTTACATAATGGTTATCTGAGCATAACCGTTGAATGTAGCAGTGTGGCTAACTGCCAACGTTACGTTAGCTAGCTTGGTTAATTTGCTAGCAAGCTACAGCTGGTGAGTAACTGCCTAAGTTACTGTACTGAACAACTGGGTGGGAGGCCAGCGCTGCTAGGATAAAAGCTGTTTAATAGCTATTTAAGCATATGTTATCACCGCGTACACCACGTTGAAGTCATAATGGAATATATATGAGGGTAAGTTTCATGGAGCATTTCGGTTGAATTATGAGTTTGACTTTTCTCCGCCTCATTGTCAACGTTAAGTCAGCCTGCGTTTTTGTTTTAACTTTTTAACTTTATAGCTTCATTATTGATATTGCCAGGTTATCTAGACAATGCTCAAATAATAGTGACTCGTAATAGAACATGAAGATAAGGCGGGTTCGACATAAGGGATATTATTTTAGGGACAATTCAACATTGATATTTTCTGTTAAACTGTCGCTTATCAGGCCAACCGACATTGAAACACCTGCAAGAAAATTAGCAATTGAATCACTTTAGCATGCTAACGTACACATAGCAACATGTGATATATTTCACAAGTTTTATAAGTTTTACTTTGAGGGTGAATGACATTGAAGTTCAACACACACACTTGGAACCTTAAAGTGAAAAAAATTATCCCTGTTTCTTTTACTATTTGTCTCGGTAAAGACCAGACAATATCATCACTTTGTGCAACTAGGCAAAATAGCTTAACTGCCAGAAAGTGACTTGAATTACATTTTCCTTACACAATTCAGTCAAGTGATATTATCCCTTGATCAAGATATAGACAAGAGCTATAAATCTTTGTGTTCACTGTGCCTAATGACGTCCTGTTAAATGTGCAGTAATTTAGGCAGGCCTTTGTTCTGCTGTCATGGACCAGGGGCGTCTGTGCATCATGCACACCTGGGTCACTTGGCCACCACATCAAAGATCATGCATACATATCCAACACATGTTGATACTGTGGTAGGGATTAATTAAGCATGTGTCACCGTCACCTGTGTTTAGAGGATTGTATGTGATGCTTTATAAATCGAGCTGTTTCAGACACATGACACTGATGAATTCAACAAAACTGCTTTGCTGCATAAATTCTTAAATTCATATTTTGAATTAAACAATTACTGAACAACCGTTTTGTTGGATCTGGCCCAAATAATCACTGCAGTTGAAATAGCTTTGCTGCTTTCCCAAATATTAGAAGTGGTATGGTTAATTGAACACTGCTGAAATATATTCGTTTTTCTTAAACCTAAAGCTAGGATCAAGTGTGTGCCACTCTATCTAAGTTAGGACCTCTTACTCTGAGGAGTTTGATAAATGCAGCTTCACTTTTTATCTTGCCCACATAGCCACAAGTGGATTATCAGAATTGCACTGTGACTGATGGTGAAACAAGCCTTAGCATGATCTCCAGCTTGAAAATGGAATTGAGCGCTTAAGAAACCTTTAGACATCACTGGTACAAATGAATAGTGAACATTTTCTGTTCAAGTTGAATTGCTTTTCCAAAAGGTACTGGATGGTTATGAGACATGGATGTTGACTCAAGACTGACAATTTTTATGTTTATTTCCATTCAACTGTTTGTTAATTCCCACACCTGCTGCTGTGTTTCTAATTTACTGAGGACACATAACTGCAGTCACTTTGTCTTTGCTGATGGAGAGAAATCTGTTGAGGTTTTCTGTCCTGTTGAGGTCTTGGCATTTTATTAATTTGTGTATGATTCAGAGCCTCGTTAAACAAAAAGTTATCCTTGAATGCCTGAGGAAACAGCTGGCTTGATGGAAGTGGGCTTTGTACCTGACCTTGCAACCAACTGTGCTGTTGATTGGATCTTTTTTTTTTTTTTCTCTCTCATCTGACCGTTATTGTCCTTCTGTCCATTTGTTCTCAGGTTAACGGGGTTCCAGCTGCCTTCACCCATTGTGAGTACAGGCTCCAGGCTCACACTGTGGCTGCTGTCTGACTACGCAGTCAGCGGGCAGGGATTTAAAGCTGTCTATGAAGGTAACAGAACTTCCTTATTTGTTTTTGATCCATAGGAAAAATGATCATGTTAGATTTTTTCCTCGATTGTAAATGATGACGCGATTAATTTAAGCTCAGTGCACTTGCGCAATAAGCATCATAGTTCACTTCAGAGAATTGTGACATTTCTATCATGCTGCTCTATAATTTTCAATAAGGAGGGAACCTTCAGCCACTTATGTTTGTGTGTCATAGCTTAACAGTGAAGGTCTCAGTGCTATAGAGAAACACAATCTGCCAATTATTATATATAATAGTATATAACAACAGAGTGAGAAGGAGAGAATGTGGTATCTACAATAACTCACATTATTGTACAAAAAGCAGCCGGTACTAAACTAAATGTATCAGACAGCTTAATTTAAAGGCATTCTTTCCAGCTAGGTTATCATCTCTCCCTTCCATGGCCAGGACCTTTATCATTGTGACATGGAATGCTTTATGACCCATGGCAAGATGATATTAATAATGGCACGCTTCAAACCCACGCAGGAGGAAAGGCAAGCTCAGGGAGGGGAAGGGAATACAAGAGAGTGACTAATTAGGCTAATTACCTGACAGGAGTTTGTCAGTCTTTTTTGAGATATGTGAGTGTGTGGATGTGGCTCGACGAAGCAACATCAAGCGACTCGGGAGGCCTATGACCACATTGCGTGACTAGATAAAACCGAAGACAAAAGAGCAAAGAGACTGTTTGTTAACTCCACTGGGAGGCAATTGGGGCGTCGTGTCTTTGTTTCTCACTAGTGGAAACAAAACTGTCAGACACGTCTAACTTCTGACCTTGGATGATGCTTTTGTCTCTTGCTGCAAATTTTCTTTTCTGTAGAAACTTTTATAAAACAGTGAACTATAAGTAATTTAATGGTCTAGTGTAAATGATCTTTTGGCAGAAATGGAATATAATCACATTTTCTTTTTATTAATGTATGATATAAAGAATTTTTTTAGTTTTAGCTACCTTGGAAGTCCTCTTCCATGAAGTCCGCTACCTTAGACACACTGTCATGTGTCTAAGGAAGCTCAGAATTGACAGACTAAACACGCGCTCAAGAGAGGACCGTATACATATTTAGTGGCCCCTGTGTAGGAGGGTAAGATGAGGGATGTTCACTTACAACCACACAGCTTGATAACAACAATACCGGGATCAGCCCCAGTCGGGCTCTTCTTAAGTTACTGCTTCGCCTTCTACGTTTTTCTGTATAGTCCATGGCACACACACACACACACACTATAAAGCTAAGCGAGTAATGTAAAATAATGTAAATCTTAAATCTTCAGTCCCAGGGAGACTGGTTGAGTCATATCAAGCCTGTTCAGCACCAGGGTATATCAGTGCAAAGGCATAATTACCTGTCACCCACCTCACATGACACTGGAGAGACCAACTGCAATGACCCGTGCCACATGGGAAGAGAGAGAGGCCCTGCTGACACGTGGTGCTGCCCTGTGGGTTAGAGTGAATGTTAATTGGAGAGTGAGAAATACAGGAGATATGCTAAGCACAGCACCAGCTCACTGTAACTAAGTGGATGTAAGACCACACACAGTTGGCCTTTATAGCACAAGATTTACACAAATGAATCTTAGTATTATTTTCTGTATTC
This sequence comes from Sparus aurata, assembly GCF_900880675.1. NCBI lineage: Eukaryota > Metazoa > Chordata > Actinopteri > Spariformes > Sparidae > Sparus > Sparus aurata. The sequence goes on along the minus strand of NC_044189.1, from coordinate 22,989,599 downwards.
CTCACACGAAATGAAACTGCATCCTTTTTCTGCTTCTTTTCATTATATTCTGCTATGTTCTGTTCTGCTCTTCCTTTGAAGCTCTTTGGCAATTTCCTCATTGCAAACATAGGTTCTTCTCTGTACCACTGAAATCTGGCTTGGGCTTCCGGCCACAAAGGCCAAAGATAATGAATCTCCATCCTGTGGTTAGACCTGTTTTATCTGGTTACTGATTGTAATTAACAGAAAGGTTTCAAATTGGGCGGATGGTAAAAGCAGCACAGTTGAACAAACAATCCTATACATTCTGGGTGTATTGCATTCTGGCCAAAACCAAATTTGTTTTCTGTAAAAGAAATATTCCACAACAGCCATTTTCTGCGATATTATAATGTCTGAAACATTTAACATTTAGAGATTAAAGGAGATTTAATGTTTTGATTTAAACTTTGCCCAGTTAATTTCCACAACAGAGCTTTCTTCTCCTTTGTATTATTTGGCAGGCTTGGACTTGCTGTCAGGCAGGAGTAAAATTAAGTTTCAAATAACTTTTCTGCTATTGAACTACCCAGGAAGCTGTGAAACACCATGACGATGTCACAGAAGCGGCTTTGTGCTGCTTTGTGTGAAGTCAGCTTGACCAGAAGCCACTGGCATAAAGCCACAGTTACGCTTTGATTTGATTAGTTCATAGTCAGAAATAGTGCACACTGGTCAGCGGGAAACAAGTTTGAGAGCAGGCAGTGACCAACGAATATACATAATGATCTAACTGTTTCATCTTTGAGGAAGATACCAGTATCTGGTGGCTGTCGGCCGGTAGTTTTATAATGTTTTCAATTTACATGTCTTGTATATACCCCTTCAGCCATTTCTCACGGATAGTTTTCCATGTGGCTTGAGCTCTGCTCGTCAGATGACTCTTTTCTTTTTTGTTTTTCTCTGTCTACGCAATTGTTATTCAAGGCAGCCTGTTACTCTTCCAAAGATATTCCCAGACAAAATAGGATCATAACCTGTCTCTTTTTGTCTTCTCTTACTGCACAATTTGCCTTTTTTTTATAGAAGTAAAATTTGATGGACAACCACAAGACTCTTTGCATAATGGAATTCTACAGCTAGCACAGCGTATTATTGCGTGTCCATGGCTCAGTCTAAGAATAGCTACACTCCTTAATGGACCAAGTTATACTGTAACCAACCTGTCAAATGACGTGTTTACCTGTGTGTTCCATATTAATGCTATTTGGTTGCCCATCAGGTTTTGTGCCCCCCCCCCCCCAAGCAATGCAAGTTGTGCATGTTTTGTGAACCTAAGGGAAAGTTCATGTTAAACTTTAAGGGGAGGAACACCAGCTGTGTAGGTTGGTATTAACCAGACTGCAGCTTGCTTGTGTCACAGCTGTGACGCAGCTGTCTCATGCCTCTGCCTTTGTTTGCAAAGTGTGTCCGAATTGAGCGGCCAGATGTTTAGCTTCGCTTATTTTTACACTGGAATCATTGGCTGTCATCTTTTCTATAAGCTAATCGATAAAGCATGTAGTTGTGTGAGCATGCACGCGCGCGTGTGTGTGTGAATGCTTATGGACAGAATCGCAGTCACTTCCGGGTAGACAACTGGTGGATAACTTGCATTGCAGAGATATGTGATATCAACAAACTTGTTAATGTCTGTTGTCACTTCAGGCGTAACTGTTAAGTGGTCTGACCTATCGGATGTTTCATCTTGATATCCTCCATTGTTGGGACTACTGCTAGTTGTGGGTAAACTCAAGTTGTTATTGTCTATAGTATGTGGCCTGAAATATAAATTACGTCTCCATCCTAATTAGTGAAAGGGTTTAGATATTAAAGTATGAAACATGCACTTTAGCATGAAATATCCCACTTGTGACATGACATGATTAAAAAGCAAACTTAATTGTATTTAAGCCAGTGCACAAACAGGCTACACATTTCATGTCTCTATTTCTCAATAGTTGTTATTTTTTTAACGCAGTTTGTTACACTTCATTTTACATAGAGATGCACCAATCGATCGGCAACCGATCGCAATCGGCCGATAATGCCCCTATCGGTTTTGATTGGAGTTCTCAAAATAGATCAAATCAGGCCAATCAGATGACGTTTCAATATAGAGACAGTGCATTGACTGCATGCAGGGTGGGAATTTCACGGCATTGCCCAGCACTTTGGCCTTGATGCAGCTGAAAAAAAAACTCATCGTACCGGCTTCAGTGGCCTCTGTGCCCCTGGCCCGGTCAGCGTAGCGAGCTTGCCTTTAATTACAGCCACCTGAGTGCACAGTAGTCACTCACAGTAACTTCAGTGAGTCCGCAGTTCGCGCAGGTGGAGTCTCATCATCACGATGATTTCACGTGAAAGCCTCTCAAACAGCAGCAGCGTCTCGAAACAGAAGAACGAAACTTACAGTACAGGTGCGAAAGCGAGCGCAGCGGGTTTTGACATGATACGTAACTGACTTATGTGGTAGGATAACAACTGATTTATTAAGTTGGAAATATATTCACAGATTCGAAATTCCCGGGTAAGTGAAACCTTGTTAAAACACAAACGACGGCTCTTTCCTACCGTAGTGAGGAAGACAACGAGCTACAACCGTATTTTCATCAAAACGAGCGTCTGGACATTAACTCTGGTCTGTATGGTCAGCCGGCTGTGAGACGAGGGCGCAGGGACCGTCTACAAAGTGCAACACCGAAAAGAGAAACTACAAAAAATTCAATAACTTCACTATTATTCAGAGTGTAGTGTCGCCAAAATCACTCCACACATCAGTGGTCTCCTGCTGGTTATTCTACATTTTTTTTGTCTGGAAAAAATGTGCTTTGCCATAATTTGGGGGAATTTCTATTGGGAGAAATATTCAATAACACTAATATTCAGTGTGGTGTCACAAAAATCCCCTCACCCTAACCCTACTTAACAAAAACTACTTTCTAATGTAACTTTAACTTGATTTTGGTATTAAAAAATGTTTTAATACATAATCCATGTCTTATTATAAATTAGGATGTTATGGTATCAGTCTGAAAGGTAAATCAACACATTTTACTCAGTGGCCTTTGTGCCCTGTCATGTGGCTTTGGTGCCCCTGAAAAAAAAAAAGTGAAGGCCAAATGGACTTGCCCCTAAAATGACAAAATTCCCATCCTGACTGCATGCATTCCCACTAGTAAGCTACAGTTACTCTATGTAAGCTGAGTCCAAGTTGTCTCTAAGAGAGTCTCTAGAGTGTGAAATATTGCACATTGCCTCAGCCTGCAATAAAACGGTGGTTTTATTCATGATACTTTCTCATCTCCTAATTTTTATACTTAATAATACAATGTCAATGTTGTGTAAAAAGAATCATTAATTGAATATATGAAAGTTACACAAGACAACAATATAGAAGAATTTATGGATTTGACGCTGTGATCGGTGATCGGCAATATCGGGATCGGCAGATTCTGCTTTCGGTGATCGGTGATCGGCCCCAAAAATCCTGATCGGTGCATCTCTAATTTTAAACAAATACTGTGAAGCAGACTTGGCTTGTAACCAGCCTGTTTTGTCTTCTATTATTGCAGAAGTAGCCCTTTTTTACAGAATTAAAATTGAGTTGATTGGAGAAATTGAGCATTTTCTCCACTTTTCCTAATCCTCTACTGCTTGAGAAAACATCAGCAATTATGTGGTTTGAAATTTAGGCTATTATAGTTAAGACAAAAAAAATGTTGAAATTAAGCTTGCTCCATTTGTTTTATGCTTTATATCTTGCAGACTGGACAGGAAACCACTGTTCTATCTTTAGCTGTTATTGTGTTCGCTGATTCCATATGACCTACTGTCTCGCCAAAAGACGACAACTGTTGTTCTTGGCTTTGTAGTAATAGAGTGGTTGCACTGTTACACACTGGGAGGGGATCAATGTACCTCCGATTATGGTTTTGCGCATGTATGTCTGTGTGCCTTACCGTCTCTCTGTGTAGATGCCATTCGGTGTGTGTGTGAGGCTTTTACTCACTTGATGTCCTTCCATTTTCTCAAATGGGATAAATATCTTTCTTTTTTCTTGGCTTGATTGGCTTTTCTCAGAACAGCTTTTGGCAGTAAAGCCTCAGTATTCTACAGGCTCTTTTTTATTAGGACTGTGCTTACTGTCCACCATTTTGGTGTCAGCCCATCTCGTCTATATTAGATATCTGTTCTGTTTCAGCCCACACTGCAATAAGCCTAAGTGCTGCACAGTCCATCTCTCCAACACACTGCGTAATGGCCGAGACCACTCTGGAATCTCTCCCCTCTCATCACCATGGCAACCACCAGACTCTTTTTTTCTGTCTTATTCTTCTCACTCTCTTCTCAATCTCTTTGCAAACTCTTTATTCATGTATAATCTGTAGAGAAGGAGCTAACGGAGGCAAAGGGAATTAGGAACGTTTCTGAGCTTCTGAACTATCTACCGGGAATAGAAGAGAACTCTTATCTGTTCATGTCTTACTGCATTCCTTGTGCTCCACCATTGCCTGTTTTCTCTCCATCCTTTCTCTTTCCTTGCTCAGTCCTCCCTTGCCCTTTATCCGGCTCTACGTCAGATCGCCACCTCTGCGGTTCCCGTTCTGTTGCCTCCCGCCTTATGGTATCACTCGCTCTCTGTCTCTCTTTTGAATATGAATGTATCGTGATGATTATTCAGTCATGTGTCGCCAAGTTTCTCTTCCGTCTGTGTCTTCGTTGCATATTCAATGTGCCTCCCAACTGGGTCAGCTGAAGAAAAAAACACAGCCAGCCCCGCCGCACGACTCAAGCTGTCTGCCTCCTCAGCATTAAGTCACTGCAGGTGTCTGAAATAGGAAGAAAATGACATACACGAAATACTTCATGAAGTAACTTGTATACTTTTTTCCAACCAGTCTTGCTTGTATTAATTTATCCCTCTTTAAATTGATTACTGACTGTATGTTTACAATAAGTCCTACTACTTATTGTAAATACTACATCTACATCTGAGTCTAAATTTAATTACAAATGCATTCAAACAATGTAGTTGATCCTATGTTGGCATTAACGAGGGGGGTTTCAAGAAGGGAAATCAGAGTTAAATGTGATCCAGCCAGTTAGTAGATAAAAGAGGGTTTAACAGCAATTCGCAATACGCAATCTTTTTTTTTGAAAGTGATCAAAGGCGCAGCAGAGGTATTCACTCCAGCCACACAGCCACCTCCCGCGTCCATCAGATCTGATCTACAATAGTGTCTCTATCTGCTCCCTACCCCCTCTCTCTCCCTCTTTCCTATTAGGATGAGAGAGAGGAAGGTGTGGGGCAAGTAGATGAGGGTGATGAGAAAGCAGTGGAGCATGAGTAAGTCTAGTGCCTAATTGAAAAATGAGGCTCTTCCCCTTAAGTCAGATAGTGGGCCAAATGAAGGTGTGATGACAGCGGCGAAAGAAGAGTAGAAACCTGGATCAGATCCTGCAGCTCTAATGTTCTATTTTTCCTCCACAGGGGCTATTACACATTTCACTTAGGGGGGGTGCATTATGTCCCTGTGTGTGTGTTTGTGTCTGTAATTTAAAGGGAGGGCTTAAGGGGCTTTATAACCTGCTGAGCACCTAAGAGATACCCAGATGTTGATGCTGCTAGCGCTGATAAAATTGTCTTTCATTAGGAAAGATGCACAAAGTAATTGTTTGCCAAATAGCAATTTACATTGATCGTTTGAATCATTTTGATTACATATTCAGCATCATTCAGCAGCAATATTGCAGCCCTGTCTTCTCTATATTGATGTTATACTGCCCTCTCACAATATAAGCAGAGCAGTCTTTCGGCATAAAATCCTCATCACTGTGTAAGAAGAAAACGAAAAACAAAAGAAGGTTTAACACAAGTGAACAAGTTTCTATAAGACTCAAAGGTAATCATGCCAATTATTCTCTTATTGTTAATTAGTTTGCCTCCATATTTGTTTTTAAGAAAGAATACAGCCGTTTTTCATATATTCTAAATTGATGCCTTATCCTGTTATCCCATGTGCTTCTCTGTAGCTCTTGTTCCATCAGTAAGCACTAGTTTAACATGAGATTAGTGCTTCTAAAGGTTAAGCACACAGTTGGAGGTTGTTGTTATGTTGTTTTTGTCATTGTTCTGGCAACAAGCATAGGTTCACCTTCACCAAAAATGAAGTTCCTCTTAATGTAGATGAAACAAGGACACACTCAACCGAAATAATAGGTTGTATAATGTTGTAATTACAGGTTTGAACTTAGATACAATATTAATCTCAGGTTCTCTTTTTTTATTTACTATGCAGTGATGTTTTACTACAAGTATCCCACTGTCTTCCTGCTGGATTATTGGGACAAGTGAGGAATTCATGGGCTACTGCATTACTACTAATACACACTATAATTAATACACCTTTCTGCTAACTAAAGAAAACAAATGGAATACGTTTGATCTTCAAACAGTTCCTCAGCGAAACCATGTTTAAACTCAAAGATTCAACTTAAATTTGATACAAGGAGACATCTAGTGACAATCAAGTGATAGGACACAGTTATTGGGTTGCAGCTAAAGGCACTAAAGCTTTTGGGGACTTGACGGTCGAGTTTAAAAGATCGTGTGACTTCTTTACACAACATGTCTCCAGTGTAAGCCTAACCTATACTCAGAAGAGAGTGAACGACAAAAGCAGATCTCTTCAGTTTAACTTGAATACCTCATGAGAGCAAGCTGATGTTGTGTGGAATGGTTTGAGTGGAGAATGATTGACATTAGGCTTATATTGAAACTTGTAACTTTCAATCAACTTCAGCAGTGTTTCATTACTATTTCGTACTGTCGTTTATGTAAACAGACTTGTGATTCTATGCTGCAAAACATATACCCTGTAACAGCTGTTGTAGTTTTCCTCAGTACGGTACAGTATTCATGGTAAATATGTTGATTGAGATTGCTCTGGCAGAAGGTCAGGGACCTGAGAAGGTCACAGTCTTTTTAAATGCCAACATGCTACCAGGCTGCTGGCAGCCGCATTAGGCATGGACTATGTCAAAATGCACAACTAATTCTGTGTAGTAGATACTGTGGAATACCATATATATTATTATTATAGAGTAAATATGTTCAGAAGGCATCTCAGACACTGACACTGTAGCTCTTTCTGGTCTAACTACGTTGACTGCTCTCTGGAAAAAGCAGGATATGAATGCACTTGTATACTAGGGGTGGGTAAAAATATCGATTCATCAATGCATTGCAATATATTTTTTCCCAATTCAATATCGATTCATAAAATCCTCTGAATCGATTCAGGCAAGGAGCGGCCCCCGACCACCTGCTGTCCCTCGCCGGACGCCTCTCGGTCCCCGCCTCCAGCAGCTGGAAGCACCTCGCTCGCGATCTCACTCGAGGGTCAGAGGGTGATGCGCCACGGAAACACGGCGGAGCTGCGGAGGCGGGTAGCCGATGTCTGACGCACCACTCTTTCGGAGACTGTAAACTCCCAGCGCAGCCGGTCTCACACTGGCTGCTGCACCGTGCGCCCGCGGGTTGCACTCTCCTCTGGAGAGAGAGGGGGTTCAGTGTCGATGTGTTACCCCCTCGCATCTAGCTGGAGGGCGGAGGGACCGCGGTTATGTCTATGTTTATGTCAGACAAAAGTGTACCATGCAGTCCCAGAAACAATGGCACTTTCTCAGCTGAACTATGGTTGCACTATTTTATAACTAAACACATCGAGTACTAGGGCTGCACAAAAAATCGTTAAAAAATCGCGATCTCGATTCATACATCACGTGATCTCATTTCTACACACAGCGATTCTGAAGCATTTTATATCTCGAGCTGAATCACAAACAAATGCTCCTATTTTCCTCCCGGATTTTTTGAAGCGCCCCCAAACGCAGCACGGCCGCTGCCTCCTCCCTCAACCTGTGGTAAAGCGTCTTTACAACACGTGATTCAGTGGAGGAAGCCCGCCTGCAGTTAAGTGTTTGGAAGGAGTGAGTGAGAAGCCGTTTTTAGACGGGGCAGCAAGCCACCAATCTGCCCGTCCTATTGACGGCTAGGTCCGCGGTTTTAGACAGAGGGCGGCAAATTGGGGGTCTGTTTTGGTCCGCCGATTTGCTGCCTCGGACGGTACACTTATTTCCGCCTCGACTGCTAACTTGTTGTTGTAGCGACAAGCTAGGAACGGTCGCTACTTTCAAATTAAAAGCCCCCCTGCTAAGAACCCAGTTCTAAACTCCAATGGGGTGCAATGCAAAGCTCTTATTTTGAAGACAAATTCGTTGTCAGCTGTTCGCAGCCCAACTTCGGGCTTCACGTCACGTCACATGTTTACGCGTACCTCAGAGGCAGCTTTTGGAAAAGGAAGAATATTATGCCTCCGTTTTAGAAAGCCGATCACAGCAGCTATCACATATCACCTAGCCAAAGCTACGTCCCCAATAAACACTGTACAACATGAGGTATTAGAGGATGTCCTCTCATCTTGGAGACTTTTTCTTTTATTTTACTTTTGTAAAAATCATTTCTCATCCAATGATGGAACTAACAAAACAAAAAAAACATTGCTTTGCAACACTACAATGTTTTTTTTTGTTTTGTTCAAGTTCATCAGTGCAATAAACATTTTGTGAAAAAAATCGTGCCAGAGAATCGTGATCTCAATTCTAAGCAAAAGAATCGTGATTCACATTTTTTCCAGAATCGTGCAGCCCTATCGAGTACCTTTATTTTCAATTCGAACTAGAACTTCCTAGAGGAAAGATTTATAATTTAAGATTACTTTTTTAATTAAAAAATTATCAACAGGTACTCTAATGAATTATTTGTTTATTACTACTTACGATATCGAAGCATTTAAATCAATATTGAATCGAATCAATATTGAATCGAATTGCAACCTAAAGAAATTGAAATTGAATTTAATTGTGAGGTTCTTAACAATACCCAGCCCTATTTTATACTTGTGTGTGCGTGTGTGTGTGTGTGTCTTTCCTTGACTACAAAAACAAACTGACTGATGAAACTAGGTCTGCATGCTAATGACTTTTTTCATCTTCCTCTTTGTCTCTTTATAGACTAAAGTTTTATTTTTTTAATTTGCATTGTGTCTTCATGATGTTGGCATTAAAGAAAACCGCGATTAGAAAATAGAATGTTGAAAAAAAATGACTTCCATATTTTGGGTAGGCATTGCATATTCCTTCAGTTTAGGAAAATGCGCCTTTAATTTGGTGTACGGACATTGCAAAATAAATATTTTTTCATCTGTCCATGCACAATGATGGCTCTCTTCCATTAGCTGTGCTGCTGATGACCATGAGCACACATTACATACCTGGGCACTGTCATTGGAACACCTTTATGTAATTCAGTAAATATTTATTTATTTATTAGGTCCTCCTCTGTTTGAGTAGTCAAAATGTCAGCCCAGAGAAAGGTCTGGTACATTAAGTAGGTGTTGTTTCACAGGCCAGGTCACTTGCTTCGGTGTCTTTGCTGTCTGTGATGAATAAAATAAACCTCTAAGAAGAAGGCTTATTTGTTTCAGCATGAAGTAAAAGTAAATCAATGGAATGTTGAATGAAAATAAAAATCTAACAAACATGCCAAAAATGAATATGCCCAGCTGATTAGGTCAGCAAGAGGTGCAAATACCGAATGGCTGAACGTGATTGAGAATTGGTCATCAAGTCCCCCGACGTCCTGTATTATTTTCAGATCAATCTGTCACTGTAGTTGCCATAGCAGCGCCAAAGCCTTTCGTAAAATGGGTTATAAATGTCAACCGTGTAAGGGTTTGATCGAGCCATGAACATAAACCTACTGTAAGAGATTAGGGCCATGTAGATGCCTCCAGACTTGGCCACAGTCCATTTTTTGTGTGTGTTTGCAGGCATATAAAAAGATTTAGTTTTCATTTATTGATGTCTGTTCTCCCACAAGTAGTGACTCACTGCTGTTATTTCCATGAAAGCATATGCGTTAAATCCACACCTCGACTTTCTGCAAACAAGATTCATATGCCTGTTTTCCTGTGCGCATTTTCATGTCCACTGTGACTAACCAGGTCCAGAACCTCCCGGTCCTCTATTTGTCTGCTTAAACAAGGCACAATTTAGGCTTTTTGAAGTATTTTCATCAAATCCCTATACAGTGTTTCAGAGAATTAATTCTACAGCGCAACCTCGCAAGCCTTCTATTAAGCCTTCTAACAAAACCGCAATTTCTTCCAGAAGCATATTCAAACCTGACGCCTGTATTGTTTATTTTCCTGAGAACTTGCTGCCTGTTGTTATGGTTATCTATAAAACACCAGCTTATGTAAAACTTTTGAAATTGAAATGTTGTTGCGGTTGCTGTTCTAGCCTCAAAAACCCTGATGATTTTGGCGGGACTGTTTAATTACACACCTGCCCTCAAACAGCAGAATGCCTTTGTAAATGTTTCACCGAGCGTACAGGTCCAGTGTAGTTGCTGCATTAATCAAAACCTGCTCCTAGCAATTGGTTCCTTTATTTTTATTGGATGTGTTAGATCATGTGGTGTAGCTTCTACTCTGTAGAGAATTTCACAGTGACAGGCAGATATACTGTAAATGGAAGAAGCCAGGAACAAGTGCTTCCTGTTAGAATGGGGTTCAAGAGCCTGAACCAAGCAAATGTTAAATGGAAGCCAAGCTATCACAGCTGTAATTTCACTGAATGTTACTAATTTTCTTGTAAAAAGTGGGCTGTCTGGCACGTCCGGGTAAGCAGAGCTTCTACTCTGGCAGATTGTGGCTGTTATTAGTGTCTGGCATGGGAATCGGCTGCCAGCGTGTCTGACCGTTAAATGCTTCTGACACTTAATTAATGGATGATTGTTGTGTGGCAGTTCTCCGTAAGCCTAATGAAGACTCTTTCGGCTCATACCCATAGACACACTTTGTCTGGCATGCGCACTGACATTCACAAACACACACTCTGAATCAATACTCCAATGCACCAGAAATATTCAGGCAACTCCTGATAATTGTCGATGCCTTTTTTGCAGCTTACCCATAGTGCATTAGTACTTTTTCATCTTTACAATTAAATCATTGAAATGCCTTTGCATTTGCATAATTTAATCTTTTCTGACTATATTTCTCTGCATCTCTTATTCTAGAGACACTGTGATGACTTAACAAAGCAAATAATTCCTACAGTTGTCAGAATGATGAGTGAAGCAAACGGCAGATTCTTAGACCTAGTTAGATTATAATTATGATTTATATGCCCTTATCTTAAAATGACTCGGCTAGAGAGTGAAGTTGTTGTTGAATTTCTTCCAGACGTCTCTTTGCCTGCTTCACATTATGTTCATACCGAATCCCACATCTAATCCGTTTTGGGATTATTTTTTCATATTTTCTTTATTCTTCTTTCTCTTTTTATAGAACTGACATGAGCTAAGAGAGCTCTTGACAGTTCCCATTCCCCCCGCAAGTCATTGCTAGGCATCTGCTCTGCACATCGCTGCAATACACTCATTTTTTTGGGTCTCTACCCTCATTCCTTCTTGCCCTCTATTTGTTTTCTGGGTGAATGGGCAGCAAGAGAGGGTCTAGTCTGTGGTCAGGACAAGTTGTTGTTTTGCTCTCCAGATAAGAGATGGAAAACAACACTCCCACACCATAGCTGCACACAGACACAGGGACATGTCTGCACATAAGACATTTAAGTGCACCCATTCACACAAGTGGACACAGGAGTGCACACTCAAACATAGCTGGTTGCAGCTGCTGAGCAGTGGAGCATGTACAGAAAGGTCATCCAACCCTGTGAACCCGTGGCTTCGGGGGAGTTTGTTTGCTTTGCCTCAGAGCAGCCAAAGAATTGTGTGCATATGTCCATCCACTCCACCAGTTCTCAATAACTGTATGTCTGGGCAGCTACAGAAAGTATTTCTCGCTAGGGATGAGAGCATTTACTTAAGTAAATGTGTACTCAATGACAATATCATGGTCATTTAGAGAAAGAAAATCCAACTGACAGCTTATTTTACAGGTAGTTTTAGTCGATTTGGTAAAGCTCAGTTACTCACTTGCTTGAAAATGAAGGGGGATTGCATGGCACAGGCTGTGCATGTTGTTGGGATTGACTGATACTCAGAGCTGATTATTTCTTAAAGGGTTGTTTTAGGATTGGTTTGTTTGTGAAGAAAACAAAATAATTTAAAAAAGCTCTAGCTGATTCTTGGCTCAGACATCTCTCTTTGTTTGTAGTCATTTATTTGTGGTCTCATTCAATGTACAGCTTACAACAGCAATTTGTTACATGTCCTAAGTAACAACTCATCACAACTTATTATTCACCACTGAATAATCTGTACTACTGAAGTACACTACAAATGTATATTCGTTCCAAATATTGGTTATAGGACTCCTTAGGTCATAACATTTGAGCGCTGTCATTTTGACAATTGCCTGTTCAGCTCTCCATATTCATGTTGTTTACCACCTACTCACTTTTTCTGATTGTATTTTCTGTATTAGTTGTATAAATTTGAATCTCTTTGATAACTAGAGAAATAAGAAATAAAACAAATGAGTCGCAGAATGGAAAACAGTCAACATGCTCGATAGAAAAGACAAGCCAATAAATATTAAACATGAAAAAATAGCTCAACGCTTTAGTCCAGGGGTACTCAATTACAAATCTTAAAGGGCACAAAGATTTTTTTCAATGACTCAAAGGTCCATTTATTGAAGTCGGTCAGGCAACATGCAGTAATACTGTAATATTGACAAATTAAAATGAATAGTTGAATAAAACAAAATGTCTAAGTCTCTAAGTGAGCACTCTCTTGCTTAGTTGTTGTGTCATAGATGTGACAAGAATCCTGCTTTCAGCTTGATGTGATGATTTCAGTGCATTTATTTTTGTTCTTTCCTCTGAATTTTTAGGAAATGTCTCCTCAAAATTCCTATGCTTCGTCTCATAATGCCGTTTCAAATTGGAAATCTTCATCACAGCTATAGTCTCCAGGCATATTAAGCACATGGGTCTTGTGCTGGTTGTGTAGTGGCAAATATATACTGGGTCATGGATTTTAACCTTCAAGTGGATTTACTGGGCCTGATTGTGGAATAATTTGACGGATAAGGATGGTAGTCTCCCACTACAGTTGGAGGGAGAATTAATGCTAATTTTTCAGTCTATTTTTCTTTGAATTGCCAATTTTCACTGTCCACTTTTCTGTTAGCAGTGAACTTGGAACACGCCATTTACGTGCAATCTAGAGGCTCCTACACCTGGCAAAATGTCAATATGTGAACTGCTCCAAAAATGAAAGTGAAAGTTAAAAATTGCGCTCGGAGCAGTGAGTGACCCAGTAACAGGCTGTCGGTGTATCGTTGGCATGGAGACAAATCCTGGTATACAGGATCCAACCAAAACACATGGTGAAGGAATAACAGTTCGGGGGCCACAAATGTGGGGTGCGCCTATTGAGGACCTCTGCTTTAGTCAATAATCAACATTAAAACCAATGGTAAATGAAATCAAGTGAGCTCTATGCAAAGGAGACATTCTCACCGGTGTTTCTCTCACAGCTTGAGCATGGAAAACATGCAGGCCCTCTGGAAATGTGACCCTGTGGTATGAGGATGTTTGACCAAGTGCCTGAAGCAAGCAGTGTGTGTGTGTGTGTGTGTGTGTGTGTGTGTGTAGTTGCGTGCGTGTTGTGCGTGTGTGAGAGTGCATACGAGTGTGACTTTGCACACACTCTGAACACATGTCCGTGGATCGCAGCAGAGGAAGCCTGTCCCACTGTGGGGAAGCAACTGAGGTGTGAGCTGTGTGACAATGGCACAAAGTGACAGACAGACTGAGGCAAATACTAGGGCAGTGGGTGGGATGTGTTGACAGTACTGTGTGCATGTCTGTGTGTGAGTGTACATGGTTGTGTAAGTTTCTATACTGCACGTACTCTACATACAACGTTGTCTACTGTGCAGTCAGGAAGAGTGAACATCGAGGTGTTTCTCCCATGGCTGTTATTTTGGCTCCTGAGAAAGGCCTTCGCTGTACCCTGCTGTTTCCACACTGACAGACTACATACTGACAGGGCCTACCCTTACTGCATCCTAACAAACAGAGGGAGATTGTGAGGAAGACAAGAGGGAAGACTCAGGAAGAGAGACATCTACTAGTGGAGAGGGGTTAGCCACAGAAAGAACTGAGAGGGAGGGCTTATGGAAATGAAGAAGAGGAGATATGAGTGTAGAAAAACTGAACGAAAAAGAGATGATTGAAGTGTGAGAGAAATAAAGACAATGATGACTCACAACTGTGAGGTAATGGATTGAGCTATGAGAGTCTTCTCGCTCCACCCTGTTGTAGAGTCTTCTTTGCGAAAACAGGTCAGATGAACACAAGGAATGCCATACGGCCCATTTGCTGCACCGTTACTCATGCACAGTGCTCGCTCCTCTCCACAGCCATGCATTTTTTAGGCTGTGAGCTCATCTCCCCAAAAAGCATCAGGAGCCCGAACTGCTCTCACATCTGCTCTCACATCTCCTCCAACATAGCTCTTTTATTTGGTTTTGACTGGATGAAATGTCACCCAGAACACACCCTCTTCACCTGTTGTTCTTTTCCAAAGGTTGCTTGTGTTGTGATTCCTCCACTGTTTATATGTGATATCAGTCTGGCACACTAATTCTGCCACTTTATGAAAGTGTGTAATTAAGCACCTTGGTCAGCCTCTTGTAAATGTCATCAGCTCAGCTCTCTGGATCGTAGACTTTGATGTAATTAATTCCAGCCTAAGATAAACCCCATCAGTCAACTTGCTGTAAGTAAGGGTGCTGGTTCATCATTTGGGCCGTTAGGATAAATCCAGTTTTATGTACAATGTGCACAGTAACTTCAATAACAATAAGTGAGTGAACCCTTTTATGACATGTTTTTACCTTGTAGGGCCTCAGATGTGGTGTTGGATTGAATCGTCCGTTTGTTGTAATGTTACTCTGTGCTAAGTGTTCTCTGATGTCTGAACCATTTATATCTAAACCTTGCTTCTACCTCTCTCTCATTCCCATACATCCATTCTTTCCTTCTTGCTACATCCCTCTTGCCCTAAACAGTAATTTTTATCCTTCTGTCCCAGCCTCTATCGCTGATCAGGCTTAGCCTCCTTTGCTTGTTAGCGTGCTAGCTCTTCTTCTCTCCCCGCACCCACGTTTGTGTCTCCATACAATCCCTGTTTTGTGTGGATTAGTGCCTGTATTGTCCTTGGATTAGGGAGTCATTGTTTCTGAGCTGGGTGAGGCAGGAGCGCGCTGCTGAATATGCGTGTGAGTATGAGTGTGTGAAGTATGTTCAAATCAACATGGGAGACTGAGGTTATGAATCTCCCTTTGTACACGGAGCAGCACAAAGTAGAACACTTTGTACTGCTCTGTGACTTCCGTGCTCTTTTCTTGTTTATCTAATTGGCATTTGTCTTCCTTACTACTAAGAGTCGATGCTAGGTGGGAGCAATGTGGTTGAAGAAGCTTCGAACTTAGAGCCAATTAGTGTCCACTTATGCGTTGGTAATTGAAGGCCAGACTGTCAGAATAGGTAACCCTTGAGAAAGTGAGGAAGATGAGATGTGCTGTGATTGTCATGTTTTCATAGCAAGGGAGTATGAAACTATTAAAGGAGGTATCTATTGATTGACGGTAGGGCTTCTGTGTTAGCTCAGTGTGACAGAGACACTCAGCAGGTGGGAGGCAAAGGAGGTCTGTGGATATGCTGTGACTATTGAGATGCAAGAATTTCCAGGCAACACCATATCAGACTTCTTATCTATTGTTTGTGACAGTAAGGCATTTACTGGCTTATTTACTCTCTCACAGGTAAATCTGTGTGACAGTTTATCGATCCAGAAAATGTTCGGCTGTTGAGAGTTAAAATGTTATTCAGAGAGACAGTATATAATCATCTTATCTTTCGAGTCAGGTATTTTATGCAGTCTTTTGGTTCCCCTCAATTGCTTCTTCCCAATTAGTTTGATTGGAATTAAACTTTTTAACAGCGTAAAGTGTGTTTACTGAACACTCCAGTAGGGGCGACTTCAATAAACCCACATTTATCATTCAGCAGCTGTGTAATCTAATACATCATTAAGATTGCTTTGCATGCATGTTAACGTCCATGATGAAATGCCTAGTGACGGTTATGAACAGTGAGTAACCAGTGTATTCTTTCTCATTGCTTTAATTGTTGATAACCAAGCGGCTCCTTCTTGGCTGCTGTGTTTAATCATTTCTCCATTCACTAGGCCGCTTAAATGTGCAGCAATTCATCAGGCCGACTTATCGGTCAGCCTTTGCCAGTTCCCTCCTCTCATTCCTTTCAGACCTTACTGATTGTTGAGTATTCACTAGTTAGCCGCCTAAATGTTAAAGGTCAACTTTAAAGTCTAGTACATTTGTTCTGGGAAGTTGTGACTGTATTCTAAGCAACTAAGAGTCTTAGTCGTATAGATTTTCTTGGTGAAATTGTTAAACCTGTCAGCCTGCAGATTGTATTCAATTAGCATGACTGTCAATAGACACACATGTTTGCAGTCATGATTGCTGACTTTATAGGATTGCTGATTGTTCTGTATTGGACTGTGAATAATTCAGTCTGTACTGTGATTAATTGCACTGCTGAATCTTTACAAATTGCACACACAGATGCATGAACCAGAGCAAAAAATGCATCCAAGTCACACACAAGCACTGCATAACACAATTCCCTCAACACAATCACTTGGTTCTGGTGTGTTTTTACTACCACTTCATCACTTATAGAGAATCAATGTCTGCTGAACTCAGTAGCATTTCTGCCGCTTTGACGTCAACAGCGGGGAAACAGCTCAGTTGACTGGAGGCAGGAGCGACAACCGGGATGTGTCGTGGAGACATAAACCTTGTCCGCAGACTGTGCTGAAGTATCTTCAGGAATCACACAGAAAACTGGGCCACTAGCTGATTTGTGTTGATTTTGTCATTTGACAATGAGTGTATCTCACTGTCTGCCTCGGTGTGTGCCTGAAAAGCTCTTGCTCAAGCTCATGGTGCAAACTCACCATCACTGATGCAGAACGCAAAGGCACACCTGTTTGTTTTGTGTTTGTCTCTTACCCATCATTTGGCATTGCTGCGTGCTCTATTTGAGGCCTTAATTCACAGTTTCTCTTCAGTGTAATGAGGCAAGGACTGGGAACAAGCCGAGGTGTTGTGTCAAAGGGAAGATTTCAGGCTGAGCCATCTTTGTAAAAGTGGGTGGGAAGTATAATTGGCATCTTTTGTGTGAATTAAGAGTGGAAATCTGCTTTGTTTCGTTCAGCTCTGTTTGCATGGTGTGTAGCTCCTGAACAACATGTTTTGAGTGACAATGAGGTGTTCATATGGTTTATTTATGGGCTTGGATTACCTCCAAATGCTACTTGATTTAACTGCAGCACAGAGCACGGGGCTTTCTTTACACATTAGCACACTAGTATGTGTATGGATTTCAATACTGCTCAGGTTTCATCGAATATTGATGGGAGTCAGTTATGTATTTGATCATAATCTTTCCATTTAGACCAACTGAATTGGTCTCTGCCACAAAGCAAGTGTCTTTTCTTTGAGATCCTTAACTTAAAATGAAATATAAAGGATGAAGCAAACATTGACTAGAATGGCAAATCTCTAGGGAACGATATGGTAGGTTTGAAATCAAAAGAAGAAACCAGCTTGGGGAATAGATGGTGGGATTTCAAGGAAACTGAAGGGAAGCAATAATACCAGGAAACTTCTCCTTTCACATCAATTCATCCTGATTCTCTAAAGCCTGGAGGGGGTAGAGGAAGAAAGGAGACATGACACAACATGCAGATTAGATGTTTTCACAATATGCATCGTATAGGGATTGCCTGAAGTGAAGTATATTGGGGACATTTTCACAAGATGGGCCAATGGAACTGTGAGGTTTAATATAGGAGAGGAGGGCAAGTTCTGATGGATTATCATAATGTGATGATAATAGTGAGTTAGAAGTGAAAAATCTATAATGGGCTCAACAGAGCACCAGCCATGTACCCTAACACAGCAGTCAAATGGATGTTGTAATTGAATGACTCATCCAATATAACCATGGTTCAATAATTGGCCAAATGTAACTCACTAAAGTATTATAAAAGACTAAATACAGCTTATTTGGCCATAATTGCCGGGTTGATGAGAGAGGCTGCCTTAGACGAGGAATAGATCTTAATAGAACGAGTGAAACGGCTCTGAAGGTAGAACAGTCCAGTCCTAGTGGGAATCCTCTCAAAACCATGCTTATATCAACAAATTGTAGTGTAAACCAGAAACCAGGGTTTTCTGGTTATCTGCTAATTTAGTTTACGTCTCTTGTTATTTTTTTCAAATGGTAGCAAAGGCAGCTGAAGCTCCCACTCTATTAAAAATAAACTGCAATGCATTGCCAGCTGTCATACTGGCAGATCAGGCACTTGGTCTAAAAAAATTGCGAGCATAAGAAATAAGGATGACAGAATAATTTAACTGGTGAAGCAGAGCGTACAGACTAAAGGCACTGCTGTGAGTTAGTGCTGAGCCAAAAACAGAACTGCATGGAGGAAAAAGGCTTCACTTCTCTCTATATGACTAAAATACTTCCACTGACCTTTTGACCAAGAAGGCTTTTACTAATAATAACAAGTAGACAATATTTTATAGATTTGAAATTGCAGATAGTCATTCCTTCAAAATGAATGTCAGTGTCTCTTTTAAAATGTATTTGTAGTTTGTTTTTTTTGCTTTTAAAAGGGAGAATAAACATTTTTGCAGTATTTTAGAAAATGCTCTCACTAATGTTTTGGTAATACTACTGTTGGAAAAAGGAGACAACGTAGGCAGACTTGTGCTGTAGCACACATGTTGTGGGCAGACAGTGTTCTGTTAGTGGTATAAAAGAGTACACATGCATCTAACTAGACCAAATTGTGACTTTGTATCTACGCTTACATACTGTTTAATTTAGTATAAATACTAAAATGCTTCTGTCAGTGAGATGGTTGCTAGCAAAAAGATTTGCATGCTAGCATATTTTTGTATGCTAGTAGGTTGGTATTTCCCCCAGGATAAGATTTTTTGTGATGGATGGTCCCATGGGTGATGGAGGTGTAGGACTGCATACTACATTGGGTCATTGGGAGCCATTATTCAGCAAAGAAGCACATAATCAGAAGTAAAGTAGTGACATATTCATATTCACAGTCATTGCTGGGTTTCTTTTTCCATTTTTAGCGTCGCATTCCTGCCTTTTTGCCAGTGGTTACCTGACATTTTTGTGACTCAGCAAGTCACTTACTTCTTCATCCCTCCAATGTGAATCTATGTCTTCTACTTTATTATGCTAATCCTCTCTGGAGTTCTACTCCATTTTTTGTCTCTACTATTTGTACACAACAGCATACACGATGCCAGTGCCACTGATTTTGGATCAAAAAGATGTTTACCTGCAGCATTGACTGCTGGTTTCAGTTTGTAAATCTGTGTGTGTTGTCAAGGCAAACTGTGATCCTGGGGACATGTATTATAGCAGGAACTAACACAGAAGGAATTTCCAGTATTTTGCCAGTTGTTCATATGTCTGACTGTTGGTCTGTGGACAGATTTTTGTGATGCAGGCCGAGTTACAAAATGGCAGTCATCTGAGCAAGGATGCCTGAAAGAGGGAGATAGGAATTAGGTAAGGGGCCATTGGCCCCACACTTTATGCCATTTTGTCTTAAGTTGCAAATCATGTAACCCAGTTCCGACCAATCCCATCTTCTCTAGTGCAGATGGTATTGTCTTCACCATCTCTGTCTGTCTGTCTGTCACAACGATATCTGTCACAACAGTACAAGATACAGAGAGAGAAAGAGAGAAATGCCAAGGTTAAATTATGGCATTGATTAATCTTTTCAGTGCATCTTTGCTTCATCAAGCCATTACTGCTCTTTTCTTTACACAAGTCAGATAACTTAACTTGATGGAAAACTAAAGTGAATGGAATGAGACACAGTTAATGGGATGTCAGGCTGAATTGGCATTTCACCCTTTGACCAGTCAAGGTGGGGGATGCTTCAATGCAATGGTCCGGAGGGTACTTGTTCGCATAAGTGTGTGAGAAAGGCTTTAGCTCCATTTTCTTGACATGAGATGTATGACATGACAGTGTTAACATGCCAACAGAAGTCAAAAGACAACCTGGATTGGACTGGATTTCCAGGTTTACTGCATTCTACTAAAAGAGGTGCATTTGTTTTCTCAGACTCCCCACAAACGTTTCAATGCAATGGTCCGGAGGGTACTTGTTCGCATAAGTGTGTGAGAAAGGCTTTAGCTCCATTTTCTTGACATGAGATGTATGACATGACAGTGTAAACATGCCAACAGAAGTCAAAAGACAACCTGGATTGGACTGGATTTCCAGGTTTACTGCATTCTACTAAAAGAGGTGCATTTGTTTTCTCAGACTCCCCACAAACCTACCTGTTTACGCATCAACACTTCCCCTTCCACAAAGTCCTCTCTGGCGGGCCTTTACTGTTTCCAAGGCAACCTGCAGAGCGGGGAAGAGAGAATCGGCCGAGGGGAGGGCAAAGCAAGACAAAATACAGGAAAACAGGATAGCAGGATTTGAAGGCCCAAAAACAGGACCTAAGGATGGAGATGTTGGTCTGACTGTGAGGCTCAGGTGATTCACAGTCAGACCAACTGTGAGGCACAGAATTGTATCATCAAATTAAGCATGGATATTCCCCTCCCTAAAAAGATCAATGCCAATGGTTTTGGTGAACTGATCTTTCCTTTAGAATTGCTCAGAGGCAAAAATATTTGTTAAAAAATAATAGAAATACAAAAAAATGTAACTATAGCACTTTCTTGAAAAAAAAAAAAGGGATACAGTGATTTCACAAGATGATACCAAGCACTGATTGACACCATTGCCATTTAGGAAGGTTGTTTGACATAACAGTCCCCCGAAGGTGAAGCCAAAACATCTCAGTTGTTCCCTGGTGGTTGACTGCAAAATAGCTCATAAATGTCGTCCCCTCCATGTTTGCAAATGGGTGACATGGGCTGAGCTAAAAGTACTCGTCAAAGACATTTTTCTGAAAGATGATTTCTGTTATTTAAGGCCATTGTTATTATGTAGACGTAGGTTGAATTGTTTATTTTTCCTGATACTCCAGCTACACCCACTACTGATACTGATGTCCCAAGAACAAGGTAGCAGCATCTAAATCTGAGTTCATTCGGCTTTATTTTATACATCGCAATTAACTTTATGAAAAGTTGATTGACACCAAAGCTTTTTCCCCCAAAATCAAAAATGTATAAACCTCATAGGATTGAAGTTTAATGTAACCCATGTAGCATGTAGCTACGCTAATTATGACGCAGAAGTTTGTACACCAACATTCTCTCTGACACATTTAATTACCTTGTTCTATAAATTAGAAATACATTGCTGCACTGTTTAAAGGATACTCTGTCTCTAATAAGCATATTGTTTGACAGACTTTAGTATTTTTATGTATTTGTTATTGTATTGTAGATTAGTGTTTGCAATGAACAGTGTAGGCAGAAAATACTATCTGAGTACACCATCATTATTATGGATGACACACTGTGATAGTAGAGTATATCCAGCCGTCAGCTAATAAATGTACTGCTCTTTGGTAAACCAGTACAGTTACTGCTCACATGTAATCTTCTTGATTTTTGATAAATCTGGCTGCGTACCTCTTTATGCTTGAGCTTGCAGGTGTGACCAGCGGATTTCTGTGATTTTAGTTTGAAAGAGTAGTGTCAGTTCAGAGATAAGCCTGGAAAGCCAGGGGGATTTAGATGCTTCCAGCCAGACAGAGTCAAGGCTGTACACAGATGTGTTGATCTCTCTTCTCAGCTCCCCCAGCCCTGCCTCTCATCTGTCTTCTGGTCTCTTATGCTCCCCGATCCCTCTTAGTTTAGTCTCATATATAGTGAATGGCTGCTGAATGGCACATTATTCCGTTTTGCAGACATTGTCGGCAGCCATCAATTCTGTATGAGCTCTCTCTCACACCTCAGTGCCTCCCACACAGCAACTGGTCCTTTTTGCTGCACTTGCTATGTTGCGTGTTCGAAATAAGAGTCCATTCCAGTCCGTATTTGTGTGTGTGTTTGTGTGTACAGAGGTTCAAACCCCCATTGTCACACCAGAATTTTCTCTTGTTGTCAAGTTAGACAAGCTTTATTCGCAGCTTTGCTCAAAATCAGACAGGGATTTTCAAAGCTGGCTCTCTAACCCCAAACCATTCAGGTAGCGTCACACAGTGCGACATTAACGATTACCAACACCCTCAGTTACACATACACCTTTACACACACATAAGCACGCTCAAATGTGATTACAGTCTACAACTGTCATAAGAGTTTTCTGCCTATCTAAATTTAAGGTGGCTTAAAGTGTTTATTTCCACTGCCTTGAAATCTTTAGAAGCATAGTAGAATGGTAGTGCTGCAGCGAAAACCACACAGTAATTAACTTAAAGATGTAATAAAAATATGATAAGGCATTTTTAGTGTATGACAGTCTTGGGATGTTAGGATTCCAAATATTGCAGCTCTGGCTTGTAATCCATGAATAAAATACCATAAAGTACTTCTCTATCTAAAAATACTTGTTAACTGATTTTTTTTTTACTGCTAGACTTCCTGAAAATAGGAAACTTTTATGTCACTTATGTTAAAGAGGGACAGACTCACTGTGACAACAATGAGGCACAGGAAGACCACACTCCCCATGCACACAAACATCTTTCTCTTTTTCTCGTTCAACCACACACTGAGGCATGGACAAACAGAAACAAATACAACCAATTTTCCCTGGTACAGACCCTATCCAGAGAAGATACTACATGTTGTGTAAACATTATCTTAGCCCGCAACAAAGATCATCAACCTGACCATAGTCAGAAGTCATATTTAGTCTCCTTCCAACCCATTTAGTTAATTATTGGTATTTAAAATGTGAGTTTAATCAAAGGTGAAAGTTGATCAATTGTAATGTTCACATTCTGACTGTTTATTCAGTCAACGGGGCAAAAGTCGATTTTACTTTCTGTATTGACTAACCAGACAATACATTTCATCATTAATGGATAAATCGTGTAGTCCATCAAGTGTCAATAAATGGTGAAAAGTACAATTTCTCAGAGCCCAAGGTGATGTCTTCAAATTGCGTCTTTTGTCCATCGAACAGTCCGTAAACTAACTAGGACTCTTCATTTGCTATCAAAAGTCTCAAAAAGCATGAGGACGAATGGCGTGTGAATTTACACAAGCCAACAATTACTTACTATTTCACTGATCTAAAAGTGATGGTAACACAGCAAGATACACAGCAATGTGGCAACACGATCCGGAAGATGACTGCCGGCTAGTAAACATAGATGTGAACAATGCAAGTTTCAAACTTTTCAGAAAGGTCAGCTTACCAATGGTTTTATGAAGAAAAAAAAGCATTCATCACATTTGTTAGAACTCAAGTATACACTGAAAGAAAGCACAGTTCTACATTGTCTATTGAAGACACGTATTCTTTTTTAAAGAAGTATAACGTACGTAATAAACCTACACTTAAGTGACGACAAAATAGACAGTAGGATACTATCGTATTCTTGGATGTAAAGGAGAGTTAATTTCTGCATTCCTCAGGCTCTCTAACCAGAAGTGATGGCAGTTGCCAGCTTTTGTCCAGCCTGTGTGTAGGGAACACGAGGCATTGATTGAATTGCTGCTTGACAAAGCAGAAACTGCTTATTGAGCTAATGCATCTACGTGTTGGGATCGATCTTGCAATGTCACTTCCAACTGCCCAGCAGAAGACAGAGAGAGAGGCAAGAGGCAGAGGAACAGGAATGAAAAGTGGGAGGAAATGAGAAAGAAAGATAGGAAGGAATGATGTGAGGTGTACTGCGATGAATACAAAGATTGATACATAAATACCTACCAGGTAGAAGCAGATTTTAAATCTGTGAAGTGGGATGGACTGTTTTACTCCACCAATATGAGTGTCACTGAAGGGACATCTAGTCTTTTGGTGTTCCACTTCCTTTTGCTTGGAAGTAATTAAGAGCAAGGTGCTGCAGAATTTAGCTCCTTCCTATTGATGACAGTGCTGTTTCTCCCAGCATCCCTGCAACTGTTTGTTCCTTACCATCTGTCTATCTGCATCTTTGTCTCCATCTCCTTCTCTCTCTATCCTTCTTACTTTAAAATATGAGCCTCAATAACTCCCCCAAACAATTCCATAATTCCCCCCCCCCCCCCCCTTAAATACGATATGTAAAATGTTTGCACTTTTTTGATTTGTTATTTACACTGTCCTTAATGTTTCAAATAATGTTTATTCAAATATAAAATGTTAACCAAGGTTATGGTGGCTTTCAATTGGTCCCTTATTGCTCTTACCTCCGGGGGAAACATCAGATCATGCGTTGGAGAGTGAGGAAGGAAGTCAACGAATGTGGCTGTATGTAACGTGAATAGAACTTTAAACATTGTTTCTTACATTAACATTTTTGCCTGAGTCACATCAGATTGATTCTCTAAAGCAACAGTGGTTGTTTAGCAGTGCAGATAACAACACCCATAATCCAATGGTATTTCAAAATGCGACATGTGATGAGAGACCTATAGCAGCAGAAATTACGTGCTATGCATTAAATTGCATTGATAGATCATTCGAGACAAAAAACAAATTGGAAGAGATAAAACGCTAATCTTTGGTGATGCAAGACAACAAAAGTTAGGAAAAGATCTTACATGCATTATATACTACACCTCCACTGCACACTTCGAGAATACTCTTGCTTTTGTGTTACACTGTCAATCACTCATCTTCTGCTGTGCTCATCTTCTGCTGTTTGATACTAGGCAGACAGACTGATGTCAGATCAGCTGCATTGAGACAGATTTATTTCCTGACTGTCATCTTCACACATTTTTTCTCTGTATCTCACACTCTCTGTCTTTGTCTTTAATTCTTCTCTTTCTTGCCCTTTCTCTAACCTCAGCACATTATTCCTCAGTTACTTGAGGGACTTGGTTCCTCCTTTAACTAGAGCCTTCCAAATTTGAGACACAATAAACCAATCTCTTCTTTTTTTATCTTTCTGCCTTCTCACCGTCTAACAATGCGCAGCAGCTCAATCCATCTATTAAAAATGGAAACACTTCCTTAGACGAAGCCTCTTACTACAGTGTGCTAAGAAATTCATGATCTCCTTATTTTCCAGCATAAGCTTTTTTAAGAACCATTTTCTGACAAATGGGTATTACAGTATGCATGGGTATATACCTGTGCCCCTTTGCCTGCAAGAGGATGACAAATTGGGGAACAGGCTTGAAAACTCCCAGGAAGAGAGAGCATCAGTCATAGTAGGGTTAAAGGTCATCCCACAGCAGAAGGGCTTCATCCCATCTCCTTCTCCACTGTCCTTTGTCCTAGTCACCAGCAATGAGAGGGTATGAAGAGAAAAGGGGGGGAATGATGTAAGGGACGGATGGCGTGATGGATGACGGGGCTCCTGGCTCTCAGCATGCATGTGCTTGGGTATCTACTATTACCCAGTGGAGAGGGGTGCATTGATGGACGAGGAACATCCTTTGCCGTTTCAGCAGTGGAAGTGCTTAAAGCATCCAGGCCCCAGGGACGGGCCATGTCACAGTCCCCCATCCTGGTGACTTATGGACCTGCCTGACAAACACCCAAGGGCTGCTGCTGTGGGTTTGAGCATGGGGGGTTGGGATGCAATAGTCCACGTGATGACAGAAGCCAGACCCCCCTAGAAGGAACGCACCTCTCTGTCTTCATACAGTAACCACTCAGTGCAGCTAAGGCTTCCAATAAAGGCTGCAAAGCTTGTAAAATAATTTGTGAAGCAATTCAGATGTATGAAGACTTGTGCAGGAAAGGGAATTAATGGAGAGTAATGTAAGGTCGCCTCAAAAAATGTTTAAAATTGTTTTCTCATTATTTTTCTCAAGCTCCTTGGTGTGTGTTTGTTTTTCTTTTTTGTCTTCCTCTCCACCTCCCTTTTTCATTCTCTCTCCCTGTTTAGGGTTTAGCCTGCAGGGGTAAATGGAAGAGATTGTGATAAATGAGTTTAAAGCAAACAGTGCAAAAAGACTGGTTGTTTTTATACACTGCTGCTTTGGTTTCCTGATTTTAGCTTCATAGATACTCAGTAGGTTTATTATACGTAAAAAGTGACATTACTTCTGAATGATTGGTCACAAAATTCTGCCACTATCAAATCAGTTTTGGAGGGAAATAAATTTCACTAACAAAGAAAAAAAAAAGGATTATTTTTAGGTGTATTATGCATTATGAGTGCAGCTGCCTTAGACTATTATAGGGAATACTGTCATATACTGTTTTTTTTACCCGTGATGTTTATTGGTGATGGATGCAGTCACATTGTGGGATAAAGCAAATCTAGATTCTTAGGCTAGTTAAAAATAAGAAAAAAGCCTTTGCCTCTTCAGTGCTCCAGGCATCGCCCTATTCTGGGATTGCACCAGTAATGGCACTTTTAGACTTAATTTACTGCCCTAACTAATAACCTGAACTGGAGAGTGTGATGAGAAAATCACTTACATGCACGCTCTCTCTCTCTCTCTCTCTCTCTCTCTCTCTCTCTCTCTCTCTCTCTCACTCACTCACTCACTCACTCACTCACTCACTCACACATACACACACACACACACACACACACACACACACACACACACACATATATGAAGCACATGTATGCCCATACTTTACTCTGACCGTGCTGGGCCCTCAATCAGTCCTAATGCAATTAAATCAGTCATCCTGTTCATCTCTATTCCTTTCTCTCTCCTTCTCTCTCTCTCTCTCTTGCTTTCTCTCAAACGCACACACACGCACACACACACACACACACACACACACACACACACACACACGCACACACACACACACACACACACACACCTTTTCCCTGTTATTCTCACAGCCTTTCATACACCTTGCACACAGCATCTGTCATCTTCTTTGGTTTATTTCCACCCCAAGAATAGGCCGTTCTCACAGTGGACGTTTTGACTTGTACTAGCAGGAAAAGCGCAGGTGTCACTAATAACATTAATGATGGCTCTGTTCCATTTAGGCATGCCAGTAATCCACGCCAGTAAGCCAGCATGTACAATATAATGGGCCTGGCACTGGCTCACCAAAAAGGAGTGCAACCAGTGTTAATGTTGTTAGTTATACCTGTGTTAAAAACAAGTCAAAATGTTTGTCTTGAGAAATGTATCCATCCCCATATCTTAACTCATCCTTCCATCCTTTGATTTTATTCCATTCGACCCTCCTCCCTATTGATCTCCAAAATGTTGCTTAGATTCTAACTCCAGCTGTGCTGATCCAGCCTTACATGGTCACAGCCACAGGGGTGAGGCAGTTGCCTGCATGCCACCAGGGCCCCCTGCCTCCATGCTGCAGCACTGATGCCTTAGTCCCAGTGGCTAATATGCTAATATGACTGATTCCTTGCGTTATGCTAATCTTGCAGTGATTGAGGGAAAGCTCTAATAATATGGCCTTGACTTGTCACAATTAAGGCTATGGAACAGTGGAGCCTGAAAGTGACAGGTCAGATTGTCAGCAGAGCACAGGATTAAGCCAGAGGTAAACTCCCCAAATACTAATACTAGAAAAGTAGGGAAATATTCACATGTTTTGCTGATAATCAAATTCTAGATTGTTGTTACATTGCATTTATATATTTTTATTTTGGAAATTGATGCAACAAGCTAACACTGGATTCCGTTAGCAAATCAAAAAGCAGTTAAATCGAAGAAATAGGTTAATGTAGCTTGTTTTTTATGGTGAGAATTAACAAAATTCCATTACCCCTGAAATCCCTCTGTAGACAAACCCCCATTTGAATACAGTTACAGTTACAGTCTCATTTTGGAATAACAGACTATAGATACTGGATGGTGCAAACTTTGTTTGACATTTCTTATTTTTGCCAATTTTTATTTTGTCAGTCAAGAATGCCTTTTTCCAAAGAAGGGGACTGAATGTGTATTGGTGAGAAAGCAGTAAATTGCCTTTGTTTTGTTTTACTCTGTAAAGACCTCACCACCCCAAATATGACCACAGACAGTCAGAGATAATGCCACTGACAGCCTACGCTCTTTCTGCTTCACAGCTCAGGTAACCTTTGTGAGCGATACACACACATACACATTTTCAAAATCAAGCACTTAGAGGTCATGTTTGTTGTCTGATGAGCAGACTGGACACAAACTGTTTGCAGTCTATTTGTTTACCAGCCAGTTAATTCCACAGCTCAAGCTTTGCCGAATGCACTGCTGGGTAAAATGATTGATCTGTCCTTGTTAGACCTTGCTGTAAGGATGTTTCAGCTTACTGGGCTAGAAAGTGGGAAAGATAAAAACAAAACCAGATGCCTTTTTTGAACTTTAGATTAACTCTTTGTTACAGTAAACAAAAACATAAAAAGAGACAATTCCAATCTTCTTCACATATCATCATATAACTTAAAGAAAAATATAAACAAAAAAGAAAATATTATATTTTGCTAATTGTCCATTGGGCTGTTTTTTTAAGATAAACATTTCACTGCCCAGCAAAAATAAGCTGATTGTCTTTGAAATGTTATAATCGTTTGTAATGCATCGTGAAGCTGGAGACATCTGATAAAAGCAAGAGTGCATTGAGTGTGATGTTGAGGTGCCAGCAAGCTGTGCTGCTGTATATGAGCCATTCTGTCCTCTCCGGAGTTGAGCCCAGACCCTGTGGTGAGACTGAGTTTCATCCAAAGTCCAGCACATGCACGGGCCAGCTCCCTCACTGTGTGGGAGTGTGGGACTGGGACTGGGTCTGTAAGCTGGATGACAAGAAATGCAACAATATCAACAACTTCTACCTATAACACATCTAAAGACTATTGCGTTCAATGTATGATGGGCTTAGTGGTTGTACTGTACATCCCCGAGAGGAACAGACACTACCATACAGCATGTTCTTTTCTGCGAGACTGAAGATAGAGGTTCAGGATCAAGAGATTGGCTGAACTTCCATTGAACTTGTTTTGCATAATAACACACAATTAGATAAGGGTCTGTCAATACTGGGCTCACTTATTTGCATATGAGTACATATGCTTTGACAAGCTGTAATGGTCAGCGTGGCATCTATAATTGACGGCAATGAAGCACTTTAGGGAGAAATAGATAGACATTGTCTAAAAAGCATGTGTTATGGGTTAAGCTGCATATCACGGTACCTTTACTGACTATAATTGTTTCAAAAGCCTCTTCTGGTGTGTGGCCTTTAACAGCAACAATTCTGAACTGTCTCTGCATGGCTAGGAAAAGAATTCAATAGTATATTTTTGAAGAAATTCATTGCTTGGGTTGGATATGTTGTCATGAGCAGATGGCAGTGTTTGTTTGTATGTGTGCGAGTGTGTCACTATATGTCAGCAGACTCTTTCTGTGCTTCTCCCTTATTTTCTGGCTCTTCTCACAACTAACATGAAGCAGACATTACCACAAACTGCCTTATTAACGGTTGGTTCTCCCCCCCTCTCTCCAGCACTGCCCAGCTACACTTGTGGTAATCCTGGACAGCTACTCAATGGCCACCAGCAAGGGTCCACGTTCAACATTGGGGACAAAATCCGCTACAGCTGCAGCCCAGGCTATGTGCTGGAGGGTCATACCACTCTGTCCTGTCTTGCCACCTCAGCGGGCACTGCTGCCTGGGATTTTCCCCTTCCCTACTGCAGAGGTATGTAGGAGGGCCAGTTAACACCTGTCTGTCATAATGGGTCTTTACGCTAAGAAGTATTTTTGTCCACAAAAGAAAGTATAATCGCATGTGATTTAAGTGGCTTTGTAGGAATATGTATTACTCTGCAAGCTGACAGCCAGTTGTCTCAGATATGTGCCACAGATAATGCAGTGTAGTTTGATGAAATGACTAATGATATTTAAAAATAGCTATATTACAAAAATAAAACATTAGGTGCTATCATAGGGGGATTTTTTTTGGTATCAACTGTAAGGATGGATGGAAAAATTACAGTTCTGGGTAGTAACAAACAACTGATTGCTAGTGGCTAAAAAAACATGCACCTAGGTAGTCCTTCCTTTGTTAATAAATGTGACTTGCACAACTGAAATATGAAAGTCGACATGATATTGTACCCACTGACTCTGTGAAAGCCTTTAAAATCATGATATTGTAGATGATAACATTGAGTTTGTTTTTGAGCTGATTACACATGCCTCCACATGACCTGTCAAGGTTTTCTGTGGTTATACTGCTATCTTATTTACCATGACAGGACCTCATGTGTTCATGCTCCCAGTCAGGTGCTTGTGCCAGTTGTCCTTCCCACACAGTTAGCAAGCACCCCTGCGGCAGCGACACCTGCCAGTGTGTGTTGTCTGACCCAACATGACACAGTTCTTTAAAATAGTTCACTTTGGGCAAATGTGGTGCTATTGTAACTTTTTTTGCAGGATTTTACTTTGTGAAAGCTAAAAATGAATTCTTATTTTTAACTGGAATACATGCACATGTTGTACACATAAGAGTCTGTATGTGTATGTCCATTTTCTGTGCCTTTGTGTCCATGTGGCCAATGGCTTGTGTCAGTGTGCCTGCTGAGCCGAACGCTGAGACACTGTGCCATCTGCAACCAGGCCGGGAGTCAGGAAGCCCACATAGGAGCACACATGGCTGGGCACCGTGCGCCAACACAATCCCCACCCATTCAGTCACATTTAGACACGTGCACATGCATGTACTTCACATCTATAAGCACAAAATGATTGTGTTTTTCATAATCTGTTCTTTGCAATATCTTACACTTACAAGAAACCGTCAACAACTCTGTCATCTCCTTTTTCTGTCATTTCTAAATGATTCACTAACAATTTGCTGTTCAGACCCAAAGCACTCTCATTTTCCTCCTCCATGCCCACCCAGGCTCCTTACTGAAAAAGAAAAATGCTAAGGACGTAAAGGATGTGATTATGCCACCTTTTCAGCACAAATTACACACCAACAAGTTTTAGAAACTGTCCATAATGCCTGTGATTAATCTATGTCTCTGTGTGCCACATAAAAGTCAACATGCACATCTGAGTGAGCCTTCATAATGGAAGTATTGTTAATGTCACTCCAATTATAGAGTCCATGCAGTATGTGTAAGAGCAGAGCTCACGCTGTACTTGGGGAGAGGGGGAGAACTCTTGGCACAGTTACCATTCTGGACTCAGGAGAGGGCAAACGTGCCAGCACTGTTGGGCCTTAGATGATAGCCAGCCACTGATGGCACAGATAATGTTTTACATCTCCTGTCTTAATGCTCATCAATTTCTTCACTTAGTTTCATGAGTATACATACACGTGATTTAGCATCACTCATTTATTCGGTTTCTGACAGACTCATCTAACCCCAATCTGCTCACAGTCTATACCATCTCTATTTTCTCTGCTCTTTTAGAATTAAACCTCCCATGTGCAGTGTTGTGTATCTTTCCAGAAAGGCTTACTGCTGACAAGTTCTAAATGTCACTGCTTATGCCTAAAGCATCACATAATCACATAAACTTTTTATCTTTGGTATGGGTGCATACTTTATTCTTGTGATTACGAAAGCATTCAGATTTTGATTCCTGTTGTGTCACATTATGTTTACTGTTTCACCTGATCAACCTGATCAACAACTTGATTTTTGTAAAAACATGCTCATTCTCAATTTGATGCCAGCAAGACATTTCAAACCAGTTGGGACAGAAGCAACACAAGAAGAAGAAATCCTCAAAAAACATCTGTTTGGAACATTCCACAGTTAAACAGTTAAAACAGCAACTTTGAACTGTGTTTGCCAACAATGGTACCATCATGATACCATCAGCTGTTACCATTCAACCTGTTTAATAACTATATAAATATAGTTATTAAACAGGTTGAATGGTAACAGCTGATGGTATCATGATGGGGTGGTAAAAATAGCACCCTTGAAAAGGCTCAGTCATTCACAAGCAAGGATGGTTCACCACTTTGTGAAACAGATGAAAACCATTGTTGGCAAACACAGTTCAAAGTTGCTGTTTTATTTACATTTGACACACCAGCACAACTTTTTGGGAATTGGGTCTCTCCATATTAAACATTAATGTTTCCAGTTCTTTCATGCATTGCCCATGCTTTCCCTTTTCTTGGTCACCATGACACTCACAAGAATTGGAAGCAGCTCTTTACACTTATTGAAAACCATGACTTACCAGCTGACAGCCTGGAAATATTTCAACATGGGAGGCATCCTGAAATCCTGAAATCGACAATTGACTGAGAATAGAATAACATTTAGTTTTCATCCAATCTGTGGTATGGCCATTTTCAGCGCTCTGATCCACAGGCGGCAACCACAGAATGGAGAGTGCGACGTAGAGTGTCAAGGTGAAGGGGAGAGTTTGGAGTCAGAGACTTCCCCTCAAGTGTGAAGAAACTGCTCTGTGTGGAATATCAATGCACCTCCTCATCCTTTCTTCTGTCTGCCTTCTACTTCCTGTCACTCCCACTGCAACAATCACCTGTCACCCCTCTCGCCATCTCACGCTTTCCTCATTGTCCACCCTCCCTCTGCACTTTTCTCTCTCTCCTATCCTCGCTTGTCACCTGTCATCCTCTTCATCCCCTTCTTCTCGCCCTTCTGTTGTGGTTTCCCTTCTATTCAAGTTCACACCTCACAAGTTTCCGCTCGTCCGTACACTCCCTTGCCCTCCCTCAGGGAGGTTGCCGTGGTGACAGGCAGGATGGATGATAGACAGGGCCTGGTGCCTCTGAGTTCCTCCTCCCCTCTTTGAAACACCACACACATTCAGCCAGCCGTCTGCTAATGAATCCCACACCGCTGTGACACAGAGGTGCACACATTGACACACTCAGTAATCACAAATGATAATATCATGGAAGTGTCAATCAAAACTTCTTTTGATGTGTTCCCTCTGTTCACCAGTCCATACTGTAGCAACATAAACACACCTTGTTTCAAAGTCTGCGTTCCCTCAAATTCCACACAGGAATTGCAGTTGAGAGATCACATGATAGTGTTCAAAGCTATAATGAACATATCAGAAGATGGGCAGGGTAATTATCCTGGCAACACATTAGATGCATGCTTTGTTATTTAATGGTCTCCTTAAAGCAGTCTTGAGGAGGGAAGGGATGCTTTGATTAACACAAATCTGAATTAATCAGAATTTAATCACTTGGCCCCCTATGTTGCATTAGGTTGCATCACACACTCTACCCAGCTCCCTTCCGACTGTAAAATCACTGTAGGGCATTTTGAAATACTCTGACTGGTGTCTCTCTGGCCTATGGCGAAAGTTGCAGACAAAGGAAAAATATGCTGTAACTCGTTGCACATTTTCATGCTCCTGAATTAGAAAATCTGCACTTTGGCTTGTAGCAAAATGATAATTTGTGGCCAGAGAAAATAATATGAAATATTAAAAATGCTAAATAGCAGACAAGGTTTCTGGCAGTCCTTCCCCCTCAAAGTTACCCCAGAGTTACGCCTTTATGACATAGTTCGGAAGACTTTTCTTGCTGAATCATTACATCAACTTCATCACTATTGTCGGTCATCAGTATCTCTGTCATCCCGATATGTTCTCAAAGTGGTTGAGCAGCTTGATAATAATTGAGCTTAATCTGTATCTGTCCAATTAGGTTACTCTTATTTGACATTTAATGCATTTAGGTAATGCCTGTATTATATATAGCCAGTGTATTTTTGTCTCGAAATTCAGGAATTTTATATAATATCTTTTGTTACTATTAAAATCTTGAATGAACCAAAAGAGTCTGCCATGAGTCAGTGGTGGGAAAACAAGACTAGTGATAGACACCATGGTCAGGTTTAACAATGACATTTCAGAAGATGGTGAGTTGAAATGAAAAGAAGTCTGAAAGATCTGTCCCAGAAAAACTCTCAGTTGTCCTGTAACTGAGTGCTTGACAGGACAGTTTGTGAGTATGAGAGTCATCTTGAATAAAATTAGTGTGAATACGGTCAGTGCTGTCTCATGTTTGGGCCACTATGGTACCAAAAAGGTAACAATAGCCAGTTAGAACTTGAATTGCTTAAGGCTCAAACCTGACCTTTATCTGCAGTTAAGCTACCTTGCCTTCCCTACTGTTTCAGTTTGTCTGTACATTTTCAATTATCAGTGTTTATCTTTGTTTATATTCCCCTCTTTGGCCAACACCACTGTCTCTGTCCTGTACTCCCTGCAGCAGATGATGGGTGTGGTGGAACACTGCGGGGCCAGAGTGGGGTGATCACCACTCCCAATTACCCTGCCGAGTACAACAACAACGCTGACTGCACCTGGACCGTGCTGGCTGAGCCAGGAGACACCATTGCCCTGGTTTTCTCTGACTTTCAGCTGGAGGACGACTATGACCTGCTGGAGGTCAGCGGCACTGACGGCTCTTCGCAGTGGTGAGTAGTCAGCCTGCAGCGTCTTATCTGGAGAGCGAGCTGAGCAATGGACAGAAAGTCTACTGGTGCACAACCTGCCCACAGGCACTTTTGCAGATGGAGGAATGAGCTGGTTAAAGTCTGGCTGGAAGTGGGTTTGTGTTGAGCCGGTCCAGTGGAACTGTGTCTTAACCATAGCTGTCTGAGATGTCTGAACAGCAGAGTAACAAGAATCGATTCAACCATTAGGGTTATCAAACACTGAGTGCTACTTGTAGTAAAATGGAAAGATAATACAGGGATACTATTTCATAGCTTGTTTTCCTGCTAGGGTGTATAATGTGGTTTTAAAGAGTAATTTAAACACTCAATCTTGGTCACACACTCTTACTCATTCTCCCAATTACACGGTCTCACACAAACACACATGCTCAGCTCTAATGATGAAGAGGTAGGATATCCTGGTGTCAGTGTGGGTCTCTCACCATCTGTGGCAGCTCCTCCTCTCTCTGACAACTCTCTCAGCTCAGGAAGTAATTAGTGAGCTCGATTACCACCGCCAGCCGTATAGTGTTGTTTTACCCACCCTTACACACTCACACACACACTCACACACCCACACACCCCCCCCACACACACACAAGCAGACACACAGTAGAGCCCATATGGACACAAATGGACATGTGCACATAAGTATTCACACTTTCTGCCAGACTTCCATATATTTGTGCTGGCACTCTAAGAACTTGTACAAACAGATGTACTCTTTCACACTCTTTCTGCCACTTTGTTCCTCCCTCACTCACATGGCTAATTTTAGCATGAAATGTATACGTGGGTTGTAAACACCTGTGATACACCAGGTGCATCCACCATACTTCCTTTGTCTTAAATGAAATATAAAAACTAGGGCTGTAACGATACACGTATCAAAACTGAAATTGCAACACTCAGATCCACGAACCTGTCTTGCAGTGTGAGAAGGCAGAATCGCCACACGACTTCCAGTCCAGATCCAGCCCTATGAGTAGCCCCTTTCACACAGAGACGCCACATTAAGTGCTGGAGTGCTGACCGTCGCGTAGATTGTTTTTCATCATAAACACTGAGCTTAA
The DNA here is from genome assembly GCF_900880675.1 of Sparus aurata. Taxonomy (NCBI): domain Eukaryota; kingdom Metazoa; phylum Chordata; class Actinopteri; order Spariformes; family Sparidae; genus Sparus; species Sparus aurata. Next base: position 22,953,881 of record NC_044189.1, on the reverse strand, counting down.
GTTATTTGCCTGTGACAGATGCTGTTTTTCGGGTAGAGATGTGACGAGGAGTCGGTAGGACAGGCTGGAGGACAGACGCTTCTCCACGTACAGCTGCGGTATTTTTTTCCTCGTTGCCAAAGACAGTTACAGTTACTGCGTTACCTTAGTTTGGTTCTGTAACGATGCTTTGTGGGATATTTCTCTTTATTTAGTGGAGTAAGGGATCTGTGCAATTAACAGACCATCAGATAGACACGCCCTCCATATGAACAGCAGGCTCATCCATTCATGCTGGTTCGGTTTGCCAATACTATCAGACGAGTATCATATACAGTTACTGAAATGTTACATAATTAAAATGTGTCATTAAAAAACAAAAAACAAACAAAAAAAAAATGAGGTTTGTATCGAACCGTGGGTCAAAAATCCCGATACAAACCGAACTCCGAGTTTGGTGTATCCTTACAGCCCTAATAAGAAAAGAGAGGTTCAGTGTCAGGATCATGTAGGAGATGGGGAGTTCTGATAAACACAAGAAGACACAGGAGTCTTTGAAGCTAGAGCCACGGGCAGTTGGTAGGATGGGACAAGAGGGTAGCAGTGGTTTAGCTATCAAACACTTGAAACATGGAGACACACTAGAGTAAAGACAGAGTGATGAGGAAGTGTTGATAGAGGAGCCAGATTCAGAAAGAATGTATGAGAAGTCAGCTTAGAGTGAGATGGCCCCTAGGAAAGTGTGTCACTTTCACTCATTCACTCAGTACCTAAGTGAAAACACTTCCTGAGAAGAACTTGATTGACTGTGAGCAGTTTTAAAACCGAGAGTTGCGCCTTGTAGCCTAATATTAAAGTCTCTTTGAATCGCTACTTGGTCAACTGAGAGTTGATCGCTTCCCAGACTCCCAGCCTGACTGTGCTTCTTTTGCAAATTTTTACAAAGTCATCAGCTTCATGTCTGAGACTTTGATTTGCTCTCTGTTGTCTTGTGGGGTGTCGAAATCTCTAGTCTTGAGTCCGTCATCTTTGTTGTGATTGTTGCCGGGGGCGCCTATGGTGGTGCACCTGCGGCATTGCTGCACTCTCTTTTTAAGAGCGAAGGAAAACTGTGGGAAGAAAGTGATGAAAAGAAGGAGAAGGGCTATTGGCAAGCTATGCAGAGTGAAAGTCACAGTTGATCATGCACATTGCAAGGAAAAGGCAGCACAGGGGACAGAGGACACGGTGCAGACATGCTGGCTTGCTTCTATTGTTTAATTTTTTTCTAGTCATGCTGGCTTGGGATTGTTCCACATAGCGTTGACTTCAAAAGAGTTGCCTGTTTTCTCCAAAACATAAAAAAAAACTTATCAGTCCCTTTTCAACACAATAACTCTATCCCTGAGGGGTATCTATAATTTTAGAGTTTGCAGGAAGGACCAGGGACAAGAGAGAGGGTTACAGGGTCAAACAGTAAGAGTCAGCCAATACCAGAGGAGAGGAGTGGAGAGGAGGGCAGAAAATGGATGTGGACGCAAGGAACTTGATAGATGGGTTGAGGGATTATGACTGCTGGTGGGCAATTAGAGGGGTCAGGTGGAGTTCTATGATGGCGTTGACCAAAAGCACACTGTCTCTTAGTGAATTGCTTGGTGAGCAGTCTGCTCAGTAGAGCTTGATGATTGTTCTCTTTCTGTTACTTTAACTATATAATTGGACTGGTCTCGAATTTAATGACACTGGCTTGTGCAGGGATAAGTTATGGTTAAGTGCTGTTTCTCTTTTTCAAGTTTGCTATTAACTGAAGAGGGCTTACAATCTTTTTTTATATGGAAGAAGGCATTACTTTCTGTTAGGGCTGAAAATTCTTTTCATTGTCAGTTATTCTGCTGCTTATTTTCACAATTAATAGATTTACCATTTAGTCTCTGACATGTCAAGACAATGAAAAAAATCCTTTTTCACACTTTTAAAGAGCCTAAATTGACACCTTCAAATTACTTGTTTTGTCAGTAAATAGAAACTCTTTATTTACATTCATAAATGACAAACAAAAGCAGCAAATCCCAGCAAAGAAGCTGAAACCAGCAAACATTTGTCTTTTTTTAGATTTAGAAATGCATACAAATGATGAATCAATTTTTTGGTTGCCTCTTAATTTTCCTTTGATCTGCTTATTAATCAATAGATTAATCATTGCAGCTCTAATCTCTGTCAGAAAAGGCATCTTATTCATACCTGCTTCCTTGTTTGTTCTCTCAATTCTCATTAGTAATTATTCATAATTTGCTTTTGAGGATCACATAGAAGGCATGAATAACGATATGTACTTGTGGCCCGACCATGTGGCAAGAATGGAAGTGAAAGTGTGCTTTTTACGATTTCATAGCTATAGAGTCTGTACAGTGTTGGCTTCCAACCAGCTCACTGGACACGTAATTTAAGCTGTGGGGAGCTCTAGGAGCAGTATTGATTTAAACCTGATGGACAAGTTGAGTGGTCCAATAGGAGAAGAGAGGCCAGGGATCATGGTCACCCATGCTTCCCTGATTGATCCACAACAGCTCAAATGAAAGCAGGTCAAGTTTGCATGCACCCTGTTGACTTGCTGTGTATGTGTGTGTGTGTGTGTTTTGTGATAAAGAGAATGAACAGGAATAAACACCATCAATCACCATCGAGAACATCACCCCTTTGCATATGCGAGTCTAATCTTGCTCACTTACATTCTTTTTTTACCGTTCCATCCGGCGCTTTGATTGGCGGCTCTGCAGAGTTAGCATTCCGAGAGGCAGCGGGAAAAGACAGCCTTGAAGACTGACTTCACGAACTGAGATGTGTATGTGGATTGAATGTGGCAGTGGGAAGGGCTGGTAAAAACACGAGTGAGTTCAGCCTCCGCTCGGTATTACCCTGACAGGGCTTCTTCTGCATTGCTTGCCCAGGGGAACACATTACTCTGCCATTACGCTGTTTGCATCCACATTGATTTTCTTCCCCATCACCATCCACTTTGAGGCAATGTAAATAACGCCTGACGCTCGCCAATTGCCAGATGCTCATTCGTCCGCTCGCTACTAAGTGGAACTCACAGCTATTTGAATTGTAATTTTCTTTGGTGCTCAGTTGTTTTGCAAAGCACTGTGATACATTTTCATCTAACCGTAGTGCTCCCTTGAGATGTTAAAGGCAACACTCGTAACACCTTTGATACTGTACATAGCATAATAAAAGCACTATTAGTATTAGCATAACTTCCTCAGTAATTGAAAAAAGTGCTGCATCACAGGTCAGTGATTGCACTATTTTTACAGAAAGTGTTCCTAAACAAAACACGTCTTAATTTTCTGTTCTTGTAACTTTTGCAAAACTCCATTTCCCATGAGAGTTATCTGTTCTTCTTCTTCTGTTTTTACCCTGCATCCATTTCTGACACAACAAAGCTCCCTGGGTAAATGCAACCTATTCCTTCCTGTTAAGAGATCTGAGAGCCCAATGAGTCTTAATCCCTCTAGGTAGCCTCCCATCCTTTCCCCTCTCTCTTATTACCCTCTGCCCTACGGACTTGACACACTGACATTTAGCTAGCATATAGATTATCCCTTCAGTGCTGATATGTGTCATCATGTTCCAACCTGTGGAGGGAGCACGTCTGTGTGTGTGCTAGTGAGACAGAGAGAGATAAAGAATTGTTGGAGGAGAGTACAGAACACAAGGTATATATTGATTGGCTGTTAGGTTGACTCACCTGAGAGTGAGTGAATGGTCTTCGGAACAGCTTTTTAAATCCAGGGGCTGTTTTCTCTAGTTTCCGATGGGACTTACAGCAATAGGAGTGTGATTCATTTCTGTGAAGATAAATGCCTCAACTTTTGTTTTTGTGTTTTCAAAGAGATCAGTAAAAAAGTTTTTCATGTCAAGGCTCATGAGATTTAAGTTTACTGCAGCACAGATTCAGTTCTAATTCATCTCAGATGATCTATTGGCAGATTTGTGTGCAGTGGTGTGTACGTATGCATACATCCATTTGAATGTGCATATATACTCTAATTCTTAGTGTGTTTGTGTGCATGCCGGCTGCTATTCTTCAAGGGGGTGACACACTTGTCTCATACTCTCCCCCCCAGACTCCACTGCAGCATTGATTATGACAAGCAATTGGCTGCCACGTGCATTTTCTTTTAAGTACTTCCTGTAGTAAAACAGTCTCGGTGAGAGTGTGTATGGAAGTGAGTGATTGTGCAGCATTTCCTCTGACCGATTTTTGCCTGCCAGCACAAGAATAGGTGGTTGCCCACCTGCGCTCCCAATAGTCCCTGCTAAAAAGCATTATTTATTGTACGTTTGGGCACTAAGGCAGTTATTTTCATCCAGTGAATACACAGTATTGGCAGCGTATGCAGGGGCACTTTTCATTCATTTTAAATGATACTATGTCATGGTGAAGTGGGTGCATATTCTTGGTGTAAATGTTGAATACATATTTTTATCCATTTCTTGTGCTGTGGCCTGTTTCTGACAACACAGACTGATGGAGTAAAGGAAGCATTTCGATCTGGAGCTTTACCGGTAATTCACCGCAGCATCACTAGTCTGGTCACGTAGAGGATGGTCTGACTCTGGCGTTTTTCTCTCCCCCCTCTCTCTCTCTCTCATCTCTCTCTCCCTCTCTCTCTCTCTCTCTCTCTCTCTCTCCTCTCTCTCTCTCTCTCTCTCTCTCTCTCTCTCTCTCTCTCTCTCTCTCAGCTATGTGGGTGTCATAAAGCATTTGAGTGGATAGTTTTGTCTGATTGTCTAATGAAAGTCTATGGTCTTTCATTTTACATTCTAAAGTCATTTACTGTAAGTGGTGCTCTCATCATAAAATCTACATTCAAATAATTGAAACCAAAAGTAAACTAATGAATGGCATGCTTTGAGTTCAGTATAGTTTCCCTGATTCCAGAGTTTGAGTCAAAGGTATTTGTGTAATGTATGTCAGAAGATTTGCTTTTGATTTGTGCATTCACAAACACTGGTTACTGTTGACTTGCGTATTCCACTTACTTTGCATGTATGTTGCATCAGGGATGATGTGGAAATCTGAAAGCCCACAACTACACTTCTCTAAACTATACAATGGATAAAGGAGAGAAACATTGGCCGAGATGGAAATGTCTCACAGCTGATGTGAGGGATGGTAATGAAACCCTGACGCACGTCAAGGATCATCATGTCAAGACAACAAAAGAAGATCTCCCGTATTGTGCTGTTGAGGGGTTATATACCAGCTGCATCTTTCACATTCTCTTAGGGCTGGGCGATTATGCTAAAAATAATAATCACGATTATTTTGAGTGATATTGAAATCACGCTTAATAAACACGATTATTCACTGATTTCAAAAAAAGTATTTATTGAGCCACCAAAACTCAACTTTAAATATAACTTTTAGAAAAACAACCAGATAGATTAGTAACAAGTAAAAAAGTAAATGATGATAATATTTGTATGTTTGATGGCAACACGTACCGCTTGTCCAAAGTGTTGACCACTTTGCAAACACGACGCACGGCGGCACGTTAATCGTTTTTCTTCGATTACAGTGTTTTCATGATTGTGAGAAGCCAAAATCGAAATCGCGATCAAAATTTGATTAATCGCCCAGCCCTACATTCTCTTACCGTTCTTGATCTAGATCCCTGTCTGTTTCTCTCTGTCCTGTACATTTACTCTTTCTCTGTCTGATCTCCTCAGACTCTTTAGACTCATCAACCACTTTACCTCCCACTATTCTCCACCATGCAGATGACATTCAGACCTGCCTCTGCTCTGGCTGAAGATCTCAAAAGGCCAATTGTGCCAATTCTGAGCTCTTTATACCATGTCTGGATTCACCTGAATATTATATAATGTATGGAAAGAAGTTGTCTCTGAAACCAGCTCTTCCAGTTTTAATTTTACTGAAAATTAAGAGGTTAGCTCTTTTTTTTTAAATTCTTTACATCCTTTTGCTGCAGCATCAGCTTTCTGCATCTGAAACGTTAGTTTGGCTTGTCGGCCTGTGCTAGACCAGTGGATCAATAGCTGTCTTTGCCAGTCTCTCCACCACAGGCCCTCAAAGTCTGTTTGTTTGAGTCAGGATTTATTAACAGCAGCACTTGGTTGAGGACTCAATGTGCAACGTGTCATCGATCAAAACTTCAGTTATGATGAACTTTGCACCACCCGCCAAGAAATGCTCCAGCGAAACATTATCTCCAACACCTGGTGCCTTGCTGCAGATTGGCTCACCCCAGAATTCCACACTTTTATTACTCCTTCTGTCGCATTGCTCTGGCTAAGAGCTGGAGAGGAGATTTGCAGTGCAGAGAGCAAGGTTAGCGAAAATGGGCCAAGGCTTAGCCATGTATTCTATCAACCTTCTAGCTTGCAAGTGTTTTTTTTTTTTCTCCCAAGGTAAAGCCTGTTTCACTAATACTCTCAAACCACAGCAAATAAAAAGGGAAATAATTGTATTATTTCTTATTACATATCATTAATTGTTATTGATCATCTGTGTTGTGTTAAGAAACAGCAGGTGCAGCAATTTACTTGGCAATATTGAGTCTAACCTATAAACTGACTCCCTTGAGGCAAGCGGCCTGGATAGCAATGTGTCTGTGTAAGCATGTCTATTCATGTGTTACTTCACCCCGCCATCCCAGTGAGACCAGAGAACACGCAGAGGTTAGAGGTAATGGCCCAGATCATGGTGCCCTCACTGGGTGTCTCTTTAGTTGTGTTTACTAAGCACTGCACCATTGGGATCCAATCTGTCGTTTTTAATAGTCCCACAGATGCACTAATGGCTTATGATTTGCACACAGAGACGTATTTTAAGTTCTGCACATTGGCGCCCTGGGCCTACAAATAGATTACAGGCTTTTTAAAAAACAGTATTTCATTTAAACATTATTTCAGATCTGCATTTCATCATGTCCTTATTCAGGAACTTTGACACTAATTGTAATATATCTGTAGCTACTGTACTATAGTGCTTTTATGACAATTAAAAAAAGTATTTGTGAATACACCGTTTTTGTCTTCATCTATAGTCCCCCAAAGCTCTTAATACTTCAGGATACTGGAGAATGGCGTCTCTTTGTTCTTTTGACTTAACAAAGTTGTCTGTCTTTCCCCTTATAATTTTGATTAATTACTGTATATTGGAAGAAGAGCTGTGAAACTGTTAATACTGCGAGTCCATGTATCAGCATGGCAGTCAAAAACACAATCAATCTCGTGTTCCCTTTATTTCTCTGTCTTTGATCATCCGTCACTTTTGTGCAAACAATAGTTATACGCTTATGTTTGTTGAGCCAACATCCACTGATGCTTCATCCCACGGCTCGCTTTGATCCTTTTAATTCACTTCCTGGGTCAATTGCTGCTAACCTTAAGAAGCATGCTTCAGAGGCTTTTTGTTATGGTGTGATCAAAAGAAAGCAGTGGCTGTATGGAAATTGATTGTGTGCGCCTTTCTTGGTTGACAGCACTGTTTTCTAGCAGATTTGTACACCTTTAACCTTGACCTCCCTCCGCATTTCTTTGAGAGTGTGATTGGGCCAACACGCTAAGCTTCACAGGGCTGTGAGGGACGTCGCATCAGTCAATTAATCAATCACAGTAATTAACCAAGATGGAGCATCAGGAAGGTAGAGGGATGGGCGGAGAGGCTTAGAAGTAAAGCAACATATGAAATCAATTGGACAAATGCACAATGCACTCAGTGGTCCGCTGTAGAGGACACTGGCTACAGCAATTAGATGTAAAAGCAGGGAGGTAAGGACAAGTACACACAGCCTTTTAATGCCAAGTCATTGCATGCATTGGATTGTGTTAAGCTGTGTCTGCATGTTCATGCGCACAGGGTTCTGCTGCGCTGCAAACACATCCAACTGGTCCTGTCAAGAAGTCCCAAATTCAGTCTGAGACTTTGAGTTTTTGTCCTGTTGTAGAATAAAACCCTTCAACTAACCAAAAGGCTGTAGCTGGCTCATTTTTGTAGGGGTGACAATGGGCCTTCATTCAAACCTGCTTATTCACCTTCATTGTTTTACTGGCCACACTGACACAGAATTCAGATCTTTTCTTATCACCTAAGGTCAAATTTCCATACCAGACAACACAATAAGAAAACAAATAATAGATATAATACAACGTTTCGAAATCAGTGACATCATGACAAAACAAACATGAGACATTTTTCTTATAACATTGTTCTACATTCCTGAAGTTATCTCAGTACATCACTTCTAAGGTGGAACTTTGGAGTAGGGCCATGCTGCGGTAACAGCAGGACATCTTGTCCCTGAGCGTCCCCTGAGTGGACGGAGATGTCACTGTCTGATCTGGGTCACTGCTCAACCCCAAAACATCCCCATTCTCTATCTCTAACCTCCCCTTTTCACAAAACAACTTGCAAATATCAGAACAAAGGGCACAAACACACACACACACACACACACACACACACACAGTGCATATGTGAGCTCTGCTGTGAAAACTAGCCATCTTGACAAGTAATTTAACATGACAACATCGGCCAAGGGCGTCAGATAGTTACCCGTTTTTCCAAAGCGAATCATCTTGCTTTTGTTGAATTGAGCACAATTGTGTTGATACTAGCAGAGTGATCTGCTCTTTGCAGACAATGGCGCTTGTTTCTCCCAAATCCCTGAAACAAGTGAAACTGCCTCGGATGTAGAACCAACTGAAACCCACTGCAAGTACAAAGAGTCTCTGATTTTGAGTCTGATTTTCAATGAAAAGCTAAAGATTCATTTGACTTGACATGTATGCAGCAATACAATAGGGTTGCAACCAAGTGCCTTTAGTCTTATTAATGGCTAACTCATTCCAGACTCCTGGGAATCTATAGGTGACTAATGCAGCAGACAAACAGACTGAGTCATTCTCACCTTTGAGAAGAAATCATTCACACAGTCTTCCTCTACATGCTTCGATACTCATGATCGTTTATAACATTTCTCTGTATATTAGGGTTGGAAAGCTCACATTTGTGGCTAGTAATGAAAGAAGAAAAGAGCAATCAGGAGAGAAGAAGGAGGGAACCTGCAAGGTGAAATAAAGCAAGGACGTGCTCGCTGGTTTGGAATGTAATATATCTTAATCTTCTTTGGGACAGCAGGACAGGTTGTGTGTGTGTGTGTGTGTGTGTGTGTGTGTGTGGGGTTGTACAGTCAGTATGTGTTCACTTCTCACTGTGAATGTGTTTGTGTATGTGGAGAGTTGCAGTGACACACCCCACCTTTCCCCATCCATCAGACAGACACTGCTTTCTTGGATGAGGTGACACTAGGCCAACCTGAATATATTTACAGAGGAACCTTTATGAACTCTGGTGAACGTGCCTTGACCGGCAATTACAGGCCGCACAGCAGCGTGCCTCCATAAAAACTCTTTCTAACTGCATCAATAAACGTGGGGAAGCAAAGGTTGACAGGCAGTGTTGGAACTCAATGTAAAAACCTTAGCTCCTCTGTTGAACATATGGAGGGACAGTTAGTGTCTCTATTAGGGGTGTAACGATACACAAAAATCACAATTTGATACGTACCTCGGCTTTGAGGTGACGGTTTGGTTCATTTTCGGTACAGTATGTGAACAAAATGCAAAAGATAAATTTGCTTGTGTATTCAGAACGTTTGCAAACCAACAATTTATTCTAACATTATACAAAATATGAAAATAATATTAAAAAATAGAATACTTTTGTAAAGTGCTGCCTGGTAATGAGTTAAATGAATTATTCTCAAATAAACAAAATATATATAAAATAAGGTTATATTAATAAGTCCAATTAATAAAATATTCTCAAACTCAAAATATATGAAATATTATGAAAATAAATTCATCACAGCTTGTTAAAGGCTTTTAACAAAACCTCTCCACAAGTGCAGCACTAACAGTTCCAGCATGTAGCCCTGTTTAGTTTTACTCAACCTTAATTTCTTTTGCCAGAAAGATAAACTTGTCCACATTGACTCCACCCATGAGTGGAGTCAATGTTTTTCCTGGTTAGCGCACATGGCCGAGGACCCCTGTCGAGACAGGATTCTCAGACCCAACCCCCAGCACACCTGGGACCCACACCAGTAAAAATGAACACCAGTAACTGTCACACCAGAAACACGTCTTACTCCGTTGTAATATTTAACCAGGAAGTTGCAGTGTTCCCAAGCAGTAGACTTTAGCGACAAGAGAGGGTATTCAAGCTCTGTTTTCTCGCTAGCGTTAGCCATGATGTAAATGGGCTGCACGTGTAGCTGCAGGCAGAAAATAAACACATGCCACTTCCGCTCCGGGAACTCATCTGTGCACATTCCTGTACGGAACTGAACGTCCTGTACCGAAACGGTTCAATACAAATACATGTATTGTTACATCCCTAGTCTCTAGTTAAAAAATGTGGAACGGAATTGGAATGTCAAACACTACGTATATTGTATGTAGTCTGCAAATTCCTTAGAGATTACATTTTTATCATCCTGTGCAGACACAGTATTTTTATTTAGTTTTTTTTAATTATAACAAAACATTTTGATAAAAATGTCGTGGCAGCAAAAAACCATATGCATCATAAAAACTTGACATTATAGGTAAAAAGTTATTTCAGTTTTTTTAGCATTGTGTTGCTCAAGGCTATTAAATTATGATTTTATGACATTGCATTTTTATAACATTATTAGCAGTTCTTTCATTATGAGTTGTTTTTTTACTGGCTAAGAGGCTGAGTCAGATTTTTTCTTTCTTTTTGAATAACCAATTATACTCATAGCAGATGAGGCTGTTGCTTGTTCAGGGGTTAAGTCATAGCTAAAGTGATATAGTGGTTATGTGATCCATTAGACCCCCCCTCTGTAAGTGGGTTTTTGCTTGGTAGAGATTTTTGGAGAGTGCCAGAGAGGTGTCAGCATCATATTGATCCCACAGTACTGCAATCTATCGTAATACCACTTTCCCCACAGACACAATAAGACAGAAGCAAAGACAGAGTGACAGACAAAAAAAAAAAACAAAGTTTTATCTTTATGAAACTCTCACATTATATGTCTGTGCTGACAGAACTTTGCAAGCACACTAATGGACACTTTTAACAAACTGTCCTGGTAATTGTAATGACCTAAAGTGCTCAACTGTTCTTATGGAGTCGCTTTTATTATTTGTTTTAAGAGAGGAGTTATCCAAGTCAGAGTCCTGCACGGGTGAAAAATAATGTACTGTGTCGGACACAGATGCGATCGGGTCGGACGCCTTTAGAGGCGGGTCGGGTTTTACGATTGCCATTTTGAAGGCGTCACTTATCATCAGTCATTATTAGCGACACAAATGATAAGCATTTATATTTCATATGAGCTCATTATTGCGTGCTTGCGCCATCCCAGAACTCCCATTCCCCACGCTGGCTTACTTTCACTTTTAAAAATTGCGTCCGTCCAATTTTCCTTCGTACGTCGGTGCGGTTATAAGTATGGCGGGTTTGGGCGGGTTTGCAAAATAAGACCCGTGCAGGACTCTGCTCTAAGTGACCATTTTAATCCTCTAGCTAATTATCAAGCTAAATATCCAACATGCTAGTTAGCGTCAAATACTGCGGTGGAAGACGACGGTAAAATATTTCCTTTCTCTAACACTAGATTTATTTATGCCTGAATTTTAAGGTGTGGCGGCTTTTATTTTGCCGTGGCGGTGCGCCACAGTCAATTACATGTAGAGGAAACCCTGGAGTACATGAACACCAAA